>NC_041404.2:120414104-120754104 GCF_900747795.2 Erpetoichthys calabaricus
TTAGAACAATTCCTGAGAGTCCAATAGTGTATTGCAGGCGGTGAAGAAGGATGTTATGGTCTATTGTGTCAAAAGCAGCTGTCAGGTCAAGGAGGATAAGTAGTGAAGGTGAACCAGTATCTGCCGTCATCAGAAGATCATTGGTGACCCTGACCAGGGCTGTTTCAGTGCTATGGCCAGGGCGAAAACCAGACTGAAACTTTTCAAACAGATTGTTCAGTTTGAGATGATCGTGAAGTTGTGCTGCAACTATTTTTTCCAGGACTTTGGAGAGAAATGGAAGATTGGAGATGGGCCTATAATTGGAGAGAACTTCAGGATCCAAGGTGGATTTTTTCAGTAGAGGTCTGATGACAGCAGATTTTTAATTTAACCATTAGTCAAATATAACACAAACACAAAATGCAGTTTGTAAATGGTGGTTTTTATTATTTAGGGAGAAAAAAAAATCCAAACCTACATGGCCCTGTGTGAAAAAGTAATTGCCCCCTGAACCTAATAACTGGTTGGGCCACCCTTAGCAGCAATAACTGCAATCAAGCGTTTGCGATAACTTGCAATGAGTCTTTTACAGTGCTCTGGAGGAATTTTGGCCCACTCATCTTTGCAAAATTGTTGTAATTCAGCTTTATTTGAGGGTTTTCTAGCATGAACCGCCTTTTTAAGGTCATGCCATAGCATCTCAATTGGATTCAGGTCAGGACTTTGACTAGGCCACTCCAAAGTCTTCATTTTGTTTTTCTTCAGCCATTCAGAGGTGGATTTGCTGGTGTGTTTTGGGTCATTGTCCTGTTGCAGCACCCAAGATCGCTTCAGCTTGAGTTGACGAACAGATGGCCGGACATTCTCCTTCAGGATTTTTTGGTAGACAGTAGAATTCATGGTTCCATCTATCACAGCAAGCCTTCCAGGTCCTGAAGCAGCAAAACAACCCCAGACCATCACACTACCACCACCATATTTTACTGTTGGTATGATGTTCTTTTTCTGAAATGCTGTGTTCCTTTTACGCCAGATGTAACGGGACATTTGCCTTCCAAAAAGTTCAACTTTTGACTCATCAGTCCACAAGGTATTTTCCCAAAAGTCTTGGCAATCATTGAGATGTTTCTTAGCAAAATTGAGACGAGCCCTAATGTTCTTTTTGCTTAACAGTGGTTTGCGTCTTGGAAATCTGCCATGCAGGCCGTTTTTGCCCAGTCTCTTTCTTATGGTGGAGTCGTGAACACTGACCTTAATTGAGGCAAGTGAGGCCTGCAGTTCTTTAGACGTTGTCCTGGGGTCTTTTGTGACCTCTCGAATGAGTCGTCTCTGCGCTCTTGGGGTAATTTTGGTCGGCCGGCCACTCCTGGGAAGGTTCACCACTGTTCCATGTTTTTGCCATTTGTGGATAATGGCTCTCACTGTGGTTCTCTGGAGTCCCAAAGCTTTAGAAATGGCTTTATAACCTTTACCAAACTGATAGATCTCAATTACTTCTGTTCTCATTTGTTCCTGAATTTCTTTGGATCTTGGCATGATGTCTAGCTTTTGAGGTGCTTTTGGTCTACTTCTCTGTGTCAGGCAGCTCCTATTTAAGTGATTTCTTGATTGAAACAGGTGTGGCAGTAATCAGGCCTGGGGGTGGCTACGGAAATTGCTCAGGTGTGATACACCACAGTTAGGTTATTTTTTAACAAGGGGGCAATTACTTTTTCACACAGGGCCATGTAGGTTTGGATTTTTTTTCTCCCTAAATAATAAAAACCATCATTTAAAAACTGCATTTTGTGTTTACTTGTGTTATATTTGACTAATGGTTAAATGTGTTTGATGATCAGAAACATTTTGTGTGACAAACATGCAAAAGAATAAGAAATCAGGAAGGGGGCAAATAGTTTTTCACACCACTGTATATACATAAACATATATACATATATATACATATCTACATATACACATATCTACATATACATATATATACATATACACATCCACATATACATATATATATACATATACAAATTTACATATCTACATATATATATATATAGATATAAATATAGACATACATACATACATTCACATATATATATATATATATATATATATATATATATATATATATATATATATATATATATATATATATATATATACTGTATGTATACATATCTACTTATTGGCTCCTGTATTTAGGATATAGCGGGTTGGATAATGGATGGACGGACATTTGTCTGCATAGCCCCTATTTGCCTGTTTTCATTTTTTTTCTTTCTTCAGTAATATTTCAGTAAACCCGGAGCTTGTCAGTTCAAATCCTGGTACTGACACCACTGTGTGACCCTGAGGAAGTCACTTCACCTGCCTGTGCTGCAAAAAACAAAAGTAATGTAACAAATTGTACCTCAGATGTTGCAAGTTGCTGGAATAAAGGCATAAGTAAAATAGATAAATATGTATTATACACATAGGAACTATTCATTTATTTTCACTTAAGTCATCTGCAGCAAACTTTTATAAATGAGGGTTTCTCATTTTTCTTCTTCATTGACGTTTTCTCTTGGAGAGCTTTTTTCATTTCATTGAAAATTAAAGCAGCAGCTGCCAAAATATGTAGCTTTCTTATTAATTTTTCAACATTGTGTAAAATAAATTTATAAAGTAACATAAAAGGTTTAAATACTGGTTATCCTTTTACACTAAAATATTACTAAAGAGATACAAAAAAAGTAAAATGGATATGTTCTTTTTCTTTAAGGAGATTAAATATTACTGAAGAAAGAAAAAAAAATAATAAAACAGCCAAATGGGGCTATGCATACGAACTTAAAAGGTTTAAATAAAACAGAAATATATATTTTATTTTTACTTGCTTAACTTGTGGAGGGTGTATCCTGTAGCAAAGCCCTAACTTTTTTCGTGAAAGCCCATTTCAGTCAATAAGTCTTAAAAAAAGGTGTAAAGATATTGACAATAAGCTAAGCAAACCCAGGAAGACGTGGAATCGTTTAAATCAAGTATCATTACATCTGCCTTTCTTAAAGAGAAGTAAGGCAGTACTTATAAGCTTACATATTTGTATATAGATATACATACATACATATATATATATATATATATATATATATATATATATATATATATATATATATATATATATATATATATCCGAAGCCGTGCAAGCACACTCTTGAGAATGCAACGTATAGTTGTACAGAAGAAAAGCAATCTTGCCTTAAATGAATGGCAACCTTTTGTAGGTCTATGAACTTAATTTAAACTTTAGGTTTACACGGTGCTTTCTTTCCGAAGTACCTGCACTCATGAATATGTCTCTATGTGTCAGTCGGTCAAATCCACGCGCTTCGCACCGGCGAAGTACCGCTTTTAAATTTTTATTAAGAAGAAAAGAAAGCCTTTTTAAATTGAGGGAAAATATACTAATAACAGTTTGTTAAGGATTTGTTTTTTTGTGAAGCTGCCTTCACTCGAGTGATCACTTCGACCTGACTTGGTGGCCAACTATAAGCATTACCTGGTAGGTAACCACCCATACAATCAGATTGTGAATCAGACTACGAATGCCGTGAATGTAATTACCCCGATCTACATGTTGTCAAATAAACGAACCACACGCCGTGGCGCAATTTTAGGGGCTTTGCCTGTAGCGCTGACGTCCGAGGTTCGATTCCCGTAAGGGAGTGAAGTGAGTGGCTGGTTACCTACCAGGTAACGCTTATGGTTGGCCAGCAACTGAGGTAACATCAGCCACAGTGCCTTCAGTTGTGAGAAGCAGATCATAGAATGGTTGAAAATAGTTTACTGTCAAATAATGCAAAGAGTACGCGACACGTCTTTCCCCCTTATTCTTGGCTCATCAGGCGTACAAACTCACTGCACTTGCTTACGGTAATCGAACCTTGGACGTCAGCGCTAGAGGGGCTTAGCAGCGGTGAAGTATTGCTTTTAAATTTTAATTAAGAACAAAAGAAAACCTCAGAGGTTCGATTCCCATAAGGGAGTGAAGTGAGTGGCTGGTTACCTACCAGGTAACGCTTATGGTTGGCCATCAAGTGACGTAACATCAGCCACGGTGCCTTCAGTTGTGAGAAGCAGATCATAGAATGATTGAAAATAGTTTTGCATGTACCTTTTTAGTAAAAGGCGAGCTTTTAAGCCTGAGAAATCACCCCGTAAATGCACACGTTTAATTGCACATGTGTTAATATGTATGCTTACACAGTATTAAAAGACACTCAAAAATTAACGTCATTTACCTTCGTTCCCACGTTTGACTCGTGCTGTAAATCTCTTCCTTGTTTTTAGTTCACGTGATTACGTAGGAGGCGTGATGACACGATACGTGACTCCGCCTCCTCCATTAGAGTATATGGACAAAAAACATGTTCCAGTTATGACCATTATGCGTAGAATTTCGAAATGAAACCTGCCTAACTTTTGTAAGTAAGCTGTAAGGAATGAGCCTGCCAAATTTCAGCCTTCCACCTACACGGGAAGTTCGAGAATTAGTGATGAGTCAGTCAGTCAGTCAGTCAGTCAGTCAGTGAGTCAGTGAGGGCTTTGCCTTTTATTAATATGTATATATATATATATATATATATATATATATATATATATATATATATATATATATACTGTATATATTGTGACAGGTGGCCGGGTCCCATGCCTGGCCGGGTCGCCCCTGCTGCATATGTTCTGGGGGAGCAGCCATGGGTTCCTCAGTACCTCCCCTGGGATGCTTGGTGGCAGCCTCCCTGGTTGATGATGGTGCCTCAGTTTCCCCCAGGGTTCCATGGGATGGAGTTCTCCACAACCCTGTGGGGATCTGGGGTGGCCGCCAGGGGGGTGCTGCATGGATCCCGGAGCCAACCTGGACTCCTCTACAACCCCACCCAGAAGTGCAATTGACAACAGGTGATCAAGCACCTGGAGCACTTCCAGGTGGGCTATAAAAAGGGCCAGTATCCACACCACTCAGAAGCCAGAATCGGGAGGAAGAGGACGAGGTTGCCTGGGAGGAGTGGTGGTGCCAGAGGAATGATTGGATTGCATTGTGTTGTTGGTTTTAAGAGCTTTGGGACTGTGTTGTGGCTGGGGGGTGCCCTCCAGCTGAAGAAAAATAAAAGTCCTCTTGTGTTTCACACGTGCCTCTGTGTCAGTCTATGCCTGGTCGGGCGATATATAGCGCCTTTCTCACAATATATATATGGCTTGAGGCATGCTCCTAATGAGACGATGGATGGTGTCTTTTGGGATCTCCTCCCAGATCTGAACCAGGGCATCTCTGAGCTCCTGGACAGTCTGAGGTGCAACCTGGCAGTGTCAGATGGACCGGAACACATAATGTCCCAGTGGTGTTCAATTTGATTTAAGTCAGGAGAGTGTGGGGGCCATTCAATGGTATCAATTTCTTCATCCTCCAGGAACTGCATGCATACTCTTACCACATGAGGCTGGGCATTGTTGTGCGCCAGTAGGAACACAGGACCCACTGCACCGGCACAAGGTCTGTCAATGGGTCCAAGGATTTCATCCCAATACCTAATGGCAGTCAAGGTGACATTGTCTAGCCTGTAGAGGTCTGTGCATCCCTCCATAGATATGCTTCCCCAGACCAAACCGGTCATGCTGAACAATGTTACAGGCAGTATAATGTTCTCCACGACTTTTCCAGACCCTTTCACATCTGTGACATGTGCTCAGTGTGAACCTGCTCTCATCTGTGAAAAGCACAGGGTGCCAGTGGTGGACCTACCAATTCTGGTATTCTATGGCAAATGCCAATCGAGCTCCACGGTGCCGGGCAGTGAGCACAGGGCCCACTAGAGGACATCAGGCCCTCAGGCCACCCTCATGAAGTTTGTTTCTGATTGGTTGGTCAGAGACATTCCCACCAGTGGAGGTCATTTTATAGGGTTCTGGCAATGCTCATCTTCTTCCTCCTTGCCCAAAGCAGTAGATACCTGTCCTGCTGATGGGCTAAAGTCATTTTACAGCCCTGTCCAGCTCTCCTAGAGTAACTGCCTGTCTCCAGGAATCTCCTCCTTGCCCTTGAGACTGTGCTGGGAGACACAGCAAACCTGGCAATGGCATGTATTGATGTGCCACCCTGGAGAAGTTGGACAACTTGTGCAACCTCAGTAGGGTCCAGGTATCACCTCAAGCTACCAGTAGTGACACTGACCATAGCCAAATGCAAAACTAGTGAAAAAACAGCCAGAAAAGATGGGGAGGGAAAAATGTCCGTGACCTCCACCTGTTAAACCATTGCTGTTTTGGGGGTTGTCTCATTGTTGCCCCTCTAGTGTACCTGTTTTTAATTTCATGAACACCAAATCAGCTGAAACTGATTAACAACCCCCTCTGCTACTTAACTGACCAGATCAATAGGACAGACGTTTCATACTCCTGTTCCTTTAATTTTTTAGTCTAAGTTCTTAGTCATAATCTAGAACTTAGATGTTATATGCATATCTGTAGCAAAAAATTGGAGATGACCCGTTATATTGCAAACAGCAGGAAGGACACACACCGTGGCTGACAGGCAATGAACAGCCATGCAGGCAGCCATGTTAATAGTGAAACACATTGCACTGACCACATAGACATGCATCAACTGTCATATGCAGGCATGGCAGACACAAAGAGCTGCCTGTGCATACTGACATCTGTGATAGTATGAAGGAAAAGAAAAGTATGAACCACCTTTCTCTGAGGACCATAGGTTTGTGTGTTTCCTAGTCATATCATAAAAAAATTAAGAACCAGCCTTGGACACAACCAAGTCAGAGGGAATCCACATACATAGTCATGCAAACCAAACACAATATAGTTCTAAAATAATGCAATAATGTAATGTAATATCTAAGTGGAAAACAAGGATTTGGAAAAATTCATATGAACACACGGTGAACATATGGATTGCACACAGAACATGAATCCATGTACCAGCACAGTACCATTATGTTATTGACATTATAATTATATGACATTCTCCAAACCACTTCATCCAGTGCTGCTGCACTGGAGAGTATCAACTATTAAAATACTCAAAAGTGCTATATAAAAAATACAGACTGAGTTATTTACTAAGTGCAATATTAAAGTGATCACTTTGAAGGCTTCAGTTAAATGAAATAAAGATTGGATTATTGATTCATTCACTGAGTGCTACGTTAAAATGCTCACTTTACAAGATCATAAATGAACTAAAGATTGATTAATAATGGAGAACACTTTTTGATTTTAGAACACTAAATAAATTTAGGGCTGATTGTTGTTGACAGCTCCATATTAGATACTGTGTTATGTGCTATGTAAACATGACCTTTTTTCTTAAACTTTTCATGCTATTCTGTCTTGGTTGCGCCTTTGAATCGTACATTCTGATCTACCATATGAAGGAGCACACGGAGTCACATAGACAATCCTTTGAAATTCCAGTTTCTCTCTGTTCTACAAACAAATGTGCACAGTAATGTACAAAACTCAATTACCTAACGCTACAGGACAAATGCTGGCTTAAACAAGCTCAGCAGACACCTGCAGGATGACAAGATAGCAGCGAAGGACAGGGCAAAGTGAAGGCATCGCTCACTCTCTTTTCATTGCAATCTCTGCTGAGCAGGGACACTGTTATTAATATCACTCAAAGTCACCTTGGCCTTTTGTACAAGCCATACTGAAAATACGCAGCAGCTTGCCGCTGTGAGAGCGATGGGACGTGGAGGACACTGGAAGCATTGGGCTAACCCTGAAGGTTAACTGGAGAGCGGGAGCCATTGGCATTAGATGTTTCCTGTACTCTAAGCGACTGCCTTGCGCATTTTGTAACAACTCACAATTCGGATGTCAACATCTTTCTAAGTCAAACAGAGCTCTCTACAGCTATAAAATGATCACTAGATTTTATTCTGGGTGACCTTTTTTAATAACCTGACCCTAATGTGAACACACTCCACTAACTACCTATGAAGAAATGAATTTGCAGTCTAAATAACACACAATACCATCGACTCCCCAGTCTAAGGACACAGCCACACAATAAACTTTTACAATCTGAAATGTTTAATTGTCAATAAAATTCCCCAGAGCTACAAAGTAATGTGCAGTGAAGCAGGATGACATCAAGGACACTTTGTGTAAAGAAAAATTGTCCTAATCGTATTTACAAAAAACTGCAAAGAATATTTTAAAAAGCCAATAATTACAGCTTGTGTAAATTATAGGCTGTGTGGGCTAATAATTTATATAAAAAGGAAAAAGGCAGTTTAGCTGAAAATAGGCAGTGAGCTATTAAAGTCCGTCTCTAGATGCCACTTACTGAGATCTCAGCCTCGAGGCCCTCAGACTCCATCTGCAAAACAGCAAACAAAAAGGCTTTAATAATTCTGTGCTGCAAGAAATAAGAAAATCTACCCAACCAATAATGATTTAACCAGAGCCTGTCCTGACAGAATGGGTCACAAGGCTGGATCAGATGCTAGTCCACTACATGGCACACTCATGTGCACATATACTTCCAGCCAAATGGTTGGACACACCCAGAAATGTTCATGCTTCTGATAGAAATCAGTGCCTCTTTTGTCAAAACGATTTAAAAATACAGCCATGATCTGTCACTTAGAATAACCTTCATTCTGCCAAAAAACAACAGACGGATATGTTTCTTGAAAACAGGCCCCACTGCATCAGTTCAACGCTAAACCTGCTGTGAATTTCGTGTGGACATTTCTTAGCAGATAGCAGACGTGGTCTTCATTTTAATAGAGTGGCTAGGCACTAATATTCATAAATCCCACTATCAGTGCATGAACGGGATCACCATATTTTCTGAGCCAAAAAAGAGGACATAAAGACAGAGTTATCCCCATGTCAGAGCTGGCCGGTGGGAGTGGTGTTGTCCCACTTGAAGTTTCTTTCTGTGTAAGTGCAAGGCGGGAGGGTAACTCTTGCAGTTTGTCTTTGTTTTATACTGAAGGGGAAGGTTGGGTGTTTGCATTTGCCACCATAATGTGCGAGGCGGACTGTTATAGAGACACTCACCTATAGCATCACCGTTGTGGATTTATCAGACGTTTGTTGGGAATAATACAGTAGGTAATACTTTTACAAAAGGTGGTGTATTGAAGAAGGACACCTCCTCCCACTGTTCAGTGTGGTGCTGAGGTGTCACCCATTGCATAGGTGCACTTGGATCTCAGTCCGGGTTGTTTGCCGTGTGGTGGGTGCAGCAACACGCTGTGTACAGTGCATGCTCCCAACCTTTCTATCTCACTCATCTGGAAAGAGGTCAGTCAGTCAGTCAGTCAGTCAGTCATTGTTCAACCCGCTATATTCTAACACAGGGTCACAGGGGTCTGCAGGAGCCAATCCCAGCCAACACAAGGTGCAAGGCAGGAACAAATTCCGGGCAGGGTGCCAGCCCACCACAGGGCACACGCACACACACACACTAGGGACAATTTAGGATCGCCAATGCACCTAACCTGCATTTCTTTGGACTGTGGGAGGAAATTGGAGCACCCGGAGGAAACCCATGCAGACACAGGGAGAACATGCAAACTCCACACAGGGAGGACCCAGGTCTTCTTACTGCAAGGCAGCAGTGCACCTACTGCACCACCGTGCTGTCCTCAGGAAAGATGTGATTTTGTAAAATAAGCCTTTATAGGCACCTAATAAGAGGATATTTCCAGGAAAAACTGAATGTTTGATAACCCTATACAAGAAGGAGAGCGTCCTGATTTTCATTTTGAAAGTGCCTATTTAAGTGTTGACTTGATTCTGAGGTCAATAATATGCGTGACTGCTAAGAAGCACCCAAGAGCCCCAAACACCAGATGCAACTCAGCAAGACATGAATTCAGGTGAAATAAAATAATATTTCTTACAGATGTGTGTCTTACACAGGTTCAAAGCAGTCCAGTACCACATATACATCTAATAAATGAATAAATAAGCAAATAAGCACTCTGACTCCCTGATGAACGGAGATGTTCCCTTTTGATCCTGAACCTAGGAGTACTTCAGGTGTCACTATGGTGCTTGCTGGAAGCTCTTCCAGATCATTGGGGAGCTCCCCACAATACACGGGTGTATTCTTCATAGCAGTCCCCTGCAGTGCTTAATGACCCAGACAGAGCTGCCTTTCCATACTACAAGTACTAGGCGACTCCATGGGAGTCCAAGAGGGGATCCCATCAGAGAAATACTGTCACTTGCCATGTTATGGGACGAATTGTTCATTCCCTGTCCATGCATTATTCGGTCATCCCAACTGTGACACAATTCAAGGACCGTTCTGGTTGGCTTGCATCTCCAGCAATGTCCTCTACACATCATGACCTCCTGATCGGGAAGGAAATCTTCCCTGACCCCAGTCAGGATGCCAGTCCATCCAATCCAACACTTACAATGGCAAATTAGTAACTGCAGAATGTTATGAAAGGGTGGAACAGTGGCTATCACATAATTCTCATCCCCGGCACTTTCTGTGTGTAGTTTGCACATTTTCCCAGGGTACTTTTGGTTTCAGTGTGCATATGCCAAAGAGTAAACTAGCGTTGGAATGCATGAATGAAAATGTTACACCATAATATCAATTGATGGGTCTCAGCGACTTAGGAAGGATTTCATTCCTTTCTTGTTACTTACAAGACACATCTTGGTACAGTATAGCGTGAAGATGTAAGGGATCTTCTGGGTTTTACCTATTCTTCCTATCTCTTGGAATACTGCTATCAGCTTGTCAAATTAATTTTTGGTTTTCTGGATACCTTTCATTTTTTATTTTGATTTGAAAGTGCTCTTTTTTAAAAACAGTTTATCTAATCTGAAAATTAAAATGTTAAGAATTGTCATTCTCACTGTATATTATGGTGTTCCTCCCTAAATAGCAGTGAGTTACATTGGTTAGTCTAAACCAGATCCATATGAGTGAGTGTGGGTATTTATGTCCTGCAATGAGCTGGCGTCCTGTTGATTCCTGACAGGCATCTTATGCTGCTGCAATAGGCTCCAGCCACACATAAACCTCAGTTCATTAATGGGTTTGGATAATGGATGGGTGGATGAATTGAACGTGTCATGATACAACCATTTATCCTGTTGATGAACATGCATTTTCCACTGCCTAACCTATCAACATAAAGTACAAAGTAGGAATTGCTGGACACAACCATTTATATCTCACAGATGAACTTAGCGCGCTTCACCTTGGGGCAAGGCAAGGAACAGAAGTACCCAGAGGAAGCCAAAAGCAGATAAAAGAATACCATGAAAACTCCAAAGCAAATGAGACAGGGCTGATCTTTGAGGCAGCAATGCTAAGCATAATGCCTCCATTCCATCCACAGTGATGCTAAAGTGTTGTCTTAATTTTTTTTTTTTTTTGATAATATGCACTAAAACTATTTTGAGGTTTTAAAATTCACCCCAGTTTCTCATGTAGCATTACTTTAAACTGCGCTAAAGTGAGATGTTAACATGAACGATTACCCATTGTGCAAAGTTTAAACGTCTGGAATTGGGAAAGAAAGATTTGAACCCATAACATTTGATAAGAATGACAGCAAGCTCAATCAAGCAAGCTTTGGGCTAGGGGGGGTTCATCCCACATTCTCCAAAATAAGTAGGCTGCACTTGGCCTACGCCACCCTAATTGTTTAGAGTGCTGATCCCCTGCTGGGCTTCTGGTTATACGTTCTTTGGGAGCTAGCCTGCTCTGAAAATGACCATGCTGTTCTGTTTCAGGATTTTCTGATTTTTATGTCAGCTGCCAAGTCATACTCATCATACTGCATCAGTGGTCCTCAGCCTCAGTCTCACGCTCTGCAGGTTTGAACTTCAAACATTTCCCTAATCAGATGTCAGATGCTGTCTAGAAGTGTGCTCCGTAGTAGAATTAAATATTCCAGTTTCTAGTTTTATAAGTCCTAAAACAGATGTACCCAAAATGAACTGTTAACTCTTCTGAAGAATTTAATGAATTGATGGCACTCTATTAATTTCCCTTGTCTTCCTTTAATAAACAGTTTGCTATGTTATTTATTTTGAAATGTCTTACTTATTAAAGCACTTGCCTGATAATGACCTTAAAGGTCAAACCGACATAGCATTTGTAACTCCTCTTAGTTATTTTCTTTTTTGCCAGTTCTTATTAGCTTTCACTATGTGAATACAATCAAGAGAACTAACTCCAAAGAAAAAAAAGAGAATAAAACAGGAATATGAGCAAGGAGTGCATAATGACTAAATGCAAACCTTTCAATATTTCATTCAAAATAAATTACACACATTCTCTGCAGTATTTCTGAATATAGAATGAAAGCGGAAAAAGGGAAGCTAATTAAAGGAGAAGTTTGGTTAAAGGCAAAAATGGGTCCCTGATTAGGAAATCCTTCATATTGAAAACCTGCACTGCTGGGGCCCTCTGGGCTGATTGTTGGGAGCTACAGCTCAGGCTAAACTTGACAAGTGAAAACTGATTGACCTAAACAGGCAAACTTAAACGTGCATGGAAATTTCTACATATATGAACACAATACTGCTTACGTAAAAATCAGGCACCTGGCTATTGTGAGAGATTTTTTTTTTTTGTAAATTGTGAAGTGTTAGAATTCTAACATGTGTTCATCTGTTAAGCCTTATGTGTCAAAGGGTTATCACCAGTCATATTCTAAAGTTGTAACCATTGTAAAAGTTTAGCCACTGTAGTAACTGTAGGATATAATGGCACTCGCCAAGTTTGTCATTGGATCAGTCTGCTTCTGCACCTTAAGCTTAAAATATATAGAGATGTCCTAGCCACACAAGTCTATATGAGCGATGCCTCCAGTACTAGTCAATCCTTAGTACTCCATAAAGAGACTCACTGCCTTCTCTGTTAACAACATGTGGGTGTCCAGATATAACCCAGAAGAAAGAATGCAAATTACTGGTCACAAGAAAGAAAGAATGCAGATATATTTAGGTAAATTGCTTTGAAGGTAAATTGCCTTTGTAAATTATACTTTTTCCTTCATAGTTCATCACAGGTCATTTGAGCATTTTGTTTTATTTCTTTAATAGGCCTATAATGTATGCAGTTTTTAAAAAAATGATTTTAAACTCCAAGAAAATACATTTTTGTTTATTTTTTACCTATTGGGGCATCTAAATCCACTTTGTCTGTTACAGAGTTGCAAAGAAGTAGAACTTATCCTTGAAGCTATGAGCACAAGGCTGGAAATAATCTTGAACTGAGCACCATTATGTCTACACTACACACACACAGGCTGACTGGGAATCAAACCACGTCTCTGCATATCGCTCTTCTACCTTGGCATGTGGAACAGCAAAAGTCAAAGCTCAGCATTTTTTCAGACACATGCTGACCAGCACTATTCAACACAACTGTCCAAAACTGAAAATTGGAAAGCTGAGCCCCACCATCGCTAAGTTGAGTGCCGCTCCATCAGGCAGAGTGGGCTATACTGCCCACATTACACTTCTTACTTGTACACTCATTCCATTCTGTTGTTGCATATGTGACATTATTCTTGACTGGTCTTCTGGGTGTTCAGACCTGTATGAGCAGCAAAACACTTCACAGTCTTTAGCAGGTAAAGCATATAGTATTTATTAATGGTCAAAATCCATAAAGCAGGAACAAAAACAGACATAAGATCAAGGAATTCAAGAAGTCAATTGGGAGGCTAAGTATGGCCAAAAATCCAAAAACCAATAAAAAATTCCAGAAAGTTCTAAACATCACAAATGTAAATCTGGTGGTGAACATTTTACATGGTCAAGGGCACCATGCTAATGAGAGTGTTTGTCCAAATCCCTTTTATTTTTTTATAACCCCTTCATCCAACCATCCATCCATCTTCAAAACCAGCTGGAGCCAATCCCGCAGCCTGTCACACCAAATTAATAAATGTTACTTGGCAACCACAGAATAAGGGTGGAGCTAAGCAACACTCAGAGGAACAACTAGAACCGAGAAACAGAGCCCTCACTCCAAACTGACATGTACTGTTATTCATGCATTTTTTTTTATTTCTGTTTACATTTTGCATTTAACAAAGTGGTTTTAGTGTAATAGGAATTCTATCATTATTTTTTTTTTTGCTCATTAAAATAGTTTGCATTATATTTCTGTTGTTACATCCTGCCATTTTGTTTATACATGGACACCACGATTTTGTAAGTTTTTGTTTATGGTGACCACCTTGGATGCTAACATGCCTCAAAAGAAGTGCGTAATACGTGATGTAAAAGTCTGTGTTATGCACTTCCTGATTGTCCAAGATTGAGGATAATTCTCAAACATATCTAACTGCATTGATGTTGAATTTAAGCTTCATGAACTTTGGGCAACGTATATTTTGACATTGTCTTCTGTTTAAAGTTTATAGTTTGGTGCTCAATATTTTCCTGAAACTTAAAGAACAGTTAAAGAACAGTTTAGAGACATCATATAAGGTTTGCTTAGCTTTTAGGGTCTTGATGCACAATTTAGTCTTCTGACTCTTTATTTTATTGACAACATTTTAATCTCCTTGTCCATGAAGCTGTTAAATCCTTGTGTCAATACAATTGTTAATGCATGAAAGAATCACAGCATCCCACTTCTACGTGAACCTTTAAAATGAAATTAACAAATATTGCTTTTTGGAGTTGTTTTGTAAACAAAAAACAAAAAAACAACACCATTTTTATTTTGTTTTTCAGTGAAAGTAAAACTTTCTGTTTGAATATATTTGTGATCATTTTTTAGCTCCATGATAGTGGCTGGCCATCAGAGTTTTATGCATAATTTTTTAACGTAGTGCTATACACTTACTGTAACTACTGTCTCTGAGAAAATAAATGATGTCTTCAAAACTCAGTTTTGAAATAATGTTTTAATAAGTTTTTTTTTTCTTTTTGAGTGTTGCTGAAGTACTAGAGTGTTGTGCCCTGTTAGCCATTGTGGATGTAATAAGAAGTCAAGCAAAATTACACCTTTTATTGGCTAACTGAAGAGATTACAATATGCAAGCTTTCAAGACAATTCAGGCCCCTTCTTCGGGCAAGATGTCATCCATTACATCGTGCCTGAAGAAGGGGCCTGAGTTGCCTCGAAAGCCTGCATATTGTAATCTTTTTAGCAAGCCAATAAAATGTGTCATTTTGCTTGACTTCTCATTGAGTGTTTTTGAAAAATAATTAAATCTTTTGGGATCTTAACTGAACTTTTGCTAAAGTGAAGATTCACAGTCACATACATTCTAGGATAAAATAAGATATAAAGGAAAGTGATAAAGCACACATGTTTATCACTGGCATGCATTGCTACATACTTCAATATAATTCAAGCAGAAATATCATCTATCAATAGAAATACTGTTGTGTTTTGTCATCACCTAACTTCATCTTTGTCCTTCTTTCTTCAGCATCGGACTGCTGAATTGCCCTCTCTCCACTTCTTATTTGTCCATTTAGCTTCTTCTCCTATTGTTTGTGAGATGTTATTCTTGAGTATATCTGAAGGTTTGTTCCATTGACAGTGAATAGTATTTTTACAACTATAGCATAGAGGCATTTTAGGGGCAAGGATTTGTTCAACTGAAAGACATTCATATACACAGTTATTCTTAACTCTAGGTGATTTCTCTCTCGAGATGTGCACAGACTTGTGCTTAGTTTTGAAATAATGTGTTGATGCAAGCAATCTGTCATTGTAGAGCAATTCATCACAAAACATCATTCACTTCACTTCTCAGAAGAGAGCACAAAATATCAAGACTCCAGGGAGAGCAACAAACTTGTGCCTTGATAGCAAGAGAATTCCTACCTCTCGTAAAACACAAGCACCATCTTTAAAGGTACAGTAAGACATGTAGTCTGCATCTGAAATTGAGAGTGGTGACAGGGATATCAATAAATGTGCCATAATGTGCTCTGAAATGAGTACCTGTGACCAGAACCTGCTGACCACACATGTTGATACATAAGAGGTGTGATCAAAAATATAGTGAATGTTTTAAAAAAGAAATGTTTATTGCAGTAAAAGATTTACAACTACTAGTCACCCTCAAAATATTCTCCTCCACTTCGAATGCACTTATCCCAATGCTCCTGCCACTTTGTGAAGTAGTTCTGGAAATTTTCTTTCGAGAGTCTTTAGTTGGGCTGTCGTGGCTGCCTGGATGTTCTCGATGGATTGAAATCGTTTGCCTTTCATGGTCATTTTCAATTTAGGGAACAGCCAGAAGTCGCATGGTGCAAGATCCGGCGAATAAAGGTGGATGCGGACACAGCATAATGTTTTTATTCAACAGAAATTGTTGTACTAGAAGGGATGTGTGACAAGAAGCATTATAATGTTGTCATGATGAAGAATGAAACCATTTCAACTTTTTCCTCGGTTATTGATGCTGAAGGATGTCCTGATCTTTTCTCGTCTTCAACTGAGTAAGATCAGCTTGTAAACAGTCTTAATTGTCAGTGCAGTGTCACCATAAACTGATTTTAACATCTGATGGGTTTCCTTAGCTTTTTGAAATTTGAAACAAAATTTCATATTACAGTAATGCGTTGCTCGATATCCATTATTAAACACAAACTCGAAAATCACACTTGAACTCAATAGTGGCTCACAAACAACTGACAGTATCAAACAAGTTGAAACTTGTCACAAACTAGGCTCTAGGATGGACCTGTCAGAACCTGCATTGAATTGTTTTGCTTTGCTCATGGATGGTGCTCTGCATCAACCTTCACCGTACTTTTTGATCACACCTCGTATTTGTCAAAAAGTGGAGCGTTTTTCATACAGTGTGGTCGCATTAAATGAGGTAGAGTGTGTGAGAGTTAAAGGGTGAACACGATTTTTGTGGAAAGCATTGTATAGTGAAACTGAAGAGCAGCCTCCCAGGCTACAGACATGTTCTTTTAGCCCAGCAGCTGGACCAATCGGCTCAAGACAACAGAGTGGGCTTGATCCCAAGACGTGAATTGCATGTGGAGGACATGCAGTAGCATTGCTGCATATACACCCAAATAAACATGAATACAATGTGATGAACCCCTGGTGTCAGTAAGCCCAAACACCAACATGATCACAAAAACACAGTCCTTGATCAAAATAAATGAAGGTTTTATTTAAAGTACTCCCAAAAGTATCACAAAAACTGGTCTTTCTCTCTCCACACTATGTTCTCTCACCACCGCACTGCCCTCCTCCAGTCGAGTGTTGCCTCTCTACCACCCAGCTCCGACTTGCCTGAGTAAGGGAGTGCGGTCCCTTTAATTACAGACCTGGGAGTACTTTCAGTGCCAGGGTGATTGCCCGATGGAAGTATTTCTGGGTCACACAGATGTCCATTATTTGAGCAGGGACTTTGTTTCCCTGGTACACCCTCTTGCGGCACCCTGTGACCACTGAGGACTGCTGCCATTTAGTGTGCTGGGGGAATAACAGTTCCCTAGTGATCTCTCTACTTCTGTAGGGGCTGTCCGTCCATCTCTTCCTTCCGGGTCTGCTTGCTTTCCTGGCCCGGGATGTCCGTCCAGCCCATGTGGCATCTACAACAAGAAATACAAAACTTTGAATTACAACCCCAATTCCAAAGAAGTTGGGATGCTGTGTAAAATGAAAATAAAAGCAGAATGCGATGATTTTCACATCTCATAAGCCCATATTTTATGTATGTTCTCATCGAGACAACACCTTTTTCAGGGAAGGCCTTGCATATTTCAGCAAGACAATGATAAACTGGATTCTGCATCTATTAAAACAGCATGGCTTCACAGTAGAAGAGTCCAGGTGCTGAACTTGCCTGCCTGCAGTCTAGACCTTTCACCAATTGAAAATATCTGGTGCATCATGAATTGAAAAATATGACCAAGAAGGCTAGGAACTGTCGAGCAGCTAGAATCCAATATCAGACAGGAATTGGACAACATTCCTCTGCCAAATGTCCAACAACTGGTCTCTGTTTACAGACTGTTTTTAAAAGAAGAGGGGATGTTACATAGTGGTACACTTAGCCCTGTCCCAACTTTTTTGAGACTTGTTGCTGCAATCAAATTCAAAATGAACTATAGAATATCTCACTTTCAACATCTGATATGTTTTCTGGGTTCTATTGTGAATAGAACATAGAAATGTGGGTTTATGAGATCTGTAAGTCATTCAGTTCTGTTTTTATTTACACTTTACACAGCAGTACAATTTTTTTGTTATTGGGATTGTAGAATAACAGGCAATAAACTACAACAAAGTAGCAAATAAAAATACTCCAAGTAAACTCTAAACAAATAGCATCATTTGTGACACAAATGAGTGCCTGGACAGGGAGGGTATACTGAAAGGAAGAGTTAGAATGTCAGGGTAAATTGATATACTTTATCAATCCCAGAAGGAAAACTGACTTTTTGCATGAACTTTTGGGGGGTCAGAACACAGGGTCAATCATTGTACAGCACCCCTGGAGCAATTTTTCAGGTTAAGGCCCTTTCTCAAATGACCAATAGAGTAGGATTCTTTCTTGCAGTAATAGGATTTGAACCAGCAACCTACCAGATACGAGCACAGATCCTCAGCTACAGAGCCACCACTCTGCCTTTTTTTTGGATTTGATACACTTTGTTAATCCCCGTGGGGAAATTATAATCCCTGAATTAAATGCTTTCCTGGACAAATGAGTTTAAAGTTGTTTTTAACGAATGATTTGATCCAGCTAATCTAATTAATTGAAATTCAAAATATCTTTATTGTGCAAACAAGAAATGGATAAACATATATTGCACATATCATTAAGAAGACATGGTATCTTTGAAAATGTGTCCTGTATATAGAGTAAAAAAATGAAAAAGATTTAACAATGAAAAATAAATATGCAACGAGCTATTCTTTTCAATTGCTTTGGTTCCAGCTGAACAAAAGCAAGCAAGCCTAACTAGAGTTTAATATTGCTTTTGAAAAATCTTTATAAGGACAAACTAAAGAAAATGTAGATCTCCATCAACTGAATCCTGCATTAGCAAGGCTTATCAGACCAAGCCTTACAATATAGGCTAGGGTTAGGGTTAGGGTTACACGACTGATTTCAAAATCCTCTTTCCACAGAAATGAATGTCTGTTAACAATTTTTAAAAAAGATATTCTAATCCATCCATTGTCCAACCCGCTGAATCCGAACACAGGGTCACGGGGGTCTGCTGGAGCCAATCCCAGCCAATATAGGGCATAAGGCAGGAACCAATCCCGGGCAGGGTGCCAACCCACCGCAGGACACACACAAACACACCCACACACACTAGGGCCAATTTAGAATCGCCAATCCACCTAACCAGCATGTCTTTGGACTGTGGCAGGAAACCGCAGCGCCCGGAGGAAACCCACGCAGACACGGGGAGAACATGCAAACTCCACGCAGGGAGGACCCAGGAAGCGAACCCAGGTCACCAGGTCTCCCAACTGTGAGGCAGCAGCGCTACCCGCTGCGCCACCATGCCGCCCTAGATATTCTAATAAACAAACATATTTATTTGTATTACACAAAATGTCTCCCATTCCACTTCTTTCAGACTTAAAAGACACGCAGCATTTCAACATAGATGGATCAAAAGATATTAAAAAATGTTTATCATTGCCTACTTATAACTTTACATAAAACACTGGTGCAAATGTCAATGGCCTTTGAGAAACATCGTCCCCTGTGGATAAACACTGTCACTGAATCTGGTGATGATGGTCCGGTATCAAGTGACTGAGCAGGATAGTTGAAACCTTCAGTAGTGCCGTGTGCCTTCTAATACAGTGTGTGTTACATACAGAATGTTCTGGACAGAAAGGATCTCATTATGGTCCTGAGCTGAGCAGGTATCACAACAGAATGTTATTTAGTGTAGGCAGTGAGTGTAACACCACTGGGCACCTAGAGAAGTTGACGAGTATAAACTGAGATTTCCAGGCTTTCCTCAGACATCTGCAGAAGTTAAGGCTTCAGTAAGCAAAAGTTTTGTGTCCACTTCAGTTCATCAGAGATTTTAGGGCCAACTCAAGTGTGTCAAACTCGGGAAACTAAGTGCTCTCAGTTTCTCAATCAACAATTAATTGCAGTCATAATGAAGGACTAAAACCTAATGGTTGCCAGTTCAATTCTCACCACTGATTCACTTTGAGATCTCAAGTAAGACTGTTAATCTGCAGAAATAAAATGTGATTTCTAAGTCACATTTTATTAGATAAGATAAAAGCCTCAGCTGTACAAAAAAAAAAAAGGCAGCCAATTAACTGGCATAGCCACAGAAAAGTAAATCTGCGTTTTTAAAAAGCAATAGTAATTTTAAGCCACTTTACATAAAACTGTCAGCTAAATAAAAAAGATATTATAATTCATTTTCACTCATCCTTGATGCTCAGCCCTCCTTTTTACATGATATAGTGATTTCTTTTTAGCGGACAGGGATGCAAACTGAAATTGACTTGTCAGCGTCTTCACCATGAAAGGTGTAATAAACTGTGATTTGACTAATACAAGATGATTAAAGGTTTGGCTACAGCTGCCGTGTTGAAGAGTACTAGCTGGCACTATATATCACCGGGGGATCAAGGGTTACCTTATTAAACTTGACCCTTAGATTATACCAGGATTTTATAGTTTTGTTTCTGCTTAATGCTCTTATACTTAACCTTGGATGCTACTTTCTGTCAGATTAGGCTTTGTTTGCCGCAGTAAAGAATTAGGTAGGTCCTGCAGACCACTGGGGTGCGTACAGCCGCACTAACCCAACACAGATAGGGAGAGACACGAATTGCCACACAACACGTTTTATTTACAGCTGTGGAACACTTTTCTCGCCTTTTGTTGGCTCCTTTTATTCAGCTCCTGGGAGTGCTCCAGGTGGCTCACCAGTATTACCTGGAATCACTCTCAGGTGTGGTGGAAGTCCATTGTAAGGCTCTGTAGATACCCCTGGTGGCCCCCATGGAACCCAACATGGCTGTACCAAACTCCAAGTCCCAGCATGCCCTGCTGGTACCACAGCCACCCAGGAGGGCTGCCCTCTAGAGTCCCAGGGGAGGTAGTGACTTGCAGATGCTCTCTCACCCAGCCCTCCCATCAAGTTGGCGTCCTAGCTGGGTAATGACCGAGGCCACCCATCACAGTCTGTAGCTGCTATGCTGCTCTTTCAGCATTTCTTTAAACTGTCTTCCACAGTACAGATAGAACTCATAGATGAACAACACTGAGAGATTCAGCATCAACCACTCTGTTCTTACTTTCCAACTCTCATGTGAGTGCAGGTTTGGTTTTACTCTTGGTATAGCACGATCATCAAGAGGAGTCAGATGAGGTGGCTCGGGCATCTGATCAGGATGCCTCCTGGACGCCTCCCTGGTGAGGTGTTCCGGGCACGTCTAACTGGGAAGAGGCCCCGGGGAAGACCCAGGACATGCTGGAGGGACTATGTCTCTCGGCTGGCCTGGGAACACCTTGGGATTCTCCCGGAAGAGCTAGAAGAAGTGGTTGGGGAGAAGGAAGTCTGGGCATCTCTGCTCAAGCTGCTGCCCCCGCGACCCAATTTCGGATAAGCGGAAAAGGATGGATGAATGGATGGATGGATATAGCACTTTCTGCCTTGGGGGGAATCTTTACTGTCTTTTCCATTTCAGCCTCATTTTGGGACTTTGAAGCCAACATCAGAAGCCACAGGTCTAACAGTTCCTGAAAAATGCAGATTTCTATTTAGATATTTCAACAATTCAGGATTCTCTGAATGTCACAGATAAACAAGATTAGCTGAGTATACAATATGCTCGATGAGTTTCCTAACCGTGACTCCATAAAGGAAATGCAACATTCAGCTTGTTTTACAGCTGCGACTTAAAGGCAGGGCGGCACGGTGGCGCAGTGGGTAGCGCTGCTGCCTCGCAGTTGGGTGACCTGGGGACCCGGGTTCGCTTCCCGGGTCCTCCCTGCGTGGAGTTTGCATGTTCTCCCCGTGTCTGCGTGGGTTTCCTCCGGGCGCTCCGGTTTCCTCCCACAGTCCAAAGACATGCAGGTTAGGTGGATTGGCGATTCTAAATTGGCCCTAGTGTGTGCTTGGTGTGTGGGTGTGTTTGTGTGTGTCCTGCGGTGGGTTGGCACCCTGCCCAGGATTGGTTCCTGCCTTGTGCCCTGTGTTGGCTGGGATTGGCTCCAGCAGACCCCCGTGACCCTGTGTTCGGATTCAGCGGGTTGGAAAATGGATGGATGGATACAGGACTTAAAGGCAAAGCTTTTGACAAATTGTTCATGATATTATATGTGCATTAAATGAGACATCCTGAATGACCCCACCAATGGTAATAATGAGGTCTAATTTACCCTTCAAATTCTGCACTCTCATTCTGTTGTAGATTTAAATGGATAATTTTGCCATGTTTGCCCATCAATTTACACTCAACAAGTCATAATTACAGAGTGAAAACGTGCTTTCAGAAAGGTTTATATATTTATTAAAAATTAAAAACTGTGCTCCTACTCAGAGCTTGAGAAATGGTTTTACACCCTTGTCCTGACCTAAAACTTTTATTGCAGAGTTGCAGAGAGCTCCTGGGATTTATGGCTTGCTCATAGGAATTAAAAATCAAAAATGAGATCCCTGTAATATCTTTTTGGTTTCTCTTAGACAACAATGAGATCTCCTTCTCAGATTTTTCTCCTGAGTCAAAATATCCCCGTAGTCTCACATGTGTCTCCTCTTGAGTTTCAGCAGAGATCTCAGCAGAGTCACATAATGGCCTCAGATCTACCAAGAAGTGTCTTGACATTTTTTTTTTGCAGTTATAACGTATTTTGAGCATTGTGTGCTCAGTTATATATGGTGAAATGTATAAACAGTTGTTTGTGGTAATAAAACACTTTAGTAGGACTACAAAACTGTAGTCCTTACTTCTGATTAATACTACTAGTTACTCTAATTTATAGCTGTACTCCAACTAGAGGGCAGCAAGGTGGCACAGTGTTAGCGCTCCTGCCTTGCAGTAAGGAGACCTGGGTCCTCCCTGCATGGAGTTTGCATGCAGGTTAGGTGCACTGGCAATCCTAGCATGTGCTTGGTGTGTGTGTGTGTGTGTGTGTGTGTGTACGTGTGTGTGTGTGTGTGTGTGCGTGTGTGTGTGTGTGTGTGTGCCCTGCGGTGGACTGGCGCCCTGCCTGGGGATTTGTTCCTGCCTTGCGCTCTGTGTTGGCTGGGATTGGCTCCAGCAGACCCCTGTGACCCTGTGTTAGGATATAGCGGGTTGGATAATGACTGACTGACTGACTCCAACTAGATTATACTCAGTTGGGAAGAAAAGGTACGAAGTGCGGCAGAGCGATAAAACTTTGGACTTCAGACCCTGAAGTTGTGAGTGCAAATCCCAGTGCTGACACTCTGTGACTTTGAACAAGTCACTTCACCTGCTTGTGCTCCAATTGTTGAAGCAAAAGAAATATACCTGATTGTATCTCAAATGTTGTAAGCCACTTTGGATAAAGTAAAATAAACAATATGAAGCCTTGAAACAGATTAAAGCAAGAAGAACGAAACCAAAATTCTCAAGTTTGACTTCTTTTACATCAGTTGTATCTTATATCTCCTTTCTGTCTAAAGCTATTTCTCCTAAGGAAATTTAGGAGAAACATCTGTGACAAAACTGACTAGATAGATAGATAGATAGATAGATATTAAATGAAACATAAAAAAAAAATCTCTTTTAAGTCTCACGAGCCATCAAAGATTAGCCTTTGAGCAGTAAAAATTTCCAATGGGTGGTTCTGGTCCTGACATGCAGAGTGAATTGTGAAGCCTTATAAATACAAGTGTGAGTGTTTCTAAATGATGTGCAACCAATTCAGTTTTCACCTGGTGAACTCCAATCACGTTCTAGACATATCTCAAGGAGAATTAAAGTAAACAGGATGCACCTAACCTCAATTTGGAAGGCCACAAGGGTCTGAATACTTAGAAATGAAAGTTTTGAATATGTAAGTAAATTTGTAAATCTTTCGGAAAACAGGTTTTAATTTTGTCATTATGGGTTATCGAATGTAGACTAATGGGTAAAGAGGCCAAATGCATCCATCTAAAATTAAATCTACAACACAATATAGTATGCAGAAAGTGTAGGGGCCTAGATGATACATATATATAAAGCACACACGCTTTTATTTTGCCTCGTGGGAAACGCCTTCTCCTGTTTCCCACCAGTACAGCACAGTCCCAAAGCTCCAACAGACAGTGCCCAGGACTTCTCTTCTTCTTTTCTTTCTCTCTCTCTCGTCTTCTCCACTGGCCACGTCCACTCCTCCTGGCAAGCTTCATCCTCCACCTTCCGACTCTGGCTCCTTTATAAGACACCTTCTTTTAGCAGCACTTTCAGTTGTGGCAGAAGTGCTACAACCATGAGCTCAGCAATCCTCCAGGCACCCCCTAACGGGCCCCAGCAGGGTTGAGCTTCCATGCTCCAAACCTGTGGCTCTGCTGCAAACCAGAGGGACTGCACTCATAGTGTTCTTGGGGGGTAATGCCTTGGATAAGCTCTCCTCCCCGGTCCTTCCAGTCTAGAGGCGTCCTGGATGGGCTAGGGCCCTAGCTGTCTGCCACTATATATACAAGTAATCCCGCGATTCGCTAGCGAATCAGAAATCCAAGTATGGCAATCAGTTTCTGTTCCGTCCGATATTTGGATGGATGACATATCATGGAGGGTGGGTGCGTCTGGGGAAATGTCATTCAATTAAATAAGCATATCTGTACTAAAGCGGTCTCGTTTTGTGGAGACGTGATTCTGTTGCCTTTGCTGACACCAACTGCTGGCAGAGTGGAGCACAGCAAGTTTAGTTTACAGGTTGTGGTGTTCGTGTGCCAGCCACTGAGTCGGGGAAGCCGCTGGGTTTGAGTCTGTGACTGTTATGTGATCTATATTACTGGCACAGTGGATTAGAGCAAGTGTAGTGAACAGGTTGTGTTGTTTGGGCGCCACCTACTGACTCTGGGAAGCCGCTGCATTTGACTCTGGGGCGTGCGCCACGGCGCAATATGCGCCTCGGTGGGAAGCCACCGCATGATGAAATATCATGGAGGGTATATGCGGTGGTGTGGGAGGTCGCGTCCATGCGGCTGTACAACCTGGCGTGCATGCTTTACCTCAGGTTTAGTTCACAGGTCGTAGGCTTGGTAAAGTTTCCATTTAATTCAATAACCCTATTTGAACTAAAGCGGTGTCTTTGTGTGGGCGCCTTCGTTCATTGTTTGCATCCATATGGGCTCGTTTACAGATCGTAGCCATACGGGGTCGTGTTTGTATCACTAATCGTTGAGCTCCCTCCATTTGGATACGTGCCTCCTTTGCCTGTGCTGTGTCAAAAGCGCGTTGTGGGCGCGCTCGTTCATTGTGTTTATTAGAGCAAGTCTAGTTTACAGGTTGTGTTGTTTGGGCGCCACCTACTGACTCTGGGAATCCGCCGTGTTTTGGGAAGCCGCTGCGTTTGACTGTACAGGTTGTGTTGTTTGGGCGCTCAGAGGTTGTGTTGTTTGGGCGCCACCTACTGACTCTGGGAATCAGCCGCGTTTTGGGAAGCCGCTGCGCTTGATTCTGGGGCGGGCGCCACAGCGCAGTACGTTGTGTTATTTGGGCGCCACCTACTGACTCTGGGAAGCCGCCACGTTTTGGAAAGCCACTGCGTTTGACACTGGACTCTGGGGCGGGCGCCGAGGCCGCAGTGCGCATGTGCCTTGGTGCGTCCGCCGTGCATATATTAACTGTGGTTTAGTAATATAGATATATCAAAAGAGAGAAGTAGACACTATTAGGAACACCTATCTAATATTGGGGAGGACTCCCAGAAGAATCTGAATTCTTCAAGTCATTGATTCAACAAGGTCAAGGAAGCTTTCTTTAGGAATTTTGATTAATGTTGACTTGAAAACATTACACAATTCCTGCAGATTTTTTTGCAAAACCTTCTCTTTTATCGTGACGTCAGATCCCTTGTGACATATACCTAGCACAAAAGGTAGCAACTTACCTCTTTTGTTCTTTTCTTACTGGGGGATAGGAAGAAATGTCAAAACCAGCTACACAGCTGTTACCTGTAATCTCTTAGCTCTCTCAATGTCTGTAATGTGCCCCACCTATTCAACAGAGACTGACTTCTAGCCTTAACTTAAAAGACTGTATTTATTTACATAATAACTAATAGCAACTAATATAAGTGAGACAGAGAATTATATCACCTGTATGAGTGCATGCAGTCTTCATTCAGCCCCAGATGACAAATCCCAGATGGTCCAGTTTACAGTATATCCTTAATCAAAAAATTAAATGAAATATGTTTTGCCAGAGAGACAGAGACAGAGAGTGAGGGCTCCTTTTCCAACTGTCCAACAGCTAAACAGGAGATAGAATGTCTCCATTTTTGTAGCTGAGCCAACTGAGTTAAACATACTGTTTCTGCAATACAACACCAACAAAGATAAAAAATAAACTAAGAGAACTCTTTTTGAAAAACGTCTAATAAAAGCAAGTCACGGTCAAAACCTGCCCTGGCAAAAGTGATCACCTGGCTTTCTTTCTTCTATCAAAGCAGCTAACATTTTTACAATGTCTCAAAGCATAGGAGATGTTACTAAATCATTATCACACAAGACAAGGTTAATTCCCATACTAATGAAAAGCTGCACTTTCTAACTTAGCAAATGCTTGGTCTTTCAGCTTTTCCAGAATGCACTTCCTTTACTGTTAAGCTTGAAAAAAATTTTAGGGTTTTACCTGAAATCTGTCAGTTACAAAGATTTAAGCATCTCCCCTACACCTTCATGCTACAAATGTCCTGTTTCACCTCATCCCAAAGGTGCTCTACAGCAGTGGTTCTCATTGTTCAATTCTCAGGGTACCCCGTGGCTGCAGGTTTTTGTTCCAACCAGTTTCTCAATCAGTCAGTCATTGTTACCTTAAATTGATCTAATTGTAGAGGCAGTGATGACGCTAAGATTTCACATTGTCCAAAAATGATGAATTGTTGATTTTATTTGTGGGCACCTACGAACACACCCAGTCTTGACTCTGTATGCATGGAGACACTGTTATTGGCACAATGAATAGATACGTAATGATGAAATATATTAATCAAATAATGAAAAAAAAAGAACACACAATATAATCAAATCGAAGCCAAATGCTCCCCAATGGCAATAGTAAATTACAACTCTAAACAGTAAACTGAAACAATAAATAGTACCAACAATGTAGAAACAGTCCAGTATAATAGGGATAGTTGATGATGAATGAGTGAAAGAAATGCCTTGTAAATAGCTTTCCGAACAGAATGTAAAGTTTTGTCCTACCTGTTCTTGATGCAGCATGACGCGATTGAGGGTCTCAGATGAAGATGTATCCATTCAAAACAAACTCAAACGGACAAGCAAGCACAGGGCAGCACATACATCCAGACGAAATTGTAATCCAATTGAATGTGAGAGGTGTATGAACATATAGATGGATGATTGTAATCCCTCGGCATCTTTCAGGTTCCTTTTTAAAGGGCCTGCTTGTTCAGTTTTCTTTCCAGCTGCCCCTGCGACTTTCAAAGATGTCTAATAGCATTATACCGCTGGAGCTTCTTGGAGATGTAGTATATTTTAAGTAGTGCTGCTAGATTATTAATTAAATAGCTGACCCTTTTTTGCCTTTTATTTGGCATTTAGAAAAGTGCAGTAGTGACAGATTTACATTTATAGGAAATTAAGACATAAAGTGCCTTGAGCATTTTAAAGGAGCTGTATAAATAAAATGTATTATTATTAGGAGTAGTAGTAGTATTTTTTCTGTGTCATTAAATTCTTAACTTGTTTTTTTACTTCAATCTTTCTTTGGAGTTTGCTGTCTTAATTGTATCTTAATACAGACAATTAATGATGAGCAGAGTAGACACCATCACAAAGGACTCTGAAAGGAGAAGCTACTTCAGTGTTCCCTACTTGTCTGCTTATTAGTAAATAATTGTCTAAACAACCAGAACATTAAAACATAAAAATACTTAAAAGGAAAAAGAATGAATTCTTACCCATTTAACAGTTGTGAATTCCTGCTTCATTTAGTACAAATAAAGTATAACCAGTTTGTAATATCTGGATGGTTCTAAAAAACATTGGAACTGGGAAATTCTGGCTTGCTTAATTACGGTAGAAGTCAAATTAAGAGAATAAAGGACTGAGACAACAACTTGTAGCAACAGGGGACCCTGAAGACTGAACACAGGGAGCCACTGCTTTATAATACTTAGATTTAGGGTCTGTGCTGCCACCAAAGTAATTTAAAGTCATGGACATCTGTATAATACTTGCTTGAAGTGTGTTTCTCTATATTAATTCCATCAAGCTATATATTTTAAAATGAACACCCCAAAGTTGGCTTCTGCCTTGTGCCAAATGCTGCTGGGATGAGCTCATGATCAGTTTAGTTATAAAGTTAAATTAAACAGGGTCTCTCACAAACCAGGGTCCTCTAAGACAGCTCTTTTAAAGGCACACCTTTTTAGCAAGTGCCTGAGCTTGTGACTTAATTGATATAATTACCCAAACCTTAGAGAGCACTTCTGAACCATTAAAGATAATTGAACAACATTTTAATAAACAAGGAAAAACATGAGTCAACAGAAGAAAATAAATTAACAAAATTAAATTGCATTCAGGGGAGTTAAAGGAGTAATATGATAAAGAAACAAGAGTCATTCTTGAGAACAGAAAGAAACTTCAAACCTGATCACTAGAAACCTTAAATCTAAAAGCTCTGCTTCTTAAAGACAAGTAGCTGAATGTTCATAAAATGCAAAACAAATAGGGAATCACTAAAACTAGAATAATTCTAGAAACTGACATCAGAAATGTGAATTGAAATCATTACCCTACAGTAAATACAGTTTAATCTACTATTTAATAAAACACTATGTCTGTGTGTGCGTGTGTGTATATATGTCCAATCCATCCGAGCAATCTGATTGGTCAGTTTGGCTTTGGTTTGATTAGTCAGTTTGACTTTAGTGGCACAGTGGTAGAGGTGATGACATGATATGTTAGGGGTTGTCATAAGAAAGAGCATAAAGGCTTGGGTGATGGTAATTCACCACCAAGACAGGAGATGGCACTGTATAATAACACTCTCTCTTCTCCACCATCTGCAGAAAGACTGACACCTTTCCACCTCTTGCATCATTTATGGGGTGTCACACATGTGTACTTAGGAGACAGTCAACAAGCCCTGAGGTGAGTGATATAACACAAGATAAGGGGTTGATTTGGGGTACTGATGTCTCTCTCTCTCTGTCTCCGCAGAACAAAAGAAGATAAACAATAAAAACATTCACTCACCGACAACACTTCTAGTATCAGAAAATGGCTCCGTAAAGACCACACAATCTATGATGACATTACCTCCAGCTCCACAGGCTGACGTCACATCTGGTCCATCTTCGATGACGTCACTTCTGGTCCACCCTCGATGACGCCACTTCCGGCCCATTGTGATGACATCACTTCTGGTCCCTCGATTATGATGTCACTTCCGGCTCCTCAAGATGATGTCACTTCCGACTTCCGTTAACGCCACTTCCTTTTTTTTCATCATTTTTTCAACTCATTTCCTGAAGCAATTTTGTATATAAACGACCATTCAACTCCTGTAATTTGTCAACTGTTTGGTTTTTTTTCACCCAATATTGACCCAGTTTTGCTGCTATTACACGGGGCAATTCCCCAACTCTTTTTTGCAGTTTCTGCATGCTTTATTCTTATTACAGGTGTCAGTCCACTTGGACCAACCTCTTCCTCTAAGAATGCCTGAAATCCATAAGAGCTGCCATCTTCGGTAGTCATCCTAAGGCAAATGTCAGAGAAAGACTTGTTTTCCATTTTTACATGTGTTTATTTTGCTGTTTGAGCTCTTTCAATTATATGGGGTTGGCTGAAATGTGCCCTAAAACTGCAATGTTGTTGTTTCATCTGTACAGGGTGTGAATTTCAGTTCCTTATAGTGACAATTTTTTTTTTTATAAAAAAGGAATTAAAATAAAGCATTTTAACCACTGCAAAGCGAATAATTAACATACCAAGTGTTTTTGGGTAGCTAAATACAAACAAGGCATAACTCGACTCGCCTTCAAATATCGGAGCTATTAGCAAGAATACAAATGATGTTTTTACAGCAGGAAAGGGGCTCAGCTACCATTGGTGGTAAAGTGGGGAAGGAAGACATCTTGAAATTACAGAGTTGTTTAAAGCAGGCTTTACAGGAATGTGATCAAGAGGCAGCGTTGGGCAATAAGAGGTTGAGACACATGAGGATACAGAGACAAGGCACAGGAGGAATACTGAAGGTAAGGGCAAGGGACCAAAACAGAGCTTGAAAGCTCACGTAGAATTGGTTTAACAAGCTGTGAAAGGAAAATCACATTAACAGTGGAGCTATGGGAGGATCAGGATCAATAAATATAAGGAGAGATGTTTGATATTGTTTTAGTATCTCCCTTCAAAGTGTGGTAAAATGACATGTGCCCTAGCAAACCTTTGACCATTGTTACTGGCACCTTGTGCTTCCATTTAAGTTACTCTAGTCAAATAGATGTGAAGTGAGTGGCTATCATTGCTTGGGTTGTGCAGCTAAATGTGTGTCCATGTTCTGTAATCCCCTTAAGGGGAGCCTGTTTGTGATTTTCATACAAAGCACATTAGGGGTGTGAGATTTACATGTCTGCTGTTTCTGGTTGATGTTTGACTTCCATCACTCAGGTGTGACCTCCTGTGCATATAAAAGTGGTCTGCAGGAAGTGCTGAGCAATCAGACTGTGATGATCATTAGTGTAATGGTGCAGGGGCTAGCTGTCAGAATTGGTGCTGAATTTAATTGCAAGTGCAGCCAATTTAAATGCAAAAGAGAAAATCTAAATTTTGAAAGTGACCATTGTTAGAGCTTTCTAAAAAGGCCTATGAAGAAGGTTCAAGACAATAGGAGCAAGAAAGGTGAATGAGTGCTGGCTGACAGAAGAATAACAGTCTTTGGAATGGAGAAATGTATGGAATCATCGTATCTGTTTGGTTATGGTGAGTCAAACAGCAATGATAGCCTGACTGAGGGGGATTTTGTATGAAGCCAAACTAGAGATACGATGCTATTCATACCAAAGTAGGTATTATATTTTATGTAAATGAAAACATGCTATGATATACCTCCATCTCACACATTGAGATGTGGTAAAGAGAGATAGAGGTTTGTGACGCTGCAAGTTTTTAAAATAAAAGCACTGCATATCAGGCTCTGTGGGTACGGCCAAGGGGTGCTCAGTGTGAATGTGAGCTGGTTACATGTTAACAGGCAGGCGATCAGCTTAGCTTTTTCACATTGGCACTCTGTGGATTATAATTAGGATTCCACATCCACAGGCGTTTAAATTTGTCCCAAGAGAGAAGAAAAGGAAAAAGAAAAGTGAGTCCAAAGATGTGGCAGAGCTGGTACAAGACCGGGGAAGCAGGGGAAGCAGTAGCCATATGGGGTTAAGATTGCTTCTGCTGAACAATGGGGAAGAGAAAGGGTGACTAACTTCTCTGATAGATTCCCACAGATGCCAAGGGAAAGGGAGCAGGGCTCACGGGGTCTCCACGAAATCCAAGGGATGGCTATGAGACACAAGACAGTTAAAAGGATTGAGTGCACATGCTGGAGCCGACCAGAACGATAAGCAGCAGAAACGCAGAATAAGAAGGAAGCACTGAGGCTCATATTGGTTTGTAAAGGGACTGAACCTTAATTGCTTTAAATGTGATTTTAACCCCTTGTGGATTACTTATTTATTAAATAGATGTTAACGTCCACAGAGCACTTGGTTTGTATTGAGGATTATTTATCTAGTTATTGAAGAAGACTTGCACTGTACTTTTGTTTAATTTGAAAAATAAAAAAGCATTTTACATATTTGCACCTACTCTCGTTGCTATGTGTTCTTATTTCCCAGTCCATTCTCGGTTACCTGAGTTCAAGGGGAGTATGCCAGCTGTGCACAACCTAGGCATCACAAGATGTTGCCCAATTCATATTTTAAACTGCATTTTATTCTAATTCTAAAAGCAGTGCCACCTCATTCCAGTTCAGCTCAGCAGCTTATGTTTTGAAAGTTACAATATCATCCCGAATAGTAGGATTACCATGTATGAGTTTCAGTAATTGAATTGGTGCTACAGTTTTCCTCTCTGGCACATCAGAAACTGTGTGGAAATCCCTCAGAAAATTAACTAAATTTAAGCAGCAAGGGTGATTATTATAATAAACAGGTGAGTACCATTCAAAAGATTCCTCTGTTAAAATTCAATCTGAGTTTTGTTGTTAGCAAAACTTTACCACTTAAGATCTGTAGACCACCAGGGTGCACATCAGCCACCCTACCTGACACAGACAGGCAGACACTAGTTGTCACACAGCACACATATTTATTTACAGTTGGGGAGCACTTTAACCTGCTCCCCACAGCACAGTACATAAAACACAGTCCTTTTTCTTTTCTTTCCTTTCTTCTTCTCTTCTCTTCCACCTCTACTCCTCCTGGAAAGCTTCCTCTACTCCCACCCAACTCTGGCTCCTTTATAAGGCACCCGGAAGGTGCTTGTTGACCCAATTCTGGCAGCACTTCCGGGTGTGGCAGAAGTGGTACAATTAAGGGCTCAGCACCTCTCCAGGCACCCCTTGACAGTAGCCATGGGCCCCAACTGGGTTGAGCTTCCATGCTTCAAAACCTCAGTACCACCTCACTCCGGGGGAGTGCCCTCTAGTGCTTTTGGGGAGGCAATGCCCCGGAAACACTCCTCCCCCACCCGGTCCTTTCAACGTAGAGGCTTCCTGGCCGGGTAAGGGCCCCGGCTGTTCGCCAAAGTTCAAATACCGGTTTACACTGATATAGGAATATATGACAACTTACATGTTCATGAGGGGGAATGTAAGGTTCATTAACTATGGATACTGCCTTCTGAGCCACTAAATCATTACAACTTTACTGCAGGCTCTTTAATTCCCTTTGCATCTGTTGGGCGAACAGCTGGGGCTCATGCCCAGCCAGAACGCCCAGAGAGTGGAAGGACTGGGAGAGGAGCAGTATCTCCCCTGGAACACGAAAGGGCAACCGCCCTGGTGGGAGTTGGGGCCACAGTAACAGAGCTTGTAAGCTCAACCCTGTGGGGGCCCGTGGCCACCGCCAGGGAGAGTCTGGATATTTGCTAAGCCCTGGACTGCAGCACTTCCGCCACACCAGGAAGTGCTGCAGGAAGGTCATCAGGGAGCACCTGTACCACATCCGGGTGAACTATAAAAGGAACCGCCTCACTCCATTCGGGGAGCCAGAGTAGGGTGGCAGAGGACGGAGCTTGCGAGTGGAGGAGTGAGGGTGGCAGAGAAGAAGGAAAGAAAGAAGAAAAAGACTGTGAGCAATAGTGCTGGTGGGTTGTACATGTGTGTGCTATGCAAAGGATTGTGCATTGCGAGAAAATAATAAAAGCATGTGTTTGGACTTCCGTGTGTCCTGGTGTCTGTCTGTAGTCGGGCTGAACTTCCACACTGTTCAACCAGGAACCGAATGACATGTACTTCTAAGGTACTCATTTTAAATGGGCTGAACTCTTGTTTCATTTTGTCAATAAAAGATGGTGAGCAACGGCTTAATATTTAAAGGATGTGACAGTCGAACCTTGGATAGATAAATAGAGAAACAACTAGTTAAAACACTAAAATCAGGAACTACAATGAAGCAAATATCGAAGCGCTATTTACAATGCCTATAAAACGTATTCATCCTCCTCACATTTTATTATGATACAACATTAAACTACGCTGAATGTAATTAGAATTTTTTGACAGTGAGAAATAGAAAAAGACTCTTAACAGTACTTGGTATGTCCAAGCTGCATTCCTTGCTCCTAAATTGATTTAGGCAATCCTAAGATTTTACTGATGTCTCTAATGTTTTTTTCTTCTTGTTTTTTTCACAATCATGATGTCTTCTTTGACTTTCATTGGTACAGCGCATGTCTTCATGTTGAGCAATGGAAACTACAGACTCCAAAGGGTAGAAAGCAAGCTGAGGTATCTTATGGCTTGACTAATGAAGCACACTTGAGGAATCACAAACATCTGTGATGTCAATTGTCCCAGATATTACGGTGCCCTGAAAGGGGGGGGGGGGGCACACAGAAATAGTGTTGTTATTTCAACATGGTGTGACCGAAATGTATGGAAATCCCCTTAAATGAAAGTCTGCAATGTGCACTTTAATAAAATCTGAAATGGTTTGTTTTGTAATTTTAATCTGTGGAGCAGAGGGGTAATTCATGGTAAAATGTGTCTTTCTTACAAATAATATGGATGGCACTGAATGCATGACAGGAAATCACAAAAACAGGTGATTGAAATAAAATAGTATGTAATAGGATAATTTAAGGGTTATTGTTGGGATTAGCAGACCAAAATGCATGACCTATCTAAAAGTGCTTTGGAAACAAATCTTCTTTGTCTGGTGAGCATATTCCCAGAATGATTGACAAAGGATTGGGTCAGACAGTTTTTTTGAGTTTGTGTGTTTTAGGGCTCCTCTTATCCATGGTGTTGAAATGTGTGCTTAATATTGTGCAGAAAGGGGAAATGTAATTTCATTTCTTTTTATTTCTTCATTTCTTTGTAATGTCTGTTAAATTTAGAGTATTTCTTTTATTTATTAAAGATCTTGTTGAATTTTGTTCCTATTCTGTGCCATTGTGTGTGCTTAGAAACTCATGTCTGCCTGACAATCAGTGCAAAGCAAGAGAAATGCATCACAAATGAAAGGGCAATGCCTACGTTAAGAACCCGGTATGAGAAAAAAAAATAACAAGCAACTGTTAGAGCCATTCGAGGCTCCATTTTGCCTCCTTTAGGATGAAAAATTAAAAAAAGAGAAAGAGAGCAAAAATACTGGCGAACAAAGAATTGCTTCTTTCTAATTTGTAGCTTTGAAGTGCTAATGAACCTTAACACAAGAGTAGTGGAAAGAGCAGAACTTCAGCGTCTCAGCATCCATCTTCTTGTCCTCCACGTAACTCCAGGCAGGGGGTCTCCTCTTCCCTGCCAGCCTGTCAATGCCCATTAGTTCACTCTGTCAACCTTCTACACAGGGTGGAATACCCTAAGACCTCAAAGAATAAAAATCTCAAACCGATGCTCATTAATAAAGGAATATGTTCAGCAAGATATCAAATGATGATTTCACGTTTAAAAATTCAAAGGTTTTATATGAATTACAATGTAAAAGTATCCTGGATATATGAATATTTTTTCACCTTATTGATTAAAGTAGACAAAAACAGTCACTGTACAAAACTGATTGAATATTTTGGGCAAAGGAACCAAGTAGATTTAGTATTATTTTCATTGTTAGTTCACTTAATACTTACATCATATCTTGCAATTCTAGAATCAAATCATTAATTCACGGTAAAATTACTAGTGCATGACTCATAAGGTACCTAAAACATACCAGCTGCCTTCACCAAGGTGAAGTGGCTATGCTTACGGTGTTAACGTCAGAGATTTATTCATAAGCAAATGTGATTACAGAGTACCTATCTTTTGTACCTTTTAATGAGGCATTATGTTTTTATGTTAAGAAAATTTTTGTCTTCAGGCACTTTTTATCGTTCTTGGAAAAAAAAAAACCCTAAGCAGGGTGGCTGACTCTCATGTATAACATTTAAGCAAATCCTGTCCTCTCTGTTCCTCTTTTCTTGCACAAAACAGAGGTAGATTCTGCTTAGCTGTTTTATCATCATTTTCAGTAATGATGTGAGGGTATGGCACATTGATTTTTTTATTCTTTTTCACAATGCAGTGACTAGAAGAGTTTTCCAAGTGGTATCAAGCTGTTTTTATACACTCCTCTTTTTACTGTATCACTGTTAGCCAAAAGTGCCAAGTGGAGCAATCCCTGTCAGTGCATCTGTTATTAACTTCTCAGGTTCTCATTCATGGTTTTACTAGCTCTTGTTTAACTTCTACGTTTTTGCAATAACACATGGATTTCAAATTTACTCTTATTATAATATTTACCTGACTTGTGCTTAAACATTTTTTTCCATTCCTGTAAACATCTTCACATTGCTCCTTTTAACTTAGTAATGCTTTGTAATGTTTCCTGCCAATAGTGTATTCATTTCTGGACTTCACAATTCACAGATATACTGTAATAAGATATATTAAACTTAGCTGAACATGTTTTCTTTTGGTTCTTTTTTTACTTGTATATTTTTCCTGTTATATTCCAAGGCTGGTGATTTGCTGTGTTTCACATTCCAAGAAAGATTAAAGTGAGCCATGAGAAGTGCGAGTGTCCTTGCACTGGATTTTGACATCACAATTGCAGTTGATTTAAAAGACACATAGAAATATGATCAGCTTTTGTAATTTTTATTAGAAAGACAGATTATGTAATTCTGATGTGTTTTGCCTTTAGGAATCTAATTTCTTTTTATATGTATTTTTGCAATTTATTTTACATTTGGAGCATGAGTAGTAATTATCATAGCACTGTGTGGTTCCTTTATGCTCCGTGTGGCTAGTTTGTGTGGGCAGGCGCTCACCTCTGACCATACAGAGGCAAATGGAAGAACCAAATCCCTTTAAGCTTTTTAGTAAAGTCACTGCTTTTACCTTAACAAATAAAACAAAAATGACTTCTAGGATCAGTTAATGTGCCAATCATTTGTCTGGATTGTAACAGAAATAGGAAGACAACATACATAATCAGCATATTTTGCCAAAACTTCCTAAATGTCTTAACATTAGCTATAAAGACAGCTGGGTGTGAAGGTTTTATGCACAACACCGTAAGGACTTTCTTTGATTTACCTGGTCCTACAAGATGTGAGCAACTACCTTCCTAGCTCCCAGTGAGCACAACAATCAGAACATGGATGAAAAAAACAACAAAAGAAAAAATAGTTGCAAAGAAAATATGCCAAAAAGTGAAAGAAATTTACAAAAGCACAAAACAAGCAAAACATCTGATAGCAAAAAGTAGAAGAAATGTTCACAAGTAGGAATCAAGAGATAGTGCAAAAGCAAAAGAACAAGAGATAAATCTCATAACAAAATACCAAAGGTGTTAAATATCATACAGAGTTTGGCTTTCAAATTAGTTTAGTTGACAATGTGAACCACTGTATGTTTAATTTAATGGTGAAACCATTTTTGCATGCCTTTAATAATATCTGATACTTGTCTTTTGCTTTTATGTCCCTTTTGACAATTACTATTTTTGATCAGTATGTATACTTACTCACTATGTCACTATTGTGTTTTTAGGTTTGATCGCTGGTACTGACAGTTTGTGGGGTGTTTAGCAGCTGTGGCCATATTGTCGTCAGTATAGTTGCTGCCATATGAGAACAAAGAGTTGTGCTATGTGATATCATCACTCAGAAAAGTATTCAAGATGCTGGCACACAGTTCTCATTATCAAAGTTTCTGCACATTAAGAAATAATTTTATGTGTGTTTAACTATAAAACAATGCACATCCTCTCTCTGACACCTTAACATTGAGGACTTTCAGCCAATGAACTATTCAGCAAAAATGTCAAGAAATGAAACTGGGGCTCCTTTATACCAGTAGCAATATGCCTTCGTAATGTCCCACTGGGACTGGGACTGCCAAATCAGACATTTTCTTTCTTTCTTTCTTTCTTTCTTTCTTTCTTTCTTTCTTTCTTTCTTTCTTTCTTTCTTTCTTTCTTTCTTTCTTTCTTTCTTTCTTTCTTTCTTTCTTTCTTTCTTTCTTTCTTTCTATCTATCTATCTATCTAAAGAGCTTCTGTACAAAAGCCATTTTTTTCTCTGGGGACAAATAAAGGTCTATCTCTCTAACTATGTCCTAAAGCATGACCTTTCTTTAGGCCATCTGGTAGACATAAACATGTGCCTATTGCTTTTTTTTAGATGTCAACAAACTGAATATCTGTACCTCATATGAACCTTACAGTAGAAAGAGTAATAAACTGAATGTTACTAAGCTACTACAAAAATCATTTTATCCCTCTTTTCATCTTTATATTATTGGCTATCTCCCACAGCTCCAATATAACATAGAACTTGTCAGCTTCTCAGAAAATACTGGAACTTGGTAAAAGTGACAACTACACAGTACAGTGAACCTATTTACTTGCATGACCTACAAATAAAAGCCTGACACACTCTTTCATACTGTTCTTTATTGTAGCGATGGGTGAACAAATGCACATTTACCTCTTTCTATAATTTAGTGTCCACACATACACAATTGATATCTTTATTAAAAGAAAAACAAATAAGAAAGAGAAGTTTATGTCCCATTGCACAGATTTTCATGAGAAAGTAACCAAATGTAATGAAAGCTTTAAAATATATTGCTACACCTTAGTACTAGGGTGTTGTACCGTGTTAGCCATTATGAATGTAGAGAAAAGCCAAGCAAAATGACACCTTTTATTGGCTAACTAAAAAGATTACAATATGCAAGCTTTCGAGGCAACTCAGGCCCCTTCTTCAGGCAAGATGTAATGTAATGTAATAAGATGTAAAGATTACATCTTGCCTGAAGAAGGGGCCTGAGTTGCCTCGAAAGCTTGCATATTGTAATCTTTTTAGTTAGCCAATAAAAGGTGCTACACCTTAGAAAAAGAAGAAGCTATGAGGCTTGAGGCACCTGAATATTAAAATAAAAAAAAATAAAAATAAAATGAATACCACTAAGAAAGAAACCTGAATTAAAAAGAAGCAATGAACAACACACAAGGATGGTGTCAAGCATTTCAAACAGTTCAGACTGCTAACAAGATGCTAACAAGAATATAAATAAAATATATTTCTATTGTAGAATGACTGGGCAATTAGTGCTCACAAGATAGGAAATAAAAATGCCCATTAATCACCGTGGCCAGAAGCAGGCAAACATAGTAGTGACGTAACAGCCACGTAACAAATAGAAATAAAATACATAGCAGCACAACAAAATGAGTTCTAAACGCCAAAGGCATTACATCTAACGTGAATCTTCCGAATATGAAGGTCTGGAGAGTCACAGATGTGGGACAATTTATTCATGACTGAAAAACAAAATAGACCGTTGGTTTTCTCATCTTGTTTTCTCTTTTAATCTGAGTTTAATCTACTGAGATTACTAGCTATTGTTTCTTCACTTGCAAACCTTGCTTGACAAAACTGTAACATGGACCAGACAGCTCAATTTTGCTTTTGAGATGAAGCTCTTTTTCTATCCATCCATCCATCTATTATCCAACCCGCTGAATCCGAACACAGGGTCACAGGGGTCTGCTGGAGTCAATCCCAGACAACACAGGGCACAAGGCAGGGAACAAATCCCGGGCAGGGCGCCAGCCCACTGCAGGACACACACACACAGCACACACTAGGGACAATTTAGGATCGCCAATGCACCTAACCTGCATGCCTTTGGACTTTGGGAGGAAACCCACACAGACAGAAAACATGCAAACTCCATGCACGGAGGACCTGGGAAGCGAACCCAGGTCTCTTAACTGCGAGGCAGCAGCGCTACCACTGCGCCACCATGCCGCCCCAAAGCGCTTTTTGTATTTTGAAAGTTTGTTGCACTTTATTACTTTCATATGATGAAATGGTGGATTATCTTTAGCACTACCAGAAATGAGTTTCCTCCGCAGGGTGTCTGGGCTTTCCCTTAAAGATAGGGTGAGAAGCTCAGTCATCTGGGAGGGGCTCAGAGTAGAGCCGCTAATCCTCCGCATCGAGAGGAGTCAGATGAGGTGGCTCGGGCATCTGATCAGGATGCCTTCTGGACGCCTCCCTGGTGAGGTGTTCTGGGCATGTCTAACCGGGAGGAGGAACCCGGGGAAGACCCAGGACACGCTGGAGGGACTATGTCTCTCGGCTGGCCTGGGAACACCTCGGGATTCACCCGGAAGAGCTAGAAGAAGTGGCCGGAGAGAGGGAAGTCTGGGTATCTCTGCTCAAGCTGCTGACCCCGCAACCCGACCTTGGATAAGCGGAAGAGGATGGATGGATGGATGGATCTTTAGCACCACATAATTCCTATTTAGCTCACAAAAGAAATTAGCAGTCTTTTTAAATATTAAATAGCAAGTTTAATGACATTATCATGTTTATGATGCACAACACCAGAATTACATAAAGAAAGAACAAAGCGGAGCAGATTTACAAGATTTGAAACACATTTCATCCAATTAACTGAAAACCATAGAACAAGAAGCCAAAATTGGTTAAAGGACCAACACTCTGGTGGACACAGCAGTGCTTTTGCAACAGTGCATTGTTTCATTTTGGGGAAATTAGATTGTTTTTTCCATACCAGGAACCCAACACTTTTTGTGCCTTTTGTATTTTGTCTTACAATAGACTGATAAAGTGGAAATAAAATCAAATTACATGCAGCAGCTATTCATAGTGAATGTCATGCACTTTTCACACTTTGCACACGATAGCTGCTAACTTTTTCCTAAAGCTGGAAACTGTGATGATGCACTTTGTGGCTTAGGGTTACGCTAGTATTAAAGTCTAGGGTTATAACCCATGTTTATGTCCTTAGCCACTAGGGGGCTTTCTTGCCTTTCTTATATTTCCCCTCATTTGCTTATGACATTTAGCAAAGCTATATTAAAAAAAAGACTTGTATTGCCATTTTATGTATGAAGTGATCAATGTACTGCAGTCTTCCCAATTTATCTTACACTGAAGCAACATGGACCACAGAAACAACAAAGCCAGCTTGCCATTCCAGACTCCAGGATCCATTCTAAAGTTAATCATTATTCCCCAAGAATAATCTGTTGCTTATCTTGTCACGCTTGCTTACTTGGCAGCCTGACTCTACTTTTTATCACATTGACAGTAAAGCAAAAAGGGATTTGCAGAAAATGAGTCAGAAGAGGTAGAAATGAATTGAGCAAATCTCTATAGTTTATCAGGAATGTTCAGAGCAGAAAAGTCTGCCGTATGCCAAGTTGGTACCTTTTATTTACATGTGTTTTTTTAAATATTATTTACTGGTCTATAATATTTACAAACAAAACATTAAAGCATAATGAAATCAAATTCATTCATTTGTCTAAAAACATTGTAAGCTCACAGTTTGAAGTTCTGAATGACTATTGCAACACTTGATAAATGTCTCTGTGACCTAACACTTACTTCTATTGAACCCGGACAAAAGATGGAAATGATCTTTTGGGAATTTGCTTCTGGATGGATGTATATGCTTTCTTATTACATTCTGCTTAAACATGACTTGAAAGAAAGGATTGCACCTTCTTATTCTTCTTCTTCTCTTGGCTGCTCCTGTTAGGGGTTGCCACAGTGGACCATCTTGTTCCATATCTTCCTGTCCTCTGCATCTTGCTCTGTTAAAAGGATTGCACCTACAGGAAAAATATGAAAAATTCTTTGTCTCCATAAATTACAGAGTGTGGTGTCAATTTCTGACAATCATGGTGTTGTAACTATGGAAGATGACCGGGGACCTTGCCCCACCAGGATGCCTGGAGAGTGGAAGGACTGGGAGAGAGGCAATACCTTCCCCAGGAGACGAGAGGGCAGCCCCCTTCGGGTGGCAAAGGACAGAGAGAGGAGTGGAGGTGGCAAAGGAAAAGAGAAGAAAAAGGAAAAGAAATGACTGTGAGTTTGGACTGTTTGGTGCACTGTGCTGTGTACAGGAAGGACTGTAAAAAATAAAGGTGTGTGTTTTGGGACATACTGGGTCCGTCTCTGTCTGTGTTCCGAACGTCTTTCACAGTACACACACTCACACTGTGTCTTATATATATCTTTTTATTTTCTCTATACATTCCCTTCCTTTCTTCTGACTCATTTTTGATTCAGTTGTAATGATAAATAGAATTTCCTACTCATGGTTAATAAAATTCTTCTCGACTGAAATGGGCACAATGTTATGTCACTAATGGCTTGTTTACACTACTAAATCTTCATGGTCAAATCTGAATTTGATCTGATATCTGTGCTGCTTGCAGTACATGGTGTAGACATGACCTTAGCATTTACTTACTTATTAAACTTGCATGAAATGTTTTCTGTGTGTGTGTGTACTGTATATTTTCTAAATATATTGGCTCAAAGTAGAAAGGCTATGACATTATATGATTTAGGATTTTCTGTTGTTATTTCCTCAAACTCCCTTCAGAGAAGAATATGGGTAAACAACTGGACTCAAGAGTGAGGGCACTGTATTGTTAACTGTTTTGATAAATCCCGATGGCTTGAGAACTTTCAAATGAACATGAAATGAACTTTCAAAAACATTTTAATATCTGCACTATCACATCTTTTTATGCCTCTCCCTTATTTTAACATGTTGCGTATTGCACAATAATGATGTACTGGCCACATCCTTGAGACAATATCTGGTTAGATTGGTTAAACTCAAATAGCATATGGACAACCACAAATGAAATGGAATTCAGTACAACATTTGATAGTCACAAAAAATCATATATCATGTTGTTTTTGGGTGAGTACACCAAATCCAATCCATGTCAGATATGTGAGAAAACTGGACTCAGGTCAAATCAAAGTGTTAGGTAGTTGCACACTCAGCTGCCTGGAATCTGAAGTCATCATACCTTCTATTTATTTTTACAGGGACAAGTGTCAACTCTTAGTATTTCGTTTATAATATGTCAGAGTAGAAATGCTCACTCTTTATAGAGTATAACATGCTCTATAGTGTGCTTAACTAAATCTTTAAGTCACATTGGATTGCTAGTAGGCATCATACTGAATGTCCTGCTTACACTCAATTGTGTCTCTGCACATTTGTCAGGTTCTGTGTGCTGCTGGTTTAAGCCAAGAAACTTAAACTCAATTACTCAGATCAATTAGTTGTTCTTGTGATTTATACTCTACTGCTCTAGTGTGAACAACAAGATAAGAGTTCATACTAAATACTTAACAATTAAATAAAGCTACTGAAGCTACAAGAAAGAAGACCAATTAGTCATCAGCGAAAAAGAGATTTTAAAGAAGGTTATTATCTGTTATATGCTTATCTTTTAAGACTTTTTTGAAATTTCAGAAGATTATATTGAAATTGCTAAATTAGTAAAGAGGACAGTGCACATGAATATCACACAGACAGGTTTAATCGTATTTTGTTTTTAATGAAGTGTTGCCTTAAACACAGATTTCTAATTTGTGGTCTTAAGCAGTTACTGAAAATTTAATTTTTTCCTTTTTTTCCTCAAGTTTTTATCAAAACAGTATTATAATAGTAATATAGCCGAGATATCTTGAAATAGGCTTGAATTGAATACTGAGACAAACACTGCAAGCAATACATTATACTGTATATTATAAAAAGAAGAAAGGTTAAAATTATTCCAAAAACACAGAACAAAGACTACAGATCATGGCTAAACTTAATTTGCGTCATCAAATGTGTAACACACTTGGGGACACATAGTTGTGTGTTGTGAGAATCTTGAACAAACTACCGAGTCTTAGGGTTGAAGCCTGATAGCTGTAAAGAATGTTGGACTGTGAGAATTAGGTTAATTGGTATCTCCAGACTTGTATCAGAGTGTGTGTGTGTGTGTGTCCTTGGGCACTTTCCAGGGCTGTTTATCACTTTGCACCCAAAGCTTTCTGGGTAAGCTGCACTGGGAGCCTGAACTGTATAAATACATGAGAAGGCAGATGGATGAGTGAGGTGATTAAGCAGCCTAGCTGTTTGCTAACTAAATGATCGAAATGGACTGAACAGGACTCAAAACATAGATGGATTATTTTATGAACGGGAATCTCATCCCCTGTAGCATTATATGTCTGATGGCAGACAATAACTTAAAATAATGGGTACTTTATTAAACAGGCTGCACTTTTATATAATTATGTAATCTTGGCGCTGACCATAGCTCATTTTTATTAGCTCGGTTGATTAGGTTGCTGGTGTGTCTCAAAGTGTGAGTGCCAGGGTTTAACTGCAGATGATACTCAGATTACAATTGGCACAAATGGTGAACTCATTTAAATTAGTATTAGAACCCATGTTCATTTACTGTACATTAGTGTAAGAAGTGGAGATGAACATCTTTGAGGATTATGCATTTACGTGTAGGGGAAATGCTTGATGTACTTTCCTGTTAAGATACATTGACAGCTATTATGTTAGTTGCCCAAACTCAAGAAAATCTTCTTCAGCTCATTCGGGTTTTATTGTGTGTGTGTGGTTACCAGTCTGACATGACGCTATATAGCGCATGACCCGACACAGATTCGACACGGGAGGCACATGTAAAATAAAACAAATACTTTTTATTTTCTTCCCCTGTGGGTGCTCGTCTTCCCCGTGACCCACAGGCAATACATAGTCCCAAGCGCAAGCACACCACTAATACACCGCACTCTCTCTTCCTCCTTGGCACCACCACTCCTTCCAAGCAACCTTGTACTCCTCCACCCGACTCTGGCCCCTGAGTGGTGGTCACTGGCTCCCTTTTATTGGGTACCCGGAAGTGCTCCAGGTGGTTGATTGCCGACATCCAGCTACACTTCCGGGTAAGGTGAAACCAGTGCCCAAAAGGGGCCAGCAGCTCCTGTTGCAGCACCCCCTGGCGGCACCTGCAGCACCCCACAGAGCTGCACAGAACTCCAACCCACATGAAGCCCTGGAGGAGTCTCAGGCACCGCTGCAACCCAGGGAGGCTGCCATCTAGCGTCCAGGGGGAGCTAGTGGGCTTCCCACCCTTGTCCCCCTGGCAGATGTGGTGAAGGGGTGTCCTGGCCAGGCATGGGCCCCGGCCATCTGTCACACCAGTTAAATGGAGAGTAAAAAAATCCTAAGGATAAGCCCAACTTCAGCTACAATGGTGTTTGAAGTATGGATTCAAATTAATGTCTGCAGCAGTGTTCAGTGTGTGGGCCTGTAGTTATAGCACTACAACTGCAGATAATAGAGTTGCTAGCATGCCTAGGACACAGAAGATGACCTTTATCTAAGGTGTTATACTGTTATAGAGTAGGCCTGATAAAGAGCCATGGCAAATCATCATAATTAGCAGCATTACTAGTATAATGACTATTTTTCAGGTTTACATATGTTACCTGGTTGCCCCCAATTACCTTTCCTTCATCCTCGGCACTCCTAAACATCCTTTTGGAATGAGACCTATACTCTTATATAGTCTGACCCTTCCTCCAACTACATCATCTTCAACCTTCCACTGAGCCTCATCATTTGCACTTATTTACCCAATTTTATTATGCCTATGTCTCCATATGCCTAAATAAATTCTTTAACTTAAGTCAACATTTATCTTCCTTTCACTCTGTAATAGTCCACATATCTATCTGGTGATTCACATCATTATTCTTTCCAGCGTTACTTCATTTTCTGCCTTCATCAGCTATGTCTTGCTCACATAGAGCATACTACCCCTCAAGCAGCTTTCATAAACTTTCTCTTCAATTACAAACAGAGTACACTTGTTCACTCAGTCATCCCATCCTCTGCTTTCTGCTCCTCATGACCAAACCACCTTAGCCTATTTGTTCTCAGCACAAAACCTGTTACCTCCACACCAATTTGTAATGGGAGGGTTCCATGGAAATAAACATTTTAAAATAAATCCTTTATAAATAAATTGCCTTATTGACTTGCCACAGATAATAATTGACACGCTGTGCCCATGGAGGGGTAAAAGGAAGCCTGAGCGAGAAATGGCGTAGACCAAAGAATAGGACAAGAATGGAGGTTGAAAGAGTAAGGAAAAGACAAGGCAGAGCGGTGAGGAGACCACACGATTAGAAATGGATGCAGGAAGTCGGGAATCAGCCCCTGTGAGGGGAGTGTGTGGCCAGCACTTGATGGGTCTGAAGAGACTCACTCGTCCCAGTGTCCTATGCACTCAGTTTCCACAGATGCCAGGGAATGGAGTAGGAGCAGGGCTCCTCTGTGTAAGCCTGAGGAATGGCAACGAGGGACACAAGCCAAGGTTTAATGGTTGACTGCACCTATTGGCGGGAATCTCCTTGTGCTCAAGGCCCTTATGTAATAAGCAAAGGAGATGTCATTTTGGAGCGATGCACTGAGGCTCAGGGTTTTAAGCGAAGACCTGCCTAGATTTTAACCCAGACTTCATTGAATTATTTATTGTTTATTTGTTGGATATTTTAATATCCACCAGTTCATTTGTATTATTTATTTATTTGCTGAAACACTGCACCACTTGCACCCTTGTTTGACTTTATTTTTTGTAAATAAAGCTCTAAATCACTTTGCACCACCTCTTCCTGACTGTGTCAATGTCAATGTCAATGTCAATTTATTTATATAGCACATTTAAACAAACATAGTAATGCTGTGGCCAAAGTGCTTGTACAAAGATAGAACAAATTTACATAAAACATAAATAGAAATAAAATATTTGAACATAAAATAAAATACATAATAAATAAAAGTAATGTTATATACATAAAAAATAGAAGTAATGTAATATAATCACAAAGAGGAAGCCATCAGTATTATTGAAGGTAACTGAATGCAAGTGAGTAGAAATGAGTCTTTAATTTTGTTTTAAACAGTTCAATTGTAGACGACTCCTTTATATGATGAGGTAAAGAGTTCCACAGGTGAGGTGCAACAGCTGCAAAAGACCTGTCCCCCTTGGTTTTACACTTGGTACGAGGGACAACCAGAGACAGCTGACCAGAAGATCTAAGCACTCTGGATGGCTGGTGTAAAACACACAGTTCAGATAAACAGGCAGGAGCAAGCCCATGTAAAGATTTAAAAACTAGCAGCAGGATTTTAAAATCAATTCAAAAACTGACAGGCAGCCAGTGTAAAGAAGCTAAAATAGGAGAGACAGAGTCATACTTTCTTGCCCCAACCAGAAAGCAAGCGGCAGCATTTTGTACCAACTGTAACCTGTGTATCAAGGATTTGTTAATCCCAGAATACAGCCAGTTGCAGTAATCAAGGCGAGAAAAAATAAACGCATGAGTAGCCATCTCAAGATCCCTAGAAGATAAAAAAGGCTTTATCTTACCTAATAGACGAAGTTGGAAAAAGCAACTCTTTGGAAAAAGCAACTCTTGACTACAGAATTTATTTGTTTCTCAAAAGAGAGGTTACTGTCAAAGATAACACCAAGATTGTGGACTTGAGGTTTGGAAAAGACAGAGAAAGAGCCAAGAAGACCAAGACCAATTTGGGCTTTAGCTGATGGACCCACTATAAGCACCTCCGTTTTATTTTGATTTAGATCAAGAAAATTATTAGCCATTCAGGATCTTAATTCAGAGAGACAGTTGTGGAGTTGATTTATGTAGAGTTGCAGAGAGAAATATAAACCTGAGTATCATCAGCATAGCAGTGAAAAGAAATGTTAAATTTCCTAAAAATTGCTCCAATAGGGTGAAGGTATATGGAGAATAAAATAGGACCCAAAATGGATCCCTGAGGAACACCATATTTAAGAGGAGCAGTAGATGAAGAAGAGGAATTAAAAGTCACTGAAAAGTGTCTACCAGTTAAATATGACCTGAACCAGTTAAGAGCAGACCCTCTAAGCCCAACAAGATGTTCAAGCCGCATCAGCAATATTTCATGGTCAATAGTGTCAAAGGCAGCGGACAGGTCAAGGAGGAGAAGGACTGCCGCATCACCTTAGTCAGTAATAAAAGAGATGTAGTTGAACACTTTCAGAAGTGCCGTTTCAACACTATGATAATGCCTAAAGCCAGATTGGTGTGTGTCCTCATTTGCCCAGCTCATGTTATCATTATCGTTATCAACAGTACCATGTTCAAGCTACCAGGGTCTGTTGAGCCCAGCTGAATTATTCACTCTTTCTCTTAATTTAGTATTCTTCCTCTCAATCTGTAACACCCCAAATTCCATTTGATCATTCCCATCTCTGTTATGTCCAGCTTTGTATGTTACACCTTACCCAGCCTCGTCTCACTCTTCACGTAGCTTTCATAAACTTTTCCCTTCAACAGGGGATCCTTTAGAAGTCAAAATGGGGAAAAGCTTCTGAATTTCTTCTACATGCTTCTCATCTGGGATATCACTGCTTACTCCAAAAGTTTGCCTGCTCTCAACATGTAACCTAAGCAGCAGACCTGCTCCAAAATTTTCTTGTCGATATCCAAATTTACACTTACTATATCTGCCTTCTGCATCTCTTTCTTGTTGTGTCATTTTCTAACGCACTTAATCCAGACCACAGTTACAGAGAGGGCTGGAGCCCATCCAAAAATGTAGAATGCTAACTTATTTTTGGTTAAAATAATAAAGGAAATGCACATTATTTAATAATAATAATAATTCATTACATTTATATAGCGCTTTTCTCATTACTCAATGCGCTATACACACAGGGAGGAACCAGGAAGCGAACCACAATCTTCCACAGTCTCCTTGCTGCAAAGCAGCAGCGCTACCACTGCGCCACCTGTGAGGACATTTATATGAAAATTATTTATTTTCAGACTCAGCTCAGTCATTTTCTAATCCACTTAATCCATATCAGGGACACAGGTGGTGCCAGAGCCTATACCAGCTTGCAAAGGGCGCAAGGCAGGAATCTTTAAAATTCTAGCTCATCCCATCAGTAGCAAGCACCAGCCACCAAGAGAAAGCCCCCTGATTTCTTTGAAAGAAAAAATGATATTGTTGTTATAATAAAAATATTAATAAATACCCAAAATACACTACACTACATTGAAATAATTTCATTAATCATTCTTTTTACAAGTGCACTTATTCTGATACTTTCTGGTTATGAATGACTTCTGTTCCTGCAGATATGTGTAATCTGGTTTTGCATGTAAGACGGAGCCTGCAATAAAAAATTGGCAAAAGTGTGTAATAGTTTATTATGTATTTTACAGAAAAAACTTTTCAAACTATCCATCCATCCATTGTCTCCCACTTATCCGAGGTCGGGTCGCGGGTGCAGCAGCTTGAGCAGAGATGCCCAGACTTCCCTCTCCCCGGCCACTTCTTCTAGCTCTTCCGGGAGAATCCCAAGGCATTCCCAGGCCAGTCGAGAGACATAGTCCCTCCAGCGTGTCCTGGGTCTTCCCCGGGGCCTCCTCCCGGTTGGACGTGCCCGGAACACCTCACCAGGGAGGCGTCCAGGAGGCATCCTGATCAGATGCCTGAGCCACCTCATCTGACTCCTCTCGATGCGGAGGAGCAGTGGCTCTACTCTGAGCCCCTCCCGGATGACTGAGCTTCTCACCCTATCTTTAAGGGAAAGCCCAGACACCCTGCGGAGGAAACTCATTTCAGACGCTTGTATTTGCGATCTCGCTCTTTCGGTCACTACCCATAGCTCATGACCATAGGTGAGGGTAGGAACATAGATCGACTGGTAAATTGAGAGCTTCGCCTTGCGGCTCAGCTCCTTTTTCACCACGACAGACCGATGCAGAGCCCACATTACTGCGGATGCCGCACCAATCCGCCTGTCAATCTCACGCTCCATTCTTCCCTCACTCGTGAACAAAAAAGACAGTGAAGCAGTATTGCTGTGTTTGAAATCACAAACCTCAAATGATTTAAATCAAGAGCGTAAATACAGAATGTCATGGAGTTAGAAGAGGCATACTAATGGCACAAAATTTCACCTCTATGTGACGATTGTGAAGCACATAATGTTTCAGCTCAGACATGGATCCCCAAATGACCCAAGATCCAGTGGTCCAAATATTAAAGGGGATCTGATGAAAATTAAACTGACACCTGGAGGCTGAGCCCAGGTGGAGCAGTAAGGATGTTGGGCCCCCTTTTCCAGTTTTGTTCTCTACGTTATTCACACCTCGTCATAGGTGTTGACCTATATCAATTGGTTAAGTTAAGATGTTAAAAAGAGATTATAGTAATGGCTATAACATTATTATTTGTAGCTCCACTGAATAAACCTCAAATACATCCCAGGTCAGCAAAGTCCAGCACCACACTGTTTCTTTGACTTTAGCAGGAACACTCTCAGTCCAAGCAAACTAGTGACTGTGATATTTATAATTATTTGTAGGGATGGAATGCTGCCAAATAATGATTGTGTTATTTCCCAATATGTATTATTACAGGGTATGTTAGCATGGGGGGTTTTACTGTATTTGTGTTTTATTATTGAATACAAAGTGTGCATAAGCAATGTTGTTTTTTCCCCAATTGACAGCTCTTCGTGTAAAGCATGCTAATCCCAGCCCAAGTGATTGTTCTGTAAATTATGCAGTGTGTGCTGTCTACTCAGCTAGTATAATTAAGTAAATTGATTGTGTTGCATGCTGTGTAACTACTAATAATTTGGTTGAATAACACACTTTTATTCAATGTTTCTATATCCTGGTTCTGAGTGACAGCAGAGGCTGAAGAAGAGGGGCTCGAAGTCTTGTTTTAGGACTTTGGACTTGATATCTATCCCTGTCTGTGCTGGGTAATCACTCAACTCTTCAGTTACCCAACCAGTGGTCATATTCACTGAGACAGCACATCCAGGAGGGTACTTGGAATGCTGAGAATCACAAGCAGTAGCTACCAACCTAGCTACTGTACCTACATGTGTGATTGGGAGGAACCTAGAGGACCTGAATAATAGTAGTAACACGCCAGAGCAGGGGGTGGAGAGCTACACTGACTTTCTCTCTCAATCTTCTGCAGACCATCCACGGGAAATTCCACTAGGTCCTGGTGCTATTAATGACGGCACTTCCAGTACCAGCTGCATTGATGGTCCCGGTGACATTACTTCCGCTTCTGGTCCAGATGATGTCACTTCCTGTCCCGGCCTTTAAAGCTGCCACATTCTCACACTCAAATCAGTTCTGTTTTGGACGCAAACCTATGAACATCTCATCAAAATTACCCATTTGCTGCCATGGCACAATATATGGGTGGCTGCCCCAAACCTTTTCAATATCTTTGGACTGTTTTTGTGACAGTATATACTATACTCTGCTGTACTTCAGCAATTGTGATGGCTGCAAAACATTAATCCCTATCAAAACTGGTGCAAAAGATAAAAAAGAATTGAAATCTACTTGAAAAGAACATTTTGTTTTTTATGAGCTTGTTTGTATCTGTGAAAAACTTGCCTGTATAACGACACTGGGAATAATAGCAAACCCTTGCAGCATCAGGAAGAAGACAGTAACTAAGTCTACATCTTCAAAGCTTGCGTTGCTGCCGGAAGAGGTGTTGGTAACACTAGCAGGGGACGCATACCCTGTGGTCTGAAATTAGATCCCAGTACCCCAGTGCAGTGAAGGGGACAGTGTGCTGTAAAAATGATGCTGTCCTTCGTATGAAACAAAACTGAGGTTCTGCCTCTCTGTGGTCATTAAAGATCCTTGAGCATCCTTCGGAAAGAGTAAGGTGTACCCTGATGTCCTGGCTAAATTTTCCACTATAGCCAGGTTATTCTGGACCCCTAATTATCCCCTGTCTTTGATTGGCTAACTATCTCTCATCCCTTCACCAAATAACAGCTAATGTGTGGTGAGAGTACTGGTGCAACACGTTTGCTGTCACATCATCCAGGTGGATGCTGCACATTAGTGGTGGTTGAAGTGGCTATATAAATGTAATACACTATATAAATGCAATGCATTATTATTATTATTACATGGGAAAGCATTCTTACAGAAGGTACACTAACAAATATACTCTTTAAATTCTTGCTTCAGTATTGTCTTTAACTGTTGAAACCGTGTCTATTTTTCTTCCTATTTCCACTGTGAATAAATCCCTTTAGCAGACATTTCCTGACACAATGTATCATTAACTAGGCTTTCAAATGTGTCACCATTAAAATAATGCTTGTATTGAGCTGATAAAAGTTCAGTCACAAGTTTTGAATTTCAAACGGCTTTCTTTAAAGGAAGAAAAGGAAAGAGTAATCAAATTCAAAGTAAAGATCTGTTAAACAAGTTTGCCTTGGGATCGTTACTAAGAGGAAAATGCTAAAGAAATCGTAAGGCAAATCTAAAACTAAAGATCTTCCTGAACTGATTTTTTTTGTTTGTTTATGAGTCTTCACTAAGTTTGGCCAAACTCTGGACACTTGCTTAATGCTCATTATACAGTTAGGTCCATAAATATTTGGACAGAGACAACTTTTTTCTAATTTTGGTTCTGTAAATTACCACAATGAATTTTAAATGAAACAACTCAGATGCAGTTGAAGTGCAGACTTTCAGCTTTAATTCAGTGGGATGAACAAAACGATTACATAAAAATGTGAGGCAACTAAAGCATTTTTAACACAATCCCTTCATTTCAGGGGCTCAAAAGTAATTGGACAAATTAAATAACTGGAAATAAAATGTTCATTTCTAATTCTTGGTTGAAAACCCTTTGCTGGCAATGACAACCTGAAGTCTTGAACTCATGGACATCACCAGATGCTGGGTTTCCTCTTTTTTAATGCTCTGCCAGGCCTTTACAAGTGAAATGCATGCCCAATTGAGTTAAGATCAGGTGACTGACTTGGTCATTCAAGAATTTTCTACTTCTTTTCTTTAATAAACTCCTGGATTGCTTTGGCTGTATGTTTTGGGTCATTGTCCATCTTTATCATGAAATGCAGCCCAATCAATTTGACTGCATTTAGCTGGATTTGAGCAGACAGTATGTCTCTGAACACCTCAGAATTCATTCGGCTGCTTCTGTCCTGTGTCACATCATCAATAAACACTAGTGTCCCAGTGCCACTGGCAGCCATACACGCCCAAGCCATCACACTGCCTCCATCGTGTTTTGATGTGGTATGCTTTGGATAATGAGCTGTTCCACGCCTTCTCCATACTTTTTTCTTGCCATCATTCTGGTAGATGTTGATCTTGGTTTCATCTGTCCAAAGAATGTCTTTCCAGAACTGTGCTGGCTTTTTTAGATGTTCTTTAGCAAAATCCAATCTAGCCTTTCTATTCTTGAGGCTTATGAGTGGCTTGCATCTTGCAGTGCACCCTCTGTATTTACTTTCATGCAGTCTTCTCTTTATGGTAGACTTAGATATCTATACGCCTACCCCCTGGAGAGTGTTGTTCACTTGGTTGGCTATTGTGAAGGGGTTTCTCTTCACCATGGAAATGATTCTGTGATCATCCACCACTGTTGTCTTCCGTGGACGTCCAGGTCTTTTTACGTTGCTGAGATCACCAGTGCTTGCTTTCTTTCTCAAGATGTACCAAACTGTAGATTTTGCCACTCATAATATTGTAGCAATTTCTCAGATGGGTTTTTTCTGTTTTCGCAGCTTAAGGATGGCTTCTTTCACCTGCATGGAGAGCTCCTTTGACCGCATGTTGTCTGTTCACAGCAAAATCTTCCACATGCAAGCACCACACCTCAAATCAACTCCAGGCCTTTTATCTGCTTAATTGATAATGACATAATGACGGACTTGCCCACACCTGCCCATGAAATAGCCTTTGAGTCAATTGTCCAATTACTTTTGAGCCCCTGAAATGAAGGGATTGTGTCAAAAAAATGCTTTAGTTGCCTCACATTTTTATGCAATCGTTTTGTTCACCCCACTGAATTAAAGCTGAAAGTCTGCACTTCAACTGCATCGGAGTTGTTTAATTTAAAATTCATTGTGGTAATGTACAGAACCAAAATTAGAAAAAAGTTGTCTCTGTCCAAATATTTATGGAACTAACTGTATATGGCTGTAACGATGCTCACGCGGCTCATGCATTACATGCATGGCAAACATACAGTAGCATCACAGCAATCAAATACACAAAATGGCAACTCCAATAAAAAACAAATACAGAAAATGGCAATTCCAATCACTTCACTGAAACACTAAAAGCAAAAAATTAATAAAAGGAATTGAAAAATTTTTTTTGTGGTCATTTTTTATTTCAAAAAAAGTAATAGAATAACAGACCATGATGAATTCTTAGCAATAACAATAGCACTTTTATTATAATTCATGTTTTTGTCACCCACCTTTTTCAGTGAACTTGTTTGCATTTCGCGTAGTGTTTGTTTAGTTGAGATGTCAGGCTGTGAACCATCAAAAAGTACAAAGCAACTGGATGAGTCCTCATAGGCAAGTTACAGTAAATCTGTTACCCTGAGCAGCCAGTGGTCACAAAGCAGAAACAATCTGTTAGTCACTTCGAACAAAGAATTAGTTAAATAAAATGTAATGTTGCATGAAAGTGTCCACCTCTATAAAGAAAAACAAATTCAATCTGACCCCTCTTAAAGAGTTGTCATTTAATTTAGTGGGTAGTGATTGGCCAATAACCTTTCAACAACTAAAATAAAGAACACATTATTAAAAAGAAGCTAATGGTTATCAAATTATCTTCTCTTTCAGCATCAACATACTGCTGTCATTGTTAAAATTGATTTGGACAGTCAGGACATTGCAATGTTTCATTTGCTGCTGAAGGGCTTTTCATTAACCCGGCACGTGAAATGTAGCACTAATATGCTGCGTTGATGAGTAAAGACTAAATCTAATTAAAAATTGATGAGTTTATCTAAAATGTTTCACTTAACACAAAACAAGAAGATAATGTGAGAGGTCTTTAGGTCTTAGTAACCTGATTTGGTGCCTGCTGATTCCATGATGATGTTATTAGCAAGCAGCATGACAACTATTTAGTTTACTGGCATAAAAAAAAATATACACATAGACGCACATCACCAAACTTTGAAATGTCATTAAAGAAAGCCACCCACACTGCACTTGAAAAAGAAAAGTTATGAAATGAGCAGCCAATTACACAGCAAATGACAAACAGCAAGAGGCCAGCTTGGAGCCTTACAAAGATTCTCGCTTCTTAATGTGTCTATCCATTTTCATTTCTCATCCTTATCTGGTCACAATTTTAACTGGATGAAGAGTCTCTCTACTGGCAGAATAGGTTTTACTCTTCCTTTGGAACTGTTGGGGTGCATTATAATAACCAGTAACTGATCTGCCTCATTGACAAGTGCTCTAGTTATGTCTATAGTTGGGCCTAAAGACAAAAACATGACAACATAACCAGGCATCCAATTGAAAAGATGGTGACAACAAGAGCAGTGAGCATGTGCTAGCCTGAGAGTGGCTTTAAGCAGCTTGGAAGCATCCAGTTAGATTGGGAACCGCAGCATGTGATGAAGTGAGTTGGGGGTCCATGGCAGTGGGCATTTTATTCACTTTTAAATGAAAACATTGCTCTCAGGCTCAGGTTGCATAGGTGTGTGTGGTTTTGGGGTTGGGTAACTGTGGGGTGTGTGGTGTGGAGATGAGCTAATTGTTCAATCAATTTGGCTGCTCCACACGGAGGTATAAATGAGAGTCTGAGGGAGAAACAGAGAGATAAAAAAAAAGAATAAGAGAGAAAGATTGAACAAGAAAGAAAAAAAATAAAAGGAAAGGATCATGGCTGAGCTAGTGCTGCTCCAGAGAGGAGGCAGACAGTAGTGAATGTTGCCCTGAGAGGATCAGGTGGATGGCACTTATGGAGCAGGTTTGCACCTGCTGAGCGCTGAAGAAGCATGAGAGAACAACTCCTCTGAGTGGGCTCCCATTGAAAGCATTGGAATGGCAGCAAGATCAAAGGAGACGTCCTTGCAGGATTTCCTGCTGAAAGCCATGGGATGGTGGAGGGAACACAAGCTGGATTGAATGAGTTAAATACGCCTGTCGGAGGACATTTCATTTTGCTGAGGAGACCATAATTGGTAAACAGAGGAGTTGTTTGTGGTACATAAGATGCATTACTCCTTACAATTCATTCAATTAAGCATGAGAGTGGATCTGTTATGATTTAGGGTTGTGGTGCCATATCATGAAGTGAGTTTGGGGTCTGTGGCGGTGTGGCTCAGTCTGTTGGGTGCAGGTGCATGCTGCTGCGAAGCCATGAGGCCCTTGGGTGTTCAATGGAGAAACAAGATGCCTGCTGGTATAATACACAGGTGTGATCAACTCAGCTGTTCCTCATTGGCACTCTGTGGGTCATTAGGCACTCACAAGGTGGAAGGGAGAAAAATACAGGATAAGAGTTGGTCAAGGAAAAAAGAGTAAGATCAGGTGAGCAAGCCAGTGCAGAGGAGAGGAGGCATCCCAGTCAAGAGGTGGTCGTGCAGGGAGAGAAGGGAATGGCACTGAAGGGGCACCTCACTCCTGCTGAGCATCCAAGGAGCAGGAGTGACTGAACGTGACTGAAAGGCTTCCAAGGATTCTCCTAGAGATGGCAGAGAGAAAATGATAGAACAATGGAGCCAGGCTCAGGTGTCCACAGGCTGACTGGCAGAGGTGGTTGGGACTGTGCTTGAAGGGTCTTGGCACCCACTGTTTAGACCTGATGGATGAGTGGGGATGAAGAAAAGAAAAAGAGTAACAAAGGTTCAGAGAATAGAGAGACAGTCAACCCAATATTATTCCTGTTTTTCCATTCCTTTGGATTTACTATTTATTGACTGATTTTACTACCTTGAAGAGTGCTGGATTTTATTGGCTATATTTTGTATTTATTGAAGAGCTGGCACCACACATATATATTATAGTTGGACACTGACTGATGGAATAAATAGCACAATGCACCTTTTGCACCTGCCTTGTTGTTGTGTGTCCTCATTGCATTAGTCTGTCCCAGTCATGACTGTCGATGACCTGGGTTCAAGAAAATGTAAAGACTGTGGGCAACCAGGGCATCACAGGCAGCCAGTGGCATATAAACTATTGTGCGAGTGGTGAGAAATATCACTCATCTAAATTTCAACAACCTCTATAAGCTTATGTCCTATGGTTAATAAAGAAATCAATGCTGAAAAGAGGTGGGAAAAGCAATGAAATAAAGTAAGACCTTGAAGTCAACCATGAGGAATCTACAGGAATGAAAGAATAAGGTTCTGGAATGACCTCTACAGTCTCCTTAAATATTTTTTTAAATAATCCTAGGACACCAAATGGAATGTCACTTCACATTAAAAATGAATAAATACCTGCTATAGAGTAAAGGAAAAAGAAAGTATTCTCATTTTGTTTTGCTGTGGATTGATGCAAATCCATTCCTTCAGAAATGCTTTTGTAGCATTTTCCAGTTTAAGAATCAGACCACGTTGTTAAAAGTAATTAACCCAGACAATTGTGAATAGTTCATAAATGTTTCCTTAAAACAGTACATTAGATCTAGACAGCTTAGAGGAGCACAGTATCAATCATCTGAGCAATTCAAACGTACTGTCCATAGTAAACTGACAAGATTATTGACCCCTGGAGTCTGGTCGGTTGAAGCTGTATTATCTTTCTAAGGTAGCAGAATAGTCCACTTACAGCTTACAGCACTTGCAACTACCAGGCAAACTGAAGTTAAAACGTACCATACTGTGTCATCCATTGTAGTACCCACAAACAAATAAAGGTGTAAGAGAAAGTTCCCTTACTGATCTCTGCAGCATACAGTGTGAACACTTGGATGGAGAAATTCAAAAGGGGAAGACTGGTCAGTAGTACAGCAGCTAAACATTTGATCACAAGCTTGTTTGTTGCATTAATAATGGCAGAGGATTTCCTTGGCCTCTCTTTCACTCATGTGCTCAGCAGGGTTCACACAGTCTCTTCTGGCTCTGTCCCTTTTGAAGTTCTCAGAAAACTAGAGCAAAGGTGCACAGATCAATAAAGACATTACACAGTAGGGATGGTTTTGACCAGAGGGGTCATTGTAAGGCATCCCACAGCTACCTGCTGCTCATCTCTGGAGGTCTACAGCCCTTGTGCCAGAGTCGGAGAGGCATGGAAATAAAATGAGCTAAAAAACTCCACAATATTTCTCTTTTTTCTAATGTTTGAGCAGCAAGGTGGATTCAGACAGTATGGATTATTAGGTTAGGATATGGAGTGTCAACCACAATACTGCTATTTCAGTCCCTATGGTGTGATCCTGCCTGTGCTAATACTACAAAAAAAAAAAAAAATAGAAAAAATAAATAATGTAATTTTTCTTGGATATTTTTTTCTTCTTCGTTATTTGCTGTTTTACAATTTTATAACAGTGTTCTTACTGTTACAGATGTTTTTACATCTGGCTGATGTAAGCACTTTTGTCAGGCTTGTTTAGGGATTCATCTCATCAGGAATTCAGCCTCATTGACCTTTGGTCCTGCAGAGCAGGAAATACACTGTGTTGGGTAAGCTAGCCATTCTGTCGAAGTTAGAATTTTCAGTAATGATTTTGCTTTCTTTTTTTTTTACTTTCTTGCATATAAATTATAGGGAAAGTATTGTAATTGTCCAAAAATTCCATTTTGACATTTTGATGAATCTTGACATTTTAGACCTCCCTGAGTCTGAAAATACCATTTTTGGAATTATGTCTGTGTGTCAATTTGTGTGTGCGTGTGTATATGTAAATATGATAACATGAGTACGCTTTCACTTAGGCCAACTAAATTTTGCATACAAGTATTAGGTAAAACACGTAGATTTCTATCAACTTTTGGGCTATTTCCGTTAACTGGAAGTGGTACTTTACCTGAACACATACTTGATTTTTTTTTTTAATTCATGCAGCTGCAGAATCCGATTTATTCAGCTTTACTTTTAAAATAATTGTTCAATATTTTATTAATTTAATTAATCATTATTTAATGTGCATAATATAAAAATATAGTCATTGTCTTGCAGTTTACTCCTCAAATATCCTTTCCCATATGACCCTGTGTTCGGATTCAGCAGGTTGGATAATGGATGGATGGATATCGGAGTATACAGTACAAGAAAGTCTAGAGGAGACCACTCCCGATTTTTCTGTTTGGATTTTGTATTGTTTTGTATTGTTCTACCCATGAATTTTTACTTAATTCTCTCAATTGTCTCATCTTCCTCACTTCCTACAGCTGACTTTCAAATTCAGTGACATCATCAACCTGGTTTTCAAAATAGACATCAAGAGTGAGAGGAATTAAAAGAAGAGAGATGTTTGGAGGAACAACAGTGCATTGCTTTGAACCTAAGTGGAACCTCAGCTGTCTTCCCAAAATAAAGATTCATTGCTGATGTTTTGTTGAAGAAGGTTCTACTCAAATACAACTGCTTTCTGGAAAGTGATTAAAGGACACCATCAGAGGTCTCTGCAAATGAGTTTTGAAGGTTGGTGAAATGTGTTTTCTTTTTTATTTGAGACAACACAGACATTCCTACAGTTTTATCCATTACCCAACTATTGTTCTTGATCCATTTTCTTATTCAACTGTTTGCATTCATCGGGCTGTTAGGAATATTGATAGGTACTATGTGTACTATTGGTGGCCTAATCATACTGGGACCTAACATAGAAAAATGCCAAAAAGGCCAAAGTATGTTCAACATGTGATAATCTTTAACATTCTATATCTAACTTTATTTATTTTTGTTCAGTTTAATTGCTTATTTCTTACAGTTGTTATATTTTACTGTTTCATCAATGATGTCATCTCAATGCCATGTTGTTTGATTTCCTTCATGGGTGTTGATGTTTTGGGCTACATTTCATGGCTACAGTCATATTGTCTGTTGCTAGTCATGTGCTCTGGCATCAAAGTGATGCCTGACATCATTTACATGACAGTATTTAAGAATAGCATTGCAGTTTTACCCAGTGTTGCATACAGTACCCAACAGCCATACTTACGTAACAGTAGAAATACCTTTCTGAAAAGCTACTCAAGTACAAGAATATTTGCCCTTCAGAATACTACTCAAGTAAAACTTTCAAAGTGCCTCATATTAATTGTGCTTTAGTACAAATAAATATAAAACATGATCTGTCCCTATTTTATGTCCATCCATCCATTTTTGAAATCCATTTAAGCTGAGCTGAGTCACAATGAGGCTGGAGGATATTCCAGAAAGCATCAGACACGAGGCAGGAAAAATCCCTGGGCAGAATTGCAGCCCAGCACTGGGTGAACATGCACTCCAGGGGTCAATTTAGCATCACCAGTCCAGCTAAACAGGATGTCTTTGGTCTGTGAAGGGAAACCAGAACACCTGGAGGAAACCACAGCAGAAATGGGGGTAACATGCAAACTCCACTAGCCAAGACTGGAACTCCAGTCTCCTTGTTGTGAGGCTATGCCAGCCATGTGTTTTATATACAATATAAAAAAAATTAATTGGAGAAGACGCTTACAGAAGAGGCATAAGGGCCTTCCATATTACAGAAGTAGCTAACCTGTTTTTTAAACCACTTCATAAAGCGAATTTTCCTAACAGGAAGACCTAATTTCTATTAACTTAAATGGAAAACATTTTTAACCATTCCTTGGCCCCAGAAATTTTTCCCATTTTTGTTCAGATAACACCGAACTAAAAGAAATTTGACATAATTTGTTTAATAATAACATTAGTCATCAAAACAAACCCTCATGATGTGTAATAAAATACTTTTCCTAGACTTTATCAGTCCTAGTTTCACATTAAAAAGAATGACCTCTTAGTTTTCCAAATAATTCACTATCTGTTTTGCAGCGGAGACGCCCAGAGTAATATTAGAAGACATGTGAGGAATACGTGACAAGTGAGTGAACCATAGCATGTGAATGCATAATTTCGGCCTGCTTGAGTAGCCCCATCCTGTTGACAAGCTGCAGTATGGACAGAGTCAGAAAACAGCAGCATCAGCTGTGGAAATAACTGAGACAGGGGAATGCATGTTGCCCGCATTCAGCCCCACCCCAAACATCCATCTCCTCCCCATTCAGCAAACCGTGTGATGACACGTCAGCATTAGCTGTGAACATAACTGACATTGGAATTGAGCATTATAAACATCCAGCCCTGCCCCAAACATCCAGCCTTGACCAGTTCTATGGACTGCAGTAAGGTATACTTGGAATGAATGTGTAGATGACTGGGTATTCGCACCAGCTGTGCACATTTAAAAATCAAAGGAGATTCTTCATATACATCAATTTTCAAAAAGCAGGTAAGACCAATTGTGCATATTTATGTAACCTTATTAATTTCTGGTTTAATATGCTGTAATAACTGCTCAACAAAATGTAGTGGCTTAAAAATAACCACTTGTGTTTGAAAATGTAGTGAAGTAAAAGTGAAAGTTGATAGAAGATTGTATGCTGAAGTAAAGTAGAAATATTCTCAAGTAACATAACAACGTTTTTCCACTTCATTACTATGCGACATCAATTTTACCAACATCCAAGCTTTGGAAAAAAGTCTCTTTTTACGATAGGTCCATTTATTTGGGAAAATGATCTTTAGGCAGTCTGTAATCTTTGCTTGTTTATTTTGACTGTAACTGTTGCCCTTGGATCTAACGTTTCAGTTGATATGTCTCATACTTATGGCATTTGGCCTTACTTAAGTCCATGACAATTCTTATGCCTTTTGTTAAAACTGCTAATACGCTAATGTCCAGGTCCACTGTCCATTATATACATTTTTTCTTTTTACTACAATAAGTACAAGTTAGGACTACACAAAAATGAAAATTAATTTTGTTTTTACTTGCTCCTTGCTATATTGTATTAGATTTTATTAAATACTGCCATCTTGTTTATTGTTTCTGTGTCTGTTGTTCTCATGTGTTAGCAGTGACGTGATTTTGCTATTCGTTTTGTGCCTCTGTTTAAGATCACAGCATGTGGTCCACACCATCAAAGTTTTTTGATAGTAAAGTGTGAAAGTGGTTTGCGAATCCTCTAAGACGAAGCCAAAAAAAGGAACCAATAAAGAGCTACTGAAGAACAGATTAAGCAGTCTTTTAGCCTTAAACTGCTGCAGATTTTGTTTTTTTTTCTCTAGCTTTTCCAGCTTGGAGTATTATTTAGATCATAGGTTTTTAAAGTATGGGTCATGACACATTATGGGTTGCGTGTTGTCTGAATATGGATCAGGCAGAGTTGTGCTTCGCAATTGCACTCAATGGGAAAGGGTCATATAAAGTTTATGCAGTGTCTTGTGATGGTTCACCATGGCCACTCTAAGCAAATGCCCTTACCTGCTATGACCTACATCTCCAAGAGGGAATGCACATGTACTCCCCCACAAAAAACCATTTGATGATTGTCAGCAGCAATTCTGGGTCTTAAAGACGTGAGAAATAAAAAACTTTAAGAGCCACTACACTATAATATTAAGCTCTCCTTGGTTACCTTCCAAACACCACATTCTGTAAAATCTCTTGCCTCCGTTTCTTCTGCCAATGGAGCCTTTGCTTGATACTACCTCTCAACACCAAGCCCACCAAGTATGTGACTGGAAGGGATTAAGCCTTGACCCATAATTACATTAGGGCAGCCAGTATTAATGACTTCCACAGTAATGGGTGACATCAAAACACCCTTGGTCCATATAGAAGGAAACACCAAATGTATCAGCATATTTTGGTCATCATGGTTCTCCCTAGTATGCTTCACAGACTAAAATATAGTAGGTAGGAGGAACTCCAAACCCATTAATGGAATTTTGTCTCTCTATTCCAGGATATCTATTAAATCAATTCTGTAGAACCCCTTTCTCATCAGAAAAGGTGTCTGCACCTGGGTTTTCTTCATAATATCTTTTCACAGCTTTTCCCAAATTTTTGTTGTCATTATTATTATACTGTAAGGCTTTCAATTTTAATTTCTTCTAGTGTTTCCTTGTTCTATACCTAAAAATGTTTGATCATAGTTTCTGGGGTTTTGAATGGCAAGGAATTCATTGGTAATATTTATTTTGAGTTCCCATGTGTTTATGGGAAGTTCTATTTGAACGGCTCCCATACAGCAAACGCTTCAGAGCCTTTCCTGTAGGGACCTTGCGGTTCAGAAACAGTTTCATCCCTATAACTATAAACGCACTCAATTAGTCCATTAAGTGCTCCTTGTGGAAACTGTTTGTACAATTACCTCACTGTAAACTTGCGATACAGCTATAATATTGCACAACTTGAGCCACTTTATAACGTGTGTATTTACATATAATGACGATTGGCTTCTAAGTCGATTTAGATTTCCAAGCACTATCTTCTTGGAGCTGTTGATATCATTTTTAAGATGAAATGCAGCAAAGCATGTTTATTACATTATACAGATAAAATTTTAACATCATTTAAATAATCTATATTGTTAATAATTAAACATGTGAGGACACAGTATAACTGAGCTAACGGCAAACTGGCTCCCCGTTCAGGGATTGTTCCTGCCTCACGCTGTATGCTTGCTGGGGTTGGCGCAACCCCGGATGGATAGGCGAATAGAATAATTTAACATGTATTATGAAGATATTTCAATGTTCCTAATAAGTTTTGAAGAATCGGCATTCTCAGCTTAACAGATGGCTTTATATCTACTGTATTACAGAGCTGATTGTGTGGCGATTAGTTACTTGGAGAAAGAAAAGTAAGGACAGGACAGTACTGCTGCAATAAATTATTGCATTGAAGGTTGCGCACAGCACAGCAAGCATCTTGCGGGAGGCTGGAACAATCTTTGGATGGGGCGCCAATTCATCACTATCACTGCGCCTCCGTGTTCCCATGTTTAATACATGCTTTAATTCCTATCATCATGAAAATGATATCAAGTATACATCTTAGTATTTAAATTGTTCAGCAAGCTGTGATATCATGAATGTAATGTATTCTGTGTCCAGTTGGCGGAAGAGAAAGCCCATTTAAGAAGCACATTGTGATTCACACAGAGCACATAGAAGAACACATACAAAACAAAGCATTTAATGTGCTACTTTAGTTATGATGGGATTTGAGAAACTAGTAAATTAAATGATTTTAAGATGAAGTTTATGATGTTCTACTTTAATGACAAAATAACCTGGAATTTTCTAGATTAACATTGACATTTCAAGCATTTTCCCACTGTGTCCCTATTTTTTTTCTTTTCTCTGTACCCAAATAAGCTTCCATATGACACTCAGATGTTGGGCTATGACTCGCCTTTTCACGGCGACTTTGATATCTGACAACTTCTTTTAATTTGGGCACTGTGCGACTTTGTAACCTTGAGCTTTCGAGTTTCTCCAACACTTTATGTCACTCGATCAACTTCCTTTTGTTGTTTATATCACTGTTTAAACAAACAAATTGTGTGTTTTTCCTTGCCTCCATTTGGTATTCGCTAAAATTCTTCAATTTCCCCCCGTGCTTTTGCCATTGTCTTTTCACAGAACGCTGAACTTAAGGGTTATTTATATTGGTTTGCATATTCAAAGAGGCGTAATTCTGGGAGGAGACGGGGGGTTGGGGGGGTTTGCTTCACAAACAAAAAAAAACTTTAGCCTTTTGAATTTACTGGTTATTATAATGTTTTATCCTCCTAACTATAAATCATAAGTTGTTTTGTCCTGGTTACATGTTTTTTAGCATACGATTTAGTGCTCTGCCTTTGACCATGATCTTGGCTACACGTCTTCAGTTTTATTTATTTAATAACAGTTTTTCTGGTTATGATCACTACTTCTGATTCCATTCTCTTCAAAAACATCTGTCACTCTGCACAAGGAGTTCACTCATTCAGCCCATGGTTCTTGAAAGCAGGCACACACTCTATGTGGCTAGAAGTTAACTTCTAGTTAATTGCCTTTACTTGCTTAATTTAAGACATAATGTGACAATATGTGGATCAACATTTCAATATGCCATTGTCACAGGCATGTGTTTGGAAGACAGCTGGCTTTGGTGATGGTAATTAACCACAGAACTGGGGGTTGGCACTAATGCTTTCTCTTCTCCTCCATCTCCGGAACAGAAGCTTGACAGCGACTCCATCTCTGACGTTTTCATGGTTAGGGCAAAATTTTGGGGTCTTATAGCCTTTTTCTATAGTAGACACAATTTTGTGTAACTGTTGCTTAGGTTGCATTCCACACTTCTAGGGTTGTTGTCTCCAGGGTTGTGACCTTGAATTTACCAGTAAGACAGGATAAAAGGTTAACACTTGCACTAAGCTTTATCCGATCTGCAGATAAATCTTTCAAAACTCTTTTAGAAATTCTCACATTGTAATTGATTTTTGTATCTTGTCTGTTTTTCAACTTCTTGCCTGAATATTGACTGTGATTCTTGCCTCTCGGCTGGGTTTTAATAGCTTTGTTTCCATTTTATTTGGTTCGTAATGCCTTTTGCACATACTTCCTGGATTTGATTAAGAAATTAGTAATCTGTTTCCTGCTGAGTCAGGACAGACATCAATTCCATGTCCGTGCACCTGCCCCCTCCCCTTCCTGTCACTTCAACTCATACCCTGGATATCAGCCATCTTGATTCAGTTCCTGTTCAGAACTCCAATCAATAAAAGACTACTCTGCACTTACTGTGTGTTTTTTAAATTTTTTAATCCAATTATACAGGGTCACAAAGGTGGTGCCCAAACACTTTAACTTGGTTTGTGCCACATTCAAGACTTTATTTTTTCAACCCATTAAAAACAAAAAATAAAAGTAATTGTGCTTCATAATGACAGAGATGTGTCCTGTTTAAGTTTGTTCCCTGCAGATGTAGTGTTAAATTCCTTGTGCTTGGAGATTCAGTAAAACATGCAGTTCATTCTTGGCTATCTTTTTCATGCAACTGTAAGTAAGGTGGATACTTGCAATCATTTTAAAATAATCTCTTCTGCAAGAATACAGGCACAAAAATACAGGCTGGTTAAAGGTGAATTTCGCACAACTATTGTCTCTACACAAAGAACTAGCAAAAAGGAAAAGGTCACCCTGTTCTGTAGTAGAGAACAATACTTTGGGAAATTTCAAATATTATCTCTACTCAGACATTATGTGAATAGAGACTGATGAGCTGTGTTTGGGCTGAATTGCCAATTCTCATTTTGTTTACTAAAATGACAGCCTAGAGTTCCACATGTGAGATGCTGTAAGCCATCTTGTAAAGATCAACAATGAAGCAGTTTAGCATATCAAATATACCTAAAAAAGAGGTCAATATGGGCCATGTGCAATGCAGCTGGCAGCAACTAGCTGGCTTGACACAAAATCTATGAAGAAACTGCTGTTGGGCTGCCTTGCATTCCTCTTATACATAAATTAATTTGACACTGGATAACTAAAATTCTTAATCTGAAAGGATACAGCTTTCTTTTTTGTTACCGTATGATCATGAGGATTTGGATGTTACTCAGATGCTTATATATGGCATTTATGGTAATTAAATATTCTGATGCAGTTTAATCTTACAGTGACAGTACATAATGAAACACAGAAATCATAATGCATATTTATCAGTTTGATGACGTAAAACTGGCTACCTATTTTCAACTACCAAAATCAGCAGCACAGCTACCACTTCAACAATTTTGATTTTGAGGAGATGAATGAAACTGTGTCCATATGAAAAAATACAGCATTCATCTACACATTTTGCAACTCATTTTATTAATTTCAGAATCTATTCTGGCAGGACATCCTGGTCACATGACTGTTCATTGCAAACATTGTAGGAAAACAGACTTACATTAAGTGAAATGTGGCTCATCTCTGGTGGTGTGGCAGTGTTAAGTGAAGCAGCACCTCCAAATTACAGTTTTATTCGTTCACTTCACAAAGCCAAAAAAGGACGGCAGTTTGGCGAGTATTTACTCAAGCAATTAAACAATAAAGACGGCAGTTTTGGTACTTTTGTGTTTTTTGAGTATCTTTCTATGGTTATTCAAGGAGTGTCATAGTTTCTCGTATTTAACATTTATAGACCTTCAAAATATGCTTCTTTTATTATGGAATTCTCAGACTTTTCTATAATATTAGCTAACTATTACAAGTGATTTAAACTATGATTTAAATTATGACAGCTCTGATTTAAAGAGCATTCTGGACAGCTAATTGTAAATGAAGAAAAACTAAACTGATAGTCCACAATGAAATATTGAAGGCACAAATAACTGAATATAATAATACAGTCCACCTTGAGAGGCAGTCCTATTTCTCTAAAATTATAAACGATAATGCTGGTAATCCAAGAGTTGTATTCTAAACTATTAATTGTCATCTAAACCCAGGTCACTCAATGGAATGCCTCCTAAAATCTACTAGAGGAAATTGTGAGGTTTTTGGTATATTTTTAAACACAAAATAAATAATATCAGAAATAACATAGTACATCCCCCCCAAAGTTAATTAATCAAAATTAATCCTGTTGTTAAATGTTTTCATTGAAATAGATCTAGCCAAACTATATAGAATAATTTCTCAGCTGAAACCATCCACCTGTGTCCTTGATCCAGTACCAATCCAGTACCAACAGACTTTTTCAAAGAAGTCTCTGTCTAATTGATAGGGTACTTGACATAGTGAAGTCATCATTAGATATGAGGGTCTTCCTTGACAGTCTAAAGACTACAGTTACTAAACCCCTACTCAAGAAAAATAATCTTGACTCCTCTGTCTGACTTTAGACCAATTTGTAACCTGCACTGGTTCCATTCCATCTGAACTAGTGTGGTGCTGAGGTGTCACCCGTTGCATGGCTGCACTCGGGTCCTAACCTGGGGTCCTGAGTTGGTTTGTCATGTGGTGTGTGCGGCAATGTGCTGTATCAGCGTGTGCTACTAACCTCTTCCTTCTCCTTTCTTAAGTAAAATTCTAGACATGGCAGTTTTAATCAGGTAAATGCTTATTTGATTATTTATTCTATTCTTGACAAGTTTCAGTCAGGTTTTAGAACTTTTGATTTGAGAGTTAATGTGGACTGAGGCCATGTATCTGTTCTTGTTCGCTTAGACTTGAGAACAAGAACAGTGTAAGTGATGGCCAGCAGCTCAACCCGGCCGGGACACCCCGAGAATTGAAGGATGGGGGAAGGCAGCTACTTTTAGACACTGCCTCCCCCAAGACACTAGATGGAGACTTCCCTGCAGCATAGTGGTGCCCCAGATTCCTGCAGGCACCATGAGATCTGGAGTTCGGCTTCACAGCCCAGCTGGGTACTGTGGGTGCCGCCAGGAGGCACTGCAGGAGTACATGAGAAGTCATGCTTCCCTCATAGCCCGGAAGTACTAGTAAGTCACGAGGACAGAAATCCAGAAGTACTTCCGGGCTGAAGAAAACTCAAGTCCTCCATCTGACCTGGAAGTGCTGGCACGTGAACGGAAGGACAGAAGCTCTGTCAGTGGGTTAGACCATATACAGTATAAAGGACTGCTGTGAATCCAACAGGAGAGCCAAAGTTGGGTGGAGGTGGATGAAGCTTGATGGAAGGTGCGGAGGAGAAAGAAAGAAAGAAAGAAAGAAAGAAAGAAAGAAAGAAAGAAAGAAAGAAAGAAAGAACAAACATCTGTGTTGGTGTTGTTTATTTGCCTGTTTATTGTGGCTGTGGTGATTGGAGGGCACTGTAGAAGAAGAACAAAGAATAAAGAATAGTTTTTTGGTGCTTTTACCCTGTGTTCCATATACATGTTGTCCACAACATGTATATAGCAGCACAGACCTCAATATTCTTATAAATCACCTTAGACAATGGTTGTGCCTCTCTGGCAGCATTTTAAGATGGTTTCAGTCTTACTTTAACAGGTAGAAACATCTTTGTTACTTGTGGTGATTGTACTACAGAGATACATGAGATTGTATATGGTGTTCCACAAGGACATATTCTGGGTCTGCTGCTCTTTCAATCTACATGCTTCCATTAGGTCAGATTACCTCAAAACACAAGGTGAGCTACCACAGCTTTGCAGACAACACAAAGCTGTATTCATCAATAGCCCAGATGACCTTGATGCTCTTGGCTCTATGATCCAATGTGCTAGCAGTATTTTCATATGTATTAGTAGTAAGACACCAAATAAGTAAAAAACAGAAATCTTAGTGATTGGCAAATATGGAAATAGCAAGGGTATTAGGTTTAAAAGTCAAAGCAGAGGTAAAGAATTGAGCAGTAATCATTGACTCTGACCTAAACTTTTAATCACATATTGTCCAGATGCTTAGGACTGTATTTTGTCACTTAAGAAATATAGCAAAAATTAGACCTCTTATAATATTACAAGACACTGTAAGATTAATTCACTCTTTTGTTTTAAGTCTTCTAGATTACTATAACCCACTCCTAACAGGACTACCGAAGAAATACATCAGTTTGGATGCAACTAGTGGAGTTAAAAAGCAAGTTAAAAGCAAGAATTTTAACTATTTTAACTGTTTCTCACCAGTTTTAGTACTGTTACACTGGTTATCCTGTCATATGAAGCCTGAAAACAAAGAGGAATGAGTTAAGAACATTTATGTTAATTAAAATTTGTAGTGGGGGCTAAGTGATCTTTTGTCCTTGGAACCCCTGCAGATTTTGTTTTTTTCTATCCTCCAGGCCATCTGGCCTTATTATCGGACTCATCTTCAGAGGCTTACATTATCGTATTATATATAAAGTCACTACTCTTCTACTTGTTATATCTTTTTTATAAGATCATATAGATTTACTTGTTTTTTCTTTGTTACTTATACTTTAATATACTTGCTTAATCTTAATTTGTTTTTATTTTTATGTAAATATCTCTTTGACATTTTGTAAGGCACTTTCAGCTACATAGTTTGTATGAAAACGTGCTGTATAAATAAATGTTGTTTTTTGTTCATACATTTATTTCCAAACCTGCTTAGTGCAATAAAGAGCAGCTGAAGCCTGTTCTACAACACTGAGTACAAATCCAACACTCACTTAAGCACAGCTATGTCAGAATCCCTAGTCAACCTAATCTGTGTGGCTTTGGGAGGAAAGCAGAACACCTGGGGCCTCATGTATAAACGGTGCTTGTGCACAAAAATGCTGTGGAAGCCCGTTTCCACGCTCAAATCGCAATGTATAAAACCTAAACTTGGCGTAAAGCCACACACATTTTCACGGTAGCTCCAACCCTGGCGTATGCAAGTTCTCCGCTCGGTTTTGCAAACTGGCGGCACCCAGCTTCAAAGCAGTGCTGCTGTTCCCAGGTGGTTTCCCTTTCTTTTTTTACATCCACAATGCCGGCTTTATCAAATTCACTGAAATTAACCACATATCGTTAATAAATTTATGGCACCTGATTGTAATCAATCTGTAACAATATAATTGTGCACAAAATGGCCAAACTATTCCACTGCCATGGCTGCTTTAGCGTTGTTAGAGGACATCGCAAATGGAAGGATTAGAAGAGAATGTGTATTCAGAGATCATACTGATTTCTTGGCACATGATGATGACTGGCTTCTATGTCTGTTTAGATTTCCATGAGCGATCCTCTTGGAGCTGTGTGCTGAACTAGTGCCGGGTTTACAAAGGCAGACTTTGAGGAATTGTGCTCTACCTGCTCCTTTGCAAATTCTGTCCACTCTCGGATTTTTAGCCACAGGAGCTTCTCAGCATGAACTGGCTGATTGATCCGGTATTACTCAGTCTTCACTGAGTCGTGCCACGCCAGCTGTATGGGATGGTATTATCCACTTGTCAAGCAGATATATAAGATTTCCGTGCACTCTGGTTGAACAGGCCATCATCAAAGTGCAATTTGCAGCAATGTCCGGTGTTCCCAATGTAATTGGAGCAGTCGACTGCACACACATTGCTATAAAGGCACCTTCACAGAATGAATTTGCTTATGTAAATAGAAAGCATTTTCACTCTATTAATGTGCAAATCATCAGTGATGTGAAAATTGACCTCACTAATGTTGTTGCGAGATGGCCTGGCTAAACTCATGATTCATTCATCCTGAGAAATAGTAGTGTGAGGAACAAACTTGAAAATGTTGTGGTGCGTGATGGCTGGCTTCTCGGTAAGATAAGACATTTATTACCTTTTAATCACAGTCATACCTTATCTGTACGATGTAACCATATAACACGATAACTTAGGTGAAAGTGGGTACCCACTGAAAACGTGGCTTCTCACCCCTCTCACCAACCCACTGACTGAACAAGAGTGACGTTATACTGACCTCCACTCTAGGGCTCGGGTGGTGGTAGAGCGTACTATAGGGCAGCTTAAGGGCCATTGGCGCTGCCTGGATAAAACTGGTGGAGTGCTGCTCTATAATCCACAGAAAGTGTGTCGCATCGTGCAAGCATGTAGCATTCTACATAATATGGCAGTCATTCGTAGCTTGCTTGTACCTAAAGAAATGCGGTATGATGAACCTGACCCTGAACCACCAAATGATCAGCCACACCGGACAGCATTACAATGTCGAATGAATATAATTAACAGAATGTAAAAACAGGTAAGCAGATGCATCATTTATTTATTCACAAATTCATTTCATTTTTGATCAATATCACACAATAGTGCCTTTATATTTTGTAGTTCATTGGCTACATCTCTCACCACATCCACCAATGCATTTTGGAATTCCAGAACTGCATCAGTCAGCACACGGTCAGATGATCGCTCAGTGGTTTCTGAGGCAGGGGTGTGTGAGTAGCCAGCACCCGAAGATGTGAACGGCACAGAAGCAGCACCATCATCGCCTGGAGCCACGTCCTCAGCATTGGGGTCAGCTTTTGTACTATTGTCTGGAACTGAATAAACAGTAATTAATGCAGCATCTGCAGGCTGATTGTTTGTCTTATTACACATGCAAATTATTTACACGAGTATGGATAATGGTAATCAAAAAAGAAATAAAAACTCACCATCACCTGCGGTGATGTCAGAATCTCCCTCCTCACTGGTAAAATGCCGGCAATAAGTGTGTCGCCAATAATTGCAGCAACTTGCTGCTCAAACGGCGTGAGTTCCAGGAGTTCACTACCTCCTTCAGTAGTGCTGACATGCAGACGATGAGCTGCGACGCTCCTTTTCACGGCAACTTTGATGTCGGACCACTTCTTTTTTTATTTCGGTCACAGTACGATTTTCTGCTCCAGCACTTTTGAATGCATCCACCACTCTATGCCACTCCATCAATTTCCTTTTGTTGCTAATTCCACTTCCTAAGCTACCAAATAAAACATTTTTCCTTGCCTCTATTTCACTTAGCAGGGCCTCCATTTCGCAATTGCTGAAGTTTTGTTTTTTCTTGTGCTTTCTTCCTGAAGCGCTGAAAGTAAGGGGCTATTTATATTGATTTGCATATTCAAAGAGGCATAATTCTGGGAGGAGTTGGGGTGTGGCAGCAGGAGCGTGCACGTGCGTTACTTTTCACGCTGATCAGGATTTATGTAGCGGAAGAACATGGAAGTTGCCATTTGCACAGATTTATGCATCTGGATTTTTCTGTGCATACGCACATTTCCTCTTTTGTTCTTACACCATGTTATAGTGTGAATTCTACGTACAGCGTTATACATGAGGCCCCTGCAGAAGACACGCATGGATAAAGGGAACCCCACAAAGACAGTTGTTATGGCTAATTGAACCCAGTCCCCATGTGCTGTGAGGCAATAGAGGTAACTGCCTTTACTTAATATCTCTCCATTACGTTATACAAGTTTAATGATAATAAAATCTGGGGTAAATAATGTACTTCTCTATTGGTAAACAAGACTATTTTGTTAAATTCCTTTTTTGGCCCATAAAGGCTTCAATGACACTTTCTATAATTGACAAAAGCACTTTATGGTAGACACTGTTTTTCAGTGACACAATGAATGCAACTGTGCCTCTCTGAAAAAAAAAAAAAAACTACATATAAAAAGTGATGAAATACTTGTTCTGTTCTCAAAAACTAAGTGGTTAGACAACTAAATAGATGAAATAGCCGTGTCATTTTAACAAAACAGGGTGAAATTTCTATATCAGAAATTGCTGAAGTCTTTTATTCATGACAGGTAAAGTTTTCTTTTTTGTGTCACCTTCTGTTTGTTGTAAAACCCAAAAATGCCAAGTTCATAAAATGATGGAAGGAAGATCACAGGATAGACACAAAATGAGAAATCACAATAAAACAAAGCAAACTTTTAGCCTAAAATGTAGTGTCTAAATATGCTGTTGTGCAAGGTGACTTTTCAATGTACCCATTTCCAAAGAATCACGAGACGCTTTTCCTTTTTACCACATCTTGTTTCTTTGTTTTTCTATCTTTCTGTATAATGGTGATTTCACACAGTTCCTTCTTTAGTTATAATTCAAACTTTGAGATAGAGTAATCCCTCCTCCATCGCGGGGGTTGCGTTCCAGAGCCACCCGCGAAATAAGAAAATCCGCGAAGTAGAAACCATATGTTTATATGGTTATTTTTATATTGTCATGCTTGGGTCACAGATTTGCGTAGAAACACAGGAGGTTGTAGAGAGACAGGAACGTTATTCAAACACTGCAAACAAACATTTGTCTCTTTTTCAAAAGTTTAAACTGTGCTCCATGACAAGACAGAGATGACAGTTCCGTCTCACGATTAAAACAATGCAAACATATCTTCCTCTTCAAAGGAGTGCGTGTCAGGAGCAGATACTGTAATGTCAGAGAGATAGAGAAAAGCAAACAAATCAATAGGGCTGTTTGGCTTTTAAGTATGCGAAGCACCGCAGTACAAAGCTGTTGAAGGCGGCAGCTCACACCCCCTCCGTCAGGAGCAGAGAAAGAGAGAGAGAGAGAGATAGAGAGAGACAGAGTTTGTTTTTCAATCAAAAATCAATACGTGCCCTTCGAGCTTTTAAGTATGCGAAGCACCGTGCAGCATGTCGCTTCAGGAAGCAGCTGCACAGAAGGTAGCAACGTGAAAATAATCTTTCAGCATTTTTAGACGAGCGTCCGTATCATCTAAGTGTGCGAACAGCCCCCCTGCTCAATCCCCTACGTCAGGATCAGAGAAAGTCAGCGCAAGAGAGAGAGAAAAGTAAGTTGGGTAACTTCTCAGCCATCTGCCAATAGCGTCCCTTGTATGAAATCAACTGGGCAAACCAACTGAGGAAGCATGTACCAGAAATTAAAAGACCCATTGTCCGCAGAAATTCGCGAACCAGCAAAAAATCTGCGATATATATTTAAATATGCTTACATATAAAATCCGCGATGGAGTGAAGCCGCGAAAGTCAAAGCGCGATATAGCGAGGGATTACTGTAATTGTTTCAGATAAGGAGGACAAAAGTCTCACTGATCATGGTGTCAGAGAGTGACAATGTGTTGTATTTTGATTAGCACATGCAAAGAATATACTGTGCTTCTCCTATGCTAAAAAGCAATGGGCCTGGCTATATGACCACCTGCAAGTCTCCTGAAGGATTCTGGTTTGGATTGGGCCATGTTAATAGGAAACTGTGGCAGATGGTGTTACCTATGGCAACAAGTGAGGTGCAAGATGGGGCGTAAATGTGCAGGCAGTGGATGAGGCAGATGAGTAGTGCATGAGGCTCCATAGAGAAAACAAGATTGGGGTGGCAGCACAAGTATAGTAGGGTTGCTAAGGAAAGAGTCAGCTGTTTCGACCACAGAATAAACAATACCTCCACACGATACATTTATCTTGAGTAACTAAATTTCTTAGAATGAACTAAATTCCTGAAACTCATATATATATATTGGAGGATAGTCGGATGTTGGTGGGGGTGGGGGGATTGTTGTGGTGGGGTTCGGAGGGTGTTGGTCATAAAGTCTTATTTATTATTTGCATGTTCTTCTTTTCAAGCCTATGATTGCTAAGAATCTAGCAGAATTTGTTTAGACCACAGCAGAGATGAACTAATGTCTTTATTATATATATATTTTTAATCAGAATAGAGTAGTCAATAAATAAGCAAAAAGAAAAGCTCCTTAGTCTTAATTTTCATTGTGAGTTGATACAAACAGCAAGATTTGAATGTTCAGATGCTACACTGTGCACAATTACTCCACAGTGCAGTTGTGCCAATGTTACAAGGTGAACACCACAATGGTAAGTAATACTCCACAACCATGGTCATGCAGAGAATGATCAAATATTTCAAGAAAACAAGTAAAAATAGTAGGCACCTTTGAGTAAATATGACAATAGATATATACAGTATATGGGATGCACGGTGGCCAGCACTGGTCCTTTACAGCTTCAGAGACCAGGCTTCAAAACCTGACCCCATGGACTGCCTCTATAGAGTTCTCTATGTTCTTTCATTGTATGCTGGGGATTTTCTCCCATGTTCTAAAGCTGCTCAAGATAGGGTGAATGAAAATTATATATTGGAGAAAAATTGTGCCTATGATTGACTGGCAGAGTGTTTTGTTTTCTACCTTGTTCTTAAAGCTGCCAGGAATAGCATCAGCTACAGTATCTGCCAAACTGGATGAGTATGGCAGTGAAAGGATGGATACAGTAGATAATTAATCACAATGAGATCTTTTCAAGTTAATGTTTTGCCTTCAACTATTAATCCTGTTTTAAGTTTATTTGTTTGTTTAAGTTTGATCTGCGTGACCACCACCTAATCAAAGCACCATGATGTCCCTACATTGATGGATTAAAGGCCAGAAGTCCACATGACCATCATCGATCAATGAGGACTGATTGAGGTCATTTATGTCAGGCAGAATGCCTAGAGGGGGCTGAGCGGTCTCATGGCCTCTGAACCCCTGCAGATTTTTTTTTCTCCAGCCATCTGGAGGTTTTTTTTTTTTTTTTTTTCTGTCCTCCCTGGCCATCGGACCTTACTTTTATTCTATGTTAATTAGTATTCCTTAATTTTAATTATTTATTTTGTCTTTATTCTCTTTCTTCATCGTGTAAAGCACTTTGAGCTACATTGTTTGTATGAAAATGTGCTATAGAAATAAATGTTGTTGTTTTAATCAATGGATCTTTGTTGTCTCCTCACTAGTCACTGACCTTTTGCTCTTTGTCCATGCATCCTGGTGTGTCTCAAATCCTTATACAGCACCACTAGCTTAGCAGCTTTCAGATCTTCACACTGAATGTGTGCCAGTGATGTACTGTATTCAGGGGGTTCGATTTCAGCTCTTCAATGTTAAAATGTCTGGTCTTAATGCTGACAATCTGACCTATCTCTCACTTACTTTTTTCTATCAAAAGTTCTTGAGTGTATTGTGGCCTCTCAGCTCACTAGCTACTTAATTTATAATAAGCTGATAAGCTCTGCTTTAGGTAACTAATGATTTGCTTATGGCAGTAGACTCAGGGTAAATCAGCACAGTCATTTTATTAGATTTTAGTGCCACAATTGATATTCTACTGTTTAGAATGGAGAAAATTCTGGGTATCTCTGGCACTGCTCCCCAGTGGTTTAAGTCCTATCTGACTGATAGGCAAGAGATGGCTAGTCTTGGCAACAGCAGGTCCAGCTCGGCACCTCTCACACAAGGTGTTCCTGAAGGGTCTGTCCTCCACCTCAGATGTTCTGTATGTACGTGCTTCCCCTTGGCCATGTTATTTGTGGCTTTGAAATGGGTGATTATTTTATGTGGATGATACTCAGATCTATTGCTATACTTGCTTCCATGAAATTGATCCTGGATTGACCATAACGCTTTAGAATTAAACTGCCACAAACCATATTTATGGTAATTGGCACAAAAGCACAGCTTAAAAAATCAAGTTCTTTCCCATCTCTCTTGGACGATGACTTCTTGGTGTGACTTTTGATTGCTCCCTTTCTTATTCTGCATAAATCACATTAAGAAAAAGTGCAAGTGCCCTTACACAGATCTGCAATAGTGACCAAATAACACCCATTGTGCTCTGCCTTCACTAGCTCCCTGTGTCTTATGTGATAGAATATAAAATTCTATTAATAACCTATAAAGCTTTAAATGGCCTTGCAATGGACAACATCAGTAATAAGGTCCACTAATTCTGGCAATCTCATTGTATCCAAAAAGACCTGAGCTCTCTCTGTGCTCTATGGGTGACACTGCCTTCAGCTACTGTATATAGCGCTCAGACTTTGGAACAACCTCTCTAAATCAGTAAGATCAGGTGACTCATTCTTTTAAACAACAACTTAAAACTCATTTGCTTAGGAAGGCAATTAACTTACCTGACATTCTAACCCTTCTTTGAAATTATTCTCTCTATTCAGGTTGTCAGGATCATTTACCTTTACATTTTAAATTTTTTCGCTTAGCAGATGGTTTTATTCAAAGCAATTTACAAAAGGTTAACATAATTGAATAAATATCTGTCTGGGGGACAGTTTGGGAAGAAGTGTTCTAGGACAAGGGTACAAAACTGATTACATGTGAAGAGCTCAGAACAAAATACAAGCAAGTTACAATTCCTAGACAGCAAAACGTAATGGCTAAATTAGACAGAAATTTACCAAACAACAGAGTCTTCAAATGCTTCTTAAATATATTGAGGGAGTCAGAAGATCAAATGGAGTTGAGCAGCTCATTCCACCAGCCAGAAGAGACACATGAAGAGAGTCTGGGCTAAGATATGATACCACACAGAGGTGGCATCACCAGATGCCAGTCAGCAGCAGACCTGAGTGTTTGAGAAGGAGCGTTTGTATCACAAATTATGTTATTTGTTTTGTATTGTATTTTTTGTATTTGTATTTTGGTTTATTGTCCGTTATTCTAATTCAAAGCTTTATGTTTCCTTTATTTATCTTTATTTAGTGTTTTATGTGGTGTGATAAACAGAAGGACAACTGGAGTCCCAAAGAAAGGTTGAGGTGCCAACTGGGCCACCGCATTTAATGCAATTGTCCTAAAGCTGAACAGAAACAAGCACTCATTGGCCCAACTGAAGTCAGGTTTGAAAAGTGTTATTTTAGCCAGGTATGCTCTGCAGTAAAGGGGCTTGTCTGAGTGGGTCAGTAATGGAGAGCTTCTTCATGCGGAGGCTTCGTCCTCAAGTAAGACCCCATTTTCTGGGAACATCTTGGTTTTATAGCATCCCCGTCCACATAGGTGGGGCCTCTGGGAAGCTGGGGATGGAGTTCAGTTGCGGTCAAAGGCTGGTTTCTTGGCACTTCACAGGCAAAAAGAGATGGCATGGTTAGTGACCACTCCACCTATCATCTTGGTGTAGTATTAAACATCTTAACAGAATCTAGATGTTGATCCTTGGACACCCATGTGTGACAGTGGATATTACTTTGTATCCAATATTGCATATTCCCTGTTGTTCATTTTGAATTTCAGTGACTCCCCTTGAGCACAGAAAGGTGCTACATAAACAAAATGTATTATTATTATTATTTTATTTCAGTTCTTTGGATCTCACAGCCTTTTAGCTCGTATGAAACTATGCCCACTTGAGAAACCTCTTGAGAGGGGACATAGTTGAAAATCTTGGGTAGGGGTAAATTCCAGAATTTAGGTCTATTCAGCGTTAGAATGCCTAGTCAGCATTATGAAAAAGGAAAATGTCTAACATTAATTACCCCTAACTGTGCCAAGGACACTGCTGATAATGGACACCGTGCATATCACTGTTTTTTGTAGAATAGAGATGTTGATGTTAGGCGAGATCTTTTCAGTATATTGCTTGATGGACTTAGCAATAACCACAGTAGCACCTATGATGATACTTCTACTTCTATAAAGCATTAAATGGCCGAGGTCCAGCTTACTTGTCTGAACTTATCATGACTTACAAACCAGAGCGCACATTAAGATCTCAAGATGCTGGTCTGCTTATGGTTCCAAGGATTAATAAAATAACAATGGGAGGTCAAGCTTTTAGTTACAGGGCCCCTAAACTGTGGAATGGTCTGCTTGCTACTATAAGAGATGCCCCTTCGGTCTCAGCTTTTAAATCCAGGCTGAAGACTCACTACTTCAGTTTAGCATATCCTGACTAGAGCTGCTGATTAACTGTACATACTGCATCCCTGTTGTTAGTCATTAGCACTAAAACATAAGTAACATGATAGTTAGAATTGGATACTAACCCTCACCTATTCTGTTTAACTTCTCGGTACTCAAATGTGGCACTTGGTGCCACAGCCCACCTGCCAAGTTGTTTTGCCTGCCTAAAGTAAAGTCATCCCTGATGGAGGATCACAGGAATCGTGAGAAAGAGGGGTCCTTTCATCGGATTGGCTGGCCCAACACTGTTTCAGCCGTGGAATGGCCAAATGGGGGAGGCAGCTTGATGGATGAGGTCTCCAGGAGTCTAAAATTATCTAAATCTTATTATGTGATATCATCTACTGTTAAATTCTGCTCCGTACTTCTAAAAAAATTTTTATTTTTTATTGAGGATTTGTTCTGTTCTGTGTATTGCATTGTACTGTATTGACGCCCTTCTTTTGACACCCACTGCACACCCAACCTACCTGGAAAAGGGTCTCTCTTTGAACTACCTTTCCCAAGGTTTCTTCCATTTTTTCCCTACTAGGTTTTTTTTGGGAGTTTTTCCTTGTCTTCTTAGAGAGTCAAGGCTGGGGGTCTGTCAAGAGGCAGGGCCTGTTAAAGCCCATTGCGGCACTTCCTGTGTGATTTTGGGCTATACAAAAATAAACTGTATTGTAAACTGTATTGTACTTCTTTCTCTGTATCTTCTACTTCTACATTCAAAGCCCTTTAATCTCATTTATGTGCTGGTGGTAATGTTATAATTTATGCTCTTCTTTTGGACCAATGTTACAGTCCAAAGGTACTGAAATATTTATTTAAAAAGGGTTATTAGTGGATAGACTCGTATAAATGATTTCTGGTTGGTTGGCATTATTATCATCTCTTATATATATATTTCTCTTCTGGTTCGTCCTGCTTCCACTTCAAAACCGGTCCCGATCACACGCAGCTGACACGGCATTTCTTGATTCCTATTCATCGTCTTCCATGTCATGCACTATACTGGCCTGCTGAGCGTAATACATCCAACAAGTACTCGAGGTGCTGCCACAACAGTAAAGTAGCTTTACCACCTTTGCGGGAGCCATCTGTGTCTTTACAACAGCTTCTTACACAGCAAACATCAGAAGCTAAAAATTATCGTGAACACATGTGAGAATACAACTCTTCTTTAGCGTTTTCTTCCAGATAACTCAACCTCCTGGCCACGGACCATACTGTTTTAAAATACATGGGCAAATTTATCACCAAATCTCTCCACTATACGCTAACACTTCTACCTCTCTAGGATATGGACAGTTGTATGTTTGTGACACAGTGCAAGCTACTGAAGTACGCTTACAAAATAAAGCAAACTCTGCATGCAGCGAAAATGTACTTCTCCAGCTAGATTCCATGCTCAGAACCATCAACCCCTTCGCTAAATCATACAAACACATACATGAAATCGCTCAGTCCAATCCAACAGCATCTGTACGAATGGTTTTCAAGGAAAACCCTGGGCAGAATTTACGACGATACAATGCCCCAACATTGCAGAGATTTTCATCAGAGAAGATGGCGAAACGCCTCCCGAAAGGGACATTTGCATCTATCCCATATGCAACTGCTGTAAACAGATTTCCACGCTCAATATGAATTGCGATCCTATGGTTTATCCTCTTTTATTCCCTTACGGAGACATTGGCTGGCACAAAGATTTACAACATGTTCCCGATAAAAGAACCGCCAAGCGAATAAGGCTTACTCAATGCCAATTTTACACGTACAGATTAGCAATGAAGAATACATTTAGTATTTTGCACTCCAGCGGCAAACTATTCCAACAGTACGTCATAGATCCGTATTGTTAAAACAGAGGGCGCGTGTCTCAACTATCTCAGATTACATCAACAAGATCTGTGCGTGGAACAATACAGTGTTTGAATACAGACGCACTGCAAGCAAATGCTGAAAATAACAACATATGTGTAGGCAAAATGATCATGTTACCATCCACATTTCCAGGAAGTCCAAGATACATGCAACAAAACTATCAGGATGCCATGGCCATAGTACGTAAATTCGGAAAGCCTGATTTATTTATCACTTTCACATGTAATCCTACTGGGCCGGAAATTCTACATGCACATTGCGTCTTTCAAGAAGTATTTATTTCTGCTTGATTTCTGAATTCCTTTCTCACCGTTTTCCATTCCTATTCTTACACAGCCGTATGCTACGGCGGGCGTCGGCTAGTTATTATTATTATTATTATACCATGCCATTTTCTAATTATTATTATTCCTCCTCAATTTGATCTTTATCTGGTTGAACTGTTCTTTCAACTTTTGAATAAAGTTTTAGATGTGAATCTTCTAGGTATCTTCTAAGTATCCATGAAATTAAATGTCATTACATTAGATAACATGTTTGATCCAATTTAGCAGTATCACAGCATATCCCAGCTGCACTGGGCACAAGGCAGGAACCCATTTTGGATGGGGTGCCAGTGCATCATAAGGTTCACTTAAGCACCCACTCCAACTGTCTGATTCACAGCCCTCAACTGTTCTAACCAAAAAGTGTTTGGGAAAGAAAAACTAAATATCTTTAGAAAAAGCCACAAAATCCTGAGAGAATGTTTAAAATGATTGCAGAATGTGAACACAACAGGATATGAACCCCGTTTCTATTGAGCTAAAGCAGGCTGTCAAAATATGTATAAACTACAATATGAAAGTCTGTTTCGCAGGCTTACACAAGATTGACACTGAAGCAGCTGTGATACTTGGAAATACTGTTCATGGTACAGCTCTAATTTAAAGACCAATATTGTAAACATTGTGAATGGGTTAAACTAAGCCATTAATGTATAATTTTAATGTTCTTGTTTAAATGTAAAAGTATACAACAACTTTCTTTGTGTGAAAACGGTTCCATACATTATATAAAAAATAGCTAACTAAAAGTAATAAGAATCCAGAGCAGTTTAAGATTGGCAACAGAAGAATGGCCCTGCATTTCATGACATTTCTGTGACATCTCAGAAACAGGGCAGGTGACAAGCTTCAAGGTGAGGAGAACGTAATTAAGGTGACACTGACTTTAGACACAACTGGAGGCTGATGAAGGGTTACATCATTAAGATGCCACCTTCTGTCAGCTCTACAAGCCCGATTTGAACCTGTCAGGGACAGCCAACTGGACATGCTGCATATCTGAAAAACAACAAAAACAATTATAATAATAAAATAAAGAGAAATGATGAGAATTAGCATTTGACCTTTTTCTGGTTTGTGGCTGTCAGGGAAAAAATGAAAATGCTGTCTAAGTTTGAGTGTCAGCCCTGGGCTTGCAGAGCGCGACGCTTGTCACACATGGCTGTGCTGCCACCTGCCACCATTACCTAATGACATCAAGCTCTCTCTCTTGTTTATCTTCTGTTTATTTGGCTTTTTTTAACTTCACTAATACAAGTGAAATGTCAATGAAATTATAACTGCCAGTCAGGCAGGCTGCTGTTTAAAAGAGTTTTAATCATTACAAGAAAACCTTCTTAAGAAATCACATGATCAACTTTGGGTGACAGTCCAAATCTTCAGAAGATGCGTCACCAGTATGGTGCAATGGAAGCTTTGTACTTCTTCTCTCCTTTTGTTCTGATAACTCCATCTCCACTGACTATTCTGTTAGCCAGGCTGACAAAAATAGACTTGCTGTACAGAAGCTGAGCTCCAAAGCAATTTTCTGGCTGGAAAATAATTCCACTAATGAGCGAAAATGAAGGAGGGTAATTAAAAGAATCGGACAATTACAGAGGTTGAAATATGTTAATCTACTAAATCCCAGTGGTATTCACTTTCATTATTTTGTTGTCGAATCCTTAATCCGGGATGTTTGCTGCTGAAAGCTCTGATTATTCTAGTCAAGGCTCTTTTCCCATTTTGTGCTTTCAAATTTTTGTGCTGCATATTTGCAAAATCATACAGTTTTAATTCCGTTTACTTGCGGAAGGAAGAACGCTAAATTGTATGGAAAGAAAAATAATTTTCTCTCGGCTTTAAAGTGTGTATGTTGAAAATAATGAATGTATTATTCCCAGTGTGTGAGCACAAAAATCACTAACACAGGTAGGAAGGGCGGCCTAATGACTAAGATAACAGGAGGAAAATCACAAAGATGCAGCTTCATCATGTGGCCCTTACCAAATTAAAAAAGTTATTTTACCTGTCTATGTGTTAGTTTTTTGATGGTGTGACAAATAGAGGCACTGTCGACACTTTGAACCCTCAGATCAGACATCAGAAACCAGATAAAAGTCCAATATGACTTTATTTTATAATAATTATGTGCACCAAACACACTCCACTCCACTATATGCATCCATCCATCCATTTTCCAACCCACTGAATCCGAACACAGGGTCATGGGGGTCTGCTGGAGCCAATCCCAGCCAACACAGGGCACAAGGCAGGAACCAATCCTGGGCAGGGTGCCAACCCACCGCAGACTATACTCATAAATAACACAATAATAAATCAATAATAAATCAATCAATCAATCAATCAATCAAGCAAGCAATCAATCAATCAATCATTCCTCCACTCCCAGACTCGTTGCCACCCTTCCACCCAGCTCAGCTCAACATCTGGGATTTCCCACAGTCTTTTATAGTCCATGACCCGGAAGTGCTCCTGAACCCTTGTCCATGTGACTCGTTAGCACTTCCGGGTCGGATGAAAACTCCCCTTCTTCATCCCGGAAGTACGTCGTTTCCTCTGTCGCCGTAATTAAGATGCACTTCCGGGTTATAGGGCACATGTAAGTCCCTGAGTCTCCCTGCAGCGTCCTCTGGTGGGCCCCACGGTGCCCAGCAGGGTCGGGAATAAAAACTCCATTGTCCATGATTCCCTGCTGGTCTTTGGGGCACTTCCATGCTACAGGGAGGGCTCCATCTAGTGGCCTGGGGGTATTGGCCGGGATGAACGACCGGCCATCTCCCACAATGGGTAAGCAGTTGTATAGCAGTTCTGTGTTTGAAATTGGCTTGGAATAATATGCACATGTGACAGTTAGTATATCAAGGCTTAAGGTGCAACAGGCTTCAATGATATCATTGATGCCTAGCCTGTAGATTTAATTTGATCTCATTTATTCTTCAACTGTCTCATTGTCTCACTTTGATAATGTATTAGAGATGGATTGGTGTGTCGCATACACTGTGTGTACTCTTAGGCATTTAAAAACACACTTTTTACTATAGTGTACATATCAACCATACAAATCTGCATGTCAACACATCACATTGAACAAAGTATATTACAAGATCTGTTCATAAGCTACAGCGACTCACTGTGCCTACAGTATGTATGATGATCCATTGTATTGCTTCCAAACTTGGCTCGAGTAAAGATAAAAATGCTATGCACTTTCTCTTTTGGGACAAATCAAAATTAGTAAATATGAATGATCTTTTGCAAGAGAAAAAACCCTACATGTTTTCTTCTATTTTCTGTGATGTACAGTAGCATACTTGAGTTGATTTGAAAAAAAATAATGAATTTATTATTCAAACAATTAATTAATTAATTAATTAAATGTCCAGGAGGTACAAGTAATCCTTCGAAATGTTAATTAGGAGACAATCGCTAAACAAAGCTCAGAATCATCAGGGCACTTGACAATATGCATACAAGGTACAGACGTGGGAGGAAGATGCCACAACAACACATAGAGGGACTGAAACGCTATGCATTAGTGCTGTTTATTGACTGCTTGTCAGCTTTTAATACAATCCAGCCCCACCTTCTAGTTTATAAACTGATTAATAAATTCTATTTGGACCCTAACTTGGTGGGGTGGATTCTGGACTTTTTAACTAACACAACACAAACATTAAATGTTATCACTAGAAGCCCTGAAGCCTACGAAAAAATGTCGTAATCCTAGGCCACCTTAAATTCCTTCACATCTCCTCATCAGAGTCTTTGTCTTGCAAATGTGTCGATCGACACTGGCAGCAGGCAGCATGCTCATTCATCCCCCCACGGAGGCAGCTGAAGTCAACTCAGATGCTAAAGTCTCTTTATCTGGCAGTGTTGTAAATGTGTCAATCAGCAAAACCAGCAAGCAGCCTGCTATCCCATCCCCCCACCAACACAGAAATGGCAGAAACTTCTCCCAGCTCAAGTCTGTTTTGACTTGTGTGTGAGTTGCCTGGAGTTGTATATGGTAAATAATATATCGTTATTTGGGATACATACATTTCATGTGTGTTCCGTGTCTACAACGATCTGGGTAAATGTAGGATGACAGGAAATGCAAGGCAAGAAATGTTGAACACATAACTATAACCAAAAAATGTTAATCTTGCTATAATAATGACAAAGTGCTGACATGAAGTGTATAATGTGTGAAGACTGAAGTCCCAATATCAAATAAACACTTTCACAAAAGGTTTAACAAGTGCGCTTTTATTCAAGAAATACCCAAAGAAAAAAAAAATCATTGAATTTGCATGGTGCCGTCAATTAGTAAAGTCCAAATATCAATCTACACAAAACTGACATGTCTGCTTAGCTGGTGCAGAGGTAAGAACTGGTGCCTCATAATCAAGAGGTTGCAGGTTCGAGCCTGGATTCTCCCCATTTTAAGTAGTGAGCTGCTGTTATTATTACTATTATATGAGGGACGTTCAAAAAGTTTCTGCACTTTTTTTTAACTCTATTTATTAAGAATTTCAAAAACAAATGACATCACTTTTCTATATAGTCACCTTCCTTTGCGATACAACACTCACATTCAGCTCTCCTGCAGCCTCTTCAACTGTTATTCTTCTGTTTTTGCAAATCAGTTCCAGGGTTCTTTCTTCATTCCTCGTGGTTGTGGCTGTAGCTGGACTTCTGGATCACTCTGCATCCATCACACTAGTACGGCCATTTTCAAACATTTCAATCCACTCAGTCGACTCTATGAGAGAGAACTTTATCCCCATACTGAGCACACATGCGGAGATGAATTTGTGCTCCTTTTTGGTACTATTTCTAAGTTTTGTAGCCATCTTCATCACATTATAACAACTATTATACTAAACTGCATGGGCAGCTGGCTTTTCAGACAGAACTAGTCACATGATACTCTCAGACACAACCAATTACTACTCCTAGCGCGTTCACCATTTCCAATGAAAATATAAAAGTGTGGAAACTTTTTGAACATCCCTCATATAATAAAAACATACATTTGATTTCAGTCTGTAACACCTGGTGTAAATTGTTTTTTATACAGTTTTATTCTCTCAGTCACGTTCAGCCCCCACCCCCCAAATCTGACACTATTAGTTTTACAAATAAAGATGTGGTACAATTAACTTGCCTCTCTTTCTGAGTTGATGATGTGAAAAATAAAACTAAAGAAACCTCTGGTCGCCATGCAAGTATGAATAATATATGGATACTGACCCAGAGCGTCACACTCAGCCCCTCCTCATAGCTTAGGTCAGACCCCAGCAACTTGCCCATGGTCAATGGGCCACCACTGGCCCTAGCCACCACACACAGTAGCAGCTTCTGTCGGCTTCACACTTAGCTATACATTTACCATTCCTTCAACTTGCCAGCCACCTTCTGCCTTTGTCATTTAAATAATTGCTCATCAGTTCCATATCTCTCCTCCCAGATAATAATAATTCTTTGCATTTATATAGCGCTTTTCTCACTACTCAAAGTGCTTAGCAATTGCAGGTTAAGGGCCTTGCTCAAGGGCCCAACAGAGCAGCGTCCCTATTGGCATTTACGGGATTCGAACCGCCAACCTTCCGATTACCAGTGCAGATCCCTAGCCTCTGAGCCACCACTCCGGCTAAGTGGAGTTGGATCTCAATTCAGTCTCATGCCTCTTCAGTAACCCACACAAAGGTCTTGCCATCCTGTTCCACTCTCATTTCATTCTTGAACTTTCTTTCTTCTAAAAGTTCTTTCTCTTCTCTCCTTACTTGACCCTGCCCTCTTTAATCTCCTGCCACCAACACCAGATGATGCTGTGTGCTCACTACTCTGCAGTCACCTCGTTAAGGTGAGTGCACGTGCATGCCAGTGCCGATTAACTAGCAGGGCAAATAACAAGATCTAAATCGCTAATGAATTACTCACGAAAGCATCCTTTTGTGACATGTCCTTCTTCAGCGGGTTACGCCAATCCCAGCTGTCATGGGAGGAGTGGGTTACAAATTTGTATGGAATGTGTCTTGTGCCCATCAAACATGTCCTCTTGCCTTGCATCTAAATGCTTCTGCAAATCTACAATTAAATGAAAAAAGGATGGATGGATGGAATGTGACTCTGTGACTATTGTCAAATCAATGATTTTTTTGTCATGGCTGTTAATTTGATTTGTCAAGAGACTAATCTACTTATGTGGTAGACAAATGTGGGATTTGGGTCTTTGTCAGTCACTTCTACAGTATATGTTATGGTACTTGGTAGAAATAAGGCAAAGAAATGTTGCTGATTCAGACTGATTGAAATTGTTATGAAATTGAAATGTTAAAATTAACTTTTGAAAAGTAGTTCGGACTGAGATCTCTATTGTCAAAGTAGCTTTATCTTTATATATATATATATATACACTAGGGGGCTTTGCCCCCTGCTTGCTTTGCTCGCCAACCCCCGTGTTTGGTTTTCCGGATACACATTTTTAAGATTTTTTTTTCTTTGAATTGTTGCTATTTCATTAGTTTCACTTTTATTTCAGAACTTCTGTAAAAACAATATTTGTAATCTTGTGAATCCCAATATGTTGAATCTTTTTAATGAGGTCAGAATAGATTTCTCTGTTTAGAATTTCAGCACAGACAAAACGATCTACATCATTAGCAGTTATTTTTTTTTTTTTACAAAGTAAAAAAATAAGTAGAGTTCTGCATTGGACTCCTGTCTGTAAAGTCGTGCTATTTTCCTCTCACAGTTCCAAAAGTACAAGGGGTTACCAAGGTGATACCCCAGCTTTTGTCTAGGTTTTTGTACAAGGGCTAGACAGAACGTTTTTGACTCCTGGGGTAAATGTAGCTTTTTAAATAAGCAGATAGATAAATATATATACATGAACAAAGTAACCAATAAATGCATGTGCAGTAAACTCCGTTTTTGAAATTCTCAACATTCTTTTATTTGTCACATGCATAGTTATACAGGACAACACGCAGTGAAATGCATCCTGATCCGTTAATCAAAAACTGTGCAAAGTTAGAAGAATATCAGTTAGATTAACAAAAAGTCATAGATTGAAAGGTAACAGTATAGTAGAACATAATATATAAGTAAAATTATGTGAATAAAGTAGAATTAAGTGTTAAGGTGCAATAGTGTAGTAAATATTGTGCAAATCCAAAGTTAGACTGGTGCATAGTTAAATGAGGCAGTTTGTTTGTTTGCACTACTGCGATCTTTACTTTCTTTTTTTTATATTTTCTAATTTTCCTACTTTCATATCCTTTAACTTTCTCCACATGTGTATAGCGCCAATGTTTTTTTTTTTTTTTTTTGAGCCTTTCTAGTTTCACTGGTTTCGTAGTCTCTAACCTGCTCTGCATGTGTTTAGCGTTTAATTACTTTAAGTTTAATTACTTTCCTTATTTTCTGAATTTGCACCTCGATTATTCTTTTTTGCTCTTTTTCGGTCCAACGCATTTGAGTCTCTTTTCTCAGCGCTGCTTTCTTCTTCGCTTAGATGTCGACATTTAATTTATAACGTACCTTATACGCTTTCTATGCGCTGAGAGCCCTGGATCTGTGTGTGCTCAAATCCTTCACAAGACTGAATATTTTTCTGCCTATTGTCCTATTTCATAGATTGTAAGTAGGGCGTGTCTTTGGTCTCGCGGGTAGACAGAATGACTTTGTCCGTTCATTGGTAATTCCATTAAATGCCATACGCTTTCCATTGCACTAACGTATCGAGTACCTAAATATGCTTGAACTTCGTTCTGTGCTTATTTATTCGATAAAGTTACGCGTACTCTATCGTGTCCTTTATGAATGTACTTGTAGATGTACTTAATACTCATCACTGATGCACAATACTCGACATTAATATGACAGTCGAATCTTTTTAGTAAATACGGGTTATATGGTACAATCATTGAATTATCGATCATCACAATTTTTTCATTTTCTTTTCGTGATAAGTGTGTTTTTCGTGACGATTATCTCTTCGGCGATAGTCTGGAAAGCCAGCCATAGTCATATCTGTTGTTTGAACGAAAGCTTTTGGAAATTTTTTAAACACTTTTTTTCTTTCGAGTCCCAACATGCTGAATCTTTTAAATGAGGCCCGTGAGACATGTGTTTAATGACTTAGTACCATAATTCAGGATAGCTTTCTCTGTTTGGAATTTCAGCACAGACAAAATGGTCGACATCATCTGCAGTTAATAATTTTTTTTGTAAAGTAACCAATAAAGCACGTGAGGTAAACCCCGTTTTTGAAATTCGATCGTGTAAATGTATGCTCGGATTTTCCCGAATACCGTTTCAAGTTCTTGCAATAAAATTAATACTTTCTGATAAAACAATCTACTTACGAACGTTGGAATATCTTGTCACTTGGAACGACCACCAGAGGGTGAACAGGTGGTGACTGCCAGCATTCTTTATGTTTGAGCACCACCACACCCCTATTGCTTTTGAAATTAAATAGAGTTGGCTATTTCCGAGCGTCAACTGGATGATAACATACATACAAGACCGCAAGACAAGCACATTAGTTAGTCTTCATTGTTTCTTAATTTATTTTTATTTTTAAAGTTGTGTTTTTTTATTATATTTTTCTCAAACAATTAAAAAAAACACTTTATTTTCCTCCTGGGTAACTCTGGGTATTTCAGCTAGTATTAGACTAAGGAACACAAATAAAAAAATACACAAGTAGCTATCAGTGACCTAAGCCTGGTTGGCATCACCAAGTGCCTAAAAAAGTTTTACAATGTTGTTGCTTAACAGTTCTGCTGATTGTTTATAGGGACTGTTTTGTGTTTTTGTGTAAAGGTGTCTTAGTGTTAATTATCAGAAATAATAAATACCTTATATTTGAAAGGACATGAATAAAGAGATCTACAAAATTTTGAGTAACCTGCATACATACAAATTAATGACTTACTAATTCCCGTTAATGATTATTTTCTAAAACATAAATGGCCCACATTTGCTGATTTACTCTATGTTTCCTTAAAAGGCAACTCCCAGGGAGTGAAGAGGAGACCAGATGGAAGCAGCGGGTGCTGAAAAGTCACATTACAGCCCCAAAAGTTAACAAGTCATGATGCCAGTGACTCACTTTGACTAACTGCCCTCAAGTGTGTGACGGCTACACTGCCAGAGTGACAGGGTTGAGAGGCAGATGGTTCACACTTGGAGAAATGTTCATAAAGCAAAGATCGCATCACTTTGTGAGCAACTGCTTTGCAATCAGTAACTCGGATTGTAAGGGTATTGACAGATGGGCTAAGTTTTGGAAGAAATGTGGTGAAGATGTCTTGCTGCATAATGTGGCACACATTAATAGATGTGAATATGCATTGGCCATAGAGACAACATGGAGGTGTGGCGAGTGAGGAAAAGGCAGCCAGTCTGGACAGTCACAGTGCTTAACAAAACTGTACTTTTCTGTTTCAACATGGCATAATGCTTCAAGAAGTGAGCCACTAGGCACACAAGTTACAATTACATTAGTATTTTTCCTGGTTATGTTTATTCATTTTATTCTGTGTTAAAGGGATACGCTACCTAAAATTATATTTATTTTATATGTTCCTTACCTCATATACTTTTCATAAAGAGATTTCATGAAAAAAAGAAGATTCAAATTGAATGAGTCTAAACAGTGACCAACTCTGGGTAATGGCAAACAATTTAAAAAACATCCATGGAAAAAAAATTCTCATGTAACTCGTGTCACATAATCCACATGTCCCTTATTCATTCATATTATCAGAATGAGCAAAATACATTCATTTTTTGCTGAACTACTATTAATATTTCCTGAAACTCAACATAAAAGATAAACCGGAAAAGCACATTACCATAATACTGTGCATTTGAATTGAAGAGAAGATTTTGACCAATAAATTTCAGGAAGGGGAGAATCTTCAATTCAAACTCACTATACTGTGACAATGTGCTTAACCTGTTTATTTATTAGGCTGAGTTTTCCAGAAGTAAAGATTACTGCTATGTTGTCTTTTGCCACATTTCCTCCTGGGAACATGGTGCAGGGTAACTGACAGACTGTCTTCTTGGCAGTACTCAGACTATGGCCCCTCACATACTTTTGGAGGATCATCAGCATCTTTGGAAAAACATCCAGAGAATTGTCAGCATCTTTGGACATTTTTGGAAGATGTTGCAGCTCCTCGTAAAGCTTTGGAAATTTGTCTGTGCGCTCAACAGATTTCAGCATACTCTTTCAGAAGCCATGTCTTTATCACAACTTTTCAAAGATTATGATCCTTAACAGCAGCAGCACAAAAAAAACAAACAAAAAAAAAAAAACAAGAGGCTGTATATACAGTACAGTATGAGAACACATACCTTGGTTATGGTAGCGTAACAGCAGTGGTGGTGAAAGAGTTGAAGCAGTGGCAAATACAGGACACTTGGACTTGGTAGCTGGCTTGGCTATCCAGTGGGTCTTGACAGTCTTAATTGTGTATTTCTCCAAAAGAAATTCCATATTCTCAAGCCAATTTCCCATAATTTTCTAGGTCATAATAGGTTATCATCCTAAGCAAAATCTTTTTTTTTTCCATAAAAGACACAGCCTCAGACAGCTTGTTTTCAAGTTATCTTTAAGGGTTTTAGGTACACAAGCAGGTACATTTCTGTAGAGCAACAGAGTACGTGTTGAGAGATTTCTTTTTTGTTCAAAGTAATGTAGCCCTGCCTGCACAGACCCTCTGCAAAGGTGACATTTTATTATTTTTTTATAGGGCTGGTTGATTCTGTCATGGGATTGGAAGTACCTAAGCATAAAGTCCCAAAAACTAATAAAAATTCCCATAAGAGGAATGGACTATCAACCTTCAGCTTGTGTAGCACAGGGGAAACATCCATCCATCCATCCATTTTCCAACCCGCTGAATCTGAACACAGGCTTACAGGGGTCTGCTGGAGCCAATCCCAGCCAACACAGGGCACAAGGCAGGAACCAATCCCGGGCAGGACACACACACACACACCCACATACCAAGCACACACTAGGGCCAATTTAGAACATAACATGCATGTCTTTGGACTGTGGGAGGAAACTGGAGCACCCAGGGGAAACCCACGCAGACACAAGGAGAACATGTGAACCCGGGCCCCCTTACTGCGAGGCGCTACCACTGCACCACCATACCGCCCACAGGGGAAACAATGAATCTTTATTAATAAAAATATTTATTACACAAAAAACTCTGAAAATGATGAAGTTCAGAAGAGCACAAACGGCCCAGACGGTTCATTAAACAACTAAAGCAATTCAAGACAGACAAGTCCAAAAAACACAGATCTAGAAAGCAAAGTATAAACGGCATAAGAGCAAAACAAATCTAGGGAATCAATAATAAATAATAATCAGAAGAGACTTCACAAAAAACACCAAGTGCTTTTACATGAATTGCAGGGGACTGGTTGTTTTCTCAGCCCTTATAGAGTTGAGGGCAGTCCCTTGAAAGTGAATGATAGTTGGCCCCGCCTCTTGGGGAACCACCCACAAAACACATGGAGCATACCAGAACAAGCATAGATACATAGAAACTTAATGACAATAATGAAGAATACAAATTCTACAAATGAACATGACAACAATATCAATATAAATTAAAGAATCAAAATGAACAATAAGGACAAAAAAAAGGCTTTTGAAGTCCAGCCAAGAAAGGAACCTTTGCTGAACATAACATTTTAGCACATTTCTTTTGTTTTACCATATAATTATTACTTTTATTATTTTGAAGTCAATGACATTGACATTTTAGGTGCCTATTGCTGGGCCACTGATGCAGCCATTTTTTTATTATCATTGGTGCCATTATTTGCAAAGTATATGTGCTTCCAAATTTTGGAATATTTATTCAAAAAGTCTGATCCTAGAGATTTTTAAACCTAAGTTTCTTTTCTGGTTACTGAATTATTAGTATAATTTTAATTTAATTTAAGCATATCCTTATATTCACAAGTGCTGACTAGTGATGTGCATAAAAGCCGAGTTTCGATTCATATATGGTCTTGCCAAACAAAAAACATTAAGAAGAAGTGCTTAATTATGAAGGTGCATTTCTAGTAAAATAATCTAGCATGCAAGCAGACAATACATAAAAGTGCTCTGACAGCTTTCAGTTTCTGTGCTCCAAAAATATGGGATAATCTACCTATAGAGATATGTCACTCAGTTGCTTAAATCACATCTTAAAGCTTACTTTTTAAATCTGGATTTTTGTTAAAGTGTGACTACAGTAATCCCTCGCTATATCGCGCTTCGCCTTTCGCGGCTTCACTCCATCGCAGATTTTATATGTAAGCATATTTAAATATATATCGCGGATTTTTCGCTGCTTCGCGGGTTTCTGCGGACAATGGGTCTTTTAATTTCTGGTACATGCTTCCTCAGTTGGTTTGCCCAGTTGATTTCATACAAGGGACGCTATTGGCAGATGGCTGAGAAGCTACCCAGCTTACTTTTCTTTCTCTCTCTCTTGCGCTGACTATCTGTGATCCTGACGTAGGGGGTGTGAGCAGGGGGGCTGTTCGCACACCTAGACGATACGGACGCTCGTCTAAAAATGCTGAAAGATTATCTTCACGTTGCTACCTTCTGTGTGCAGCTTTTAAGTATGCTGCACGGTGCTTCACATACTTAAAAGCTCAAAGGGCACGTATTGATTTTTTTATCTGTCTCTCTCTCTCTCTATCTCTCTCTAACTCTCTCTCTCTCTCTCTGCTCCTGACGGAGGGGGTGTGAGCTGCCGCCTTCAACAGCTTTGTGCCGCGGTGCTTCGCATACTTACAAGTCAAACAGCCCTATTGAATTGTTTGCTCCTTTGAAGAGGAAGATATGTTTGCATTCTTTTAATTGTGAGACTGAACTGTCATCTCTGTCTTGTCATGGAGCACAGTTTAAACTTTTGAAAAAGAGACAAATGTTTGTTTGCAGTGTTTGAATAACGTTCCTGTCTCTCTACAACCTCCTGTGTTTCTGCGCAAATCTGTGACCCAAGCATGACAATATAAAAATAACCATATAAACATATGGTTTCTACTTCGCAGATTTTCTTATTTCGCGGGTGGCTCTGGAACGCAACCCCCGCGATGGAGGAGGGATTACTGTATTTTGATTTCTCTTTTTTTGTGCCACCACCTTCCTGGACAAGATTCCCTGACACCAATAGAAGAAAGAAAAATATTGATGTCCTCTCCATGATGACATCTACACTGGCTGACTATTTTTATCTTTATTTTCATTTTCTTTTATATCTTAGATATATGATAGAATACCCAACAGGGCCTTGGGTGGGGGGGGCTTTTGGTCGCAGAATCCCCGACGTTTTTTCCTCTCCCCACTTACCATTTCACCCGTAATATAGTTAATTTATTTGATCACTGTTTTACTGTTTTGATCACTGTTTCCACTTACAGTGGAACCTTGGATTGCGAGCATAATTTGTAATCCAAAGCACTCGTATATATCAAAGTGAATTTCCCCATAAGAAATAATGGAAACTCAGATGATTCATTCCACAACCCAAATCTATTCATATAAAAATGATTAATACAAAATATAAAGTAAAAATACATAAAACAAATTAACCTTCACTTTACCTTTGAAAAGAATCATGGGTGGTGTGAGTGAGTTTCTAAACTGTTTTGGGATTCCAACCAATGGGACGACATGCAGAAGAGTATCCCAATGCAACCGCAGGTTCCCAGCGCTGCAGTAAGCTGTAAAAGTGAATCCGAAAAGATCGTGGAAATGCTATAAGCACCTGCCATTGTTGGGTGATACAAGGAACATTATAAATGCGCAGGGCACAGTATTACTTCACCACTAACCTGGCCCCGACCTTGCCTGACTGTTGTGTCTGTGTCTTCTTTTCTTCATTATGTAAAGCACTTTGAGCTACTTTTTGTATGAAAATGTGCTATATAAATAAATGTTGTTGTTGTTGTTGTTGTATAGGAGAGTGGCAGATCCCGCTACAATAAATAACCGTGCTGTTCCTGTTTCAAACTGAATAAAGCTGGTGTCGCTAAAGTACTGAGACTCAGCTTCGTGTTTTGGGGTGCAAGACAGAAACTCACACTATACAACACACACATGTGGTCACAATGCTATAGTAAACAGTATACGCTCGTACGAATGTTGACTATATGAGTGAGGCACGCTGACTGAGCCCGAGAATGGGAGACAATTGCCCACAATCCCGCAGCAAGAGAGAGAAGAACAATCAGCTCAGTTGTGATCATGTGACGCTCGGCAGACAAAGCATATACATACTACTCATATTGCAAGACCTCGCTCGTTTATCAAGTCAAAATTTATTAAAAATTTTTGCTCGTCTTACAAAACACTTGCAAACCAAGTTACTCGCAATCCAAGGTTCCACTGTACTGCCATTTGTAAAGCACCTTGAATTATACATTGTATTGGAAGGCTCCATATAAATACATGTTGTTTTTGTTGAATGTAGTATTAGAAATCTGTGTATGACCTAGTCCGGTCTGTGTCATCTATTCTGGCAAAAATCAGATGTGTTTTGATCTTTGCAACCTAAAATGAATTATGGAAAGCATTAATGAAGATACATCTAAAATTCTCCTTTAATTATCTCTGTGAGTTGAAGCAATTGGCTGAAAGTAAATGCTATACATTTTATAGTTGTATTTAGTTTTAGATTTATGTCAGCACTTCTTTTACAAATATGAATCTAGAGATCACCTTGTAAAATGACAATCCACTTTTTCAAGTTGTAGTAAGCTCATAATGTGGTGTCTCTATAGACAGCAAGTCACCCAGCGATTGCCTACTGCTGAATGAGCACAACACCAGCAGATTATTCATTTTCATCCCTGAGTCCTTGCCTGTTCTGAGGCATAAAAACAACTATGACTATGTTTTCTAACATGTGATCCTTCATCCACTCTTGCAATCTCTTTAGTCCACTATATCCCATGTACAGTATTTTTTCTGCCACACTTGCTGCTTCTTAAACATGTCACTTCCATGCATAAACATGCAGTATTATTAATAGCAAGTACAGTAGTCAATATAGTCAGTAACAAAAACATCTTAGTGATTTGTCGTTTAATTTACTTTCGACGTTAAAAGGAAAACAGAAGATGACTATTAAAGGTTTGGGTTCCAAGATGGGATTTTTCTCTCCCATTAAGTTTCTTTTTCAGAAGTTGGTTAGGTAGATGTTTCCATCTAATTGAAAGACCAAATTGAAGTAAATTGGATGAATAGTTAGAGTTGGGCTGGGGTGGGGAGTCAGGTCTGAATCATACAGTAGTTCTTTATCAAATTGTTACCATCAGCAGTTTTATTAATTCTTTGAGGGTTTCTCTGAATGAAAATGAAATATTTTATGTCTGTTTAATGATTTTGGAACTCAGGGATTCTCAAAATAACATTTGTTTTTGATGATTTGAAAAAGCAGAAAATTGCTTGATGCCATCTTTGTTTAGCTATGGGCAGAGCTGATGCGTCAGGTGTTTCTTTGCCAGAATTCTTCAGAATGTGTGGCAGGTGTGATGTCAGTGGTGCAACTGTATAAAGGTTCGCGCTTGCATTTCCATAGTGTCCGAGATTACGGATAAGTCCTTGTACAGAGTAAAAAGAAAAATTGTTTGATCATTATCTTCCTGGTTTAGAAATTAGTAATTGGTTTTAGGTCTTGGATGTTTGGTTAGCAAATTAATTCAGAGAACAGATTGGTTTGACCTTTGGTACTGACCTTAGCTTGTTCCTAACCTTGTTCATCTTTCATTCATTATCATTCAAATTATACTGTTGCATCCCAAGCCTTCTGATCTATTGAGGAAACGAACAGATATGACACTTTTCTTGCATTAACTCCAAACCAAATCTTGTATTTCCATAAATTTTATCCCCATAAGCAAAATGGTCTTATTCACAAAAATACATTTAACATATGCTCTGTCTTTATTTATATATTTTGTCAATTATTACTAAAATATGAAAAACATTTCTGCTTCAACAATGTGGTTACATAGATTGTTGTAGACATTGAACACTCATGAAATGCATGTATTCCAAATAACGATATATTATTTACCCTACACAACTCTAGGCAACTCACATGCAAATAAACAGACTTGAGCTGGGAGAACTTTCTGCAATTTCTGTGTTGGTGGGAGGATGGGATAGCTGGCTGGTAGCAAAAGATGGTGACAGAGAGGTGCGAAGGGATTTAAGGTGGGCCAGGATTACAAGTTTTTTCATAGGCTTTGGAAATTCTAGTGTTAAAAATTCAGATACTAGATGCCACTATTGCCTTTTGCCCACACTACTCAGGTGTTTTTTAACCCTCAAAAACGGAGACTTTTGAAAATGCTCTGCAGAGCAATATATTTCTGAATACTCATATTTACAATGTGGATGGGTAAAAACATATAGTTTAGAAAACACAAACTTTAATCACGCTTTGATTTGTTTGTGTTTATTACAAGGCCCTTCCCATTTTTGGGCCATACTTATTAAAACATCTCACTCTCTGACTGGTCAACCTGCATGGAAGAAATCCATGTTCCATTGTAGCAGACACAGAAGAGCTGCTTTCCATGGTGCTTGCTGTATTGCTTACAAACACACATCTAAATTGTGTGTTGTACAGTTTAAATGCTGCAAAAGACACATAATTTACTAGTCAGTACAGCTTGGTGATAAATTCCATGGTCGAACAGAATAAGGGGAACCTGAGCAAATTGGCTTCGGATGGTTTATTGGAAGGATGCTGAGTAGTCATGGTTTTGACAGTGAATGCAGGTATGGGGAAGAATGTTGTGGGCTGGACAAGATGGCGTGCTTTACTAATACCAGCATTTGGACTCCCCTGTCTCCCACCAAAGCAGCGGCGGTCACACTAAGCTCTAAAGGGGTGCAGACAGCATGGGGTCGCTCTCTATGCCTTAGAGAGACCCAGACTTTCGCTGTGCCCCAGAGATGGAAAGAGACTTGCAAGAGAGAGAGACTCTGGGTCTCCAAACAGTTCAGCATGTGAGCCTGTGCACTCATGGGTGGAGCAGGAATTCCCATCCTACTTTCAATTCCACAGGTCAAAGAGGCCAGGAGACGCTGTCTATATTCACAGCATGAAGGTTCCAGGAGACAGCAGCAGTGCTGTTTCTCCCTATTGCTTTCTTGTTTATATGTTTCAGGGTGGAGCCGTGGACTGGTCAACATGTATAACCCCTCCTGGACAAAGACAGCCCTCACGGGTCAAGATGCTTTGCTCCACAAAGCTCAGCTGAGGGAGGGGCAGTGTATATATATAAAATTAGAGAGAAACACGTGTCATGTACTATTTGTATTATCTGGTAGGTACTGTATAACATATCTATGATATGCTTGTTGCAACTGAGAGGACATGGTGGATGTTTGAAGACAGGCCGACCAACCACAAGCATTATCTGGTAGGTAACCACACAAATAATCAGATTGTGATTCAGACCTTTGAATGCAAAACTCCGATCTTCACCCTGTCAAATAAGCAAACCAACTGCCATGCCACAACATCAGAAGCTTAGCCTCAGGTGCTGACATCCGAGGTTCGATAGCCGTAAGGGGATGTGGAGGTGTGTACACCTAATGATCCTCAATTAGGGTAAAACGTGTCATGTACTCTTTGAATCATTCGGCAGGTACTGTATTTTATATATATATATATATAATATATATATATATATATATATATAAATATATGTATATACCTACATTATATATAAAATATATATATATATATATATATATATATATATATATATATATATATATATATATATATATATATATATACATTGTTTGATCAGTTAGAGGACCTGTCATGTAAAATCATGTTAAAGTTTACTAAGGAGGATTGCCCACCACGACGTGTCAGAACTTGCTGCATGAGAACTGATATTTCCATATGCAATTCATGATTTTAAAAGCGTACTTTTCTTAAAATTTTAAGGTTGACTAGTTTAGGTACTCTGTGTTTACCTCCATTATTAAATACTTATCAGATTGTTGTCGTTTCTTCCCATTAAATTTCCTACAAAGACAGAATAATATTAGGACTGCAACAAATTGGACAAGCTGTCATTTTAGCTAGAGCAGTGTCAGCCAGAACACCACATTCAACAAAAGAACTCACCTCATATAAAATGTTGGTTAATGAATAGAAATGGTACATTTTTGCCTTTATGAATTTGTGTTGTATAACATTAACAGCTTAGGAATTAACAGCTGCAGGGATGGAAAAAGAAGGGACGTTCTTGAAAGACCTAAAGAGATTCTGCCAGAAAGTGATGGTGTCTACTGAGGCCTTTGTTTAATGTAGGAAGACATTAAGAACAAACTCTGTGCTGAGAATGCCGTGGTGTCAGCTGGGGAGGACAAAGAGATGTGGCAGCAAGAGGATTGTTCCGGCTCATTAGCAAGAATGCTCATTGGTGCCTGTCTTTAATTGTGTCTTTCCAACACTTTCTTAAGGTCTTCAAGCAGAGCTACCCCCTCCCACCAGAAAAAATAAGTCTTCTTAGATTCGGAAAGTAGCCATTAGTAAACCGCAAGCCATTTGTCATGTCTATTAGAAAGATAAACCTGAAGAGCATCCTACTTTCCTACTTCTTGCCAACCTACAACATGCAAAAGAAAAAGCATACTCTCAGTAATGAAGTCTGCCGTTAAGTCTGCTTCACATGCTAAAGTTATGATCTGACACAGGATTTGTAATCTTGCACACTCAGATCTGGCACTGGGCTCAGAATTACAGAGATTATTAATGATAGGGGTGTGAAGGCTTGACTTTGATTGTTGTGGAACTGCCTAATATTCACTGCTGCTCGTTTATGGCAGGAACAGAATAAAAAATATACCTACAAATGTGCCATTCACCTGTCATTTTCCATAGGTTTTCTTACAAAACTCCTTCTGCATCCCATTAACTCAAAGCCTGCTGGATAGCGAATCTTTAGTAGCAGTATTTAGAAGCACTTCAGAGGGACTGAAGGCATGAAAACAGATGGAAATACTTAGTGTCTCTTAAAAAGAGGACTCCACTTATTAGTGTATCTCAGAGGTATTTGGAATTTAAATGTTGATAGGGAACTTCCCCATCCTAGAGAAAAGATCATTGGAATATGTTTATGCCTTACCCGATGGATGAATGAATCAATTAAAGAATGGGTGAATGGATGAATAGGATAATGTAGAGAAGGATGGATGAAGGGGGTATAAGAATAATTTTAGAATTGACAGGACAGAAAAATAATGGTTATATATTAATGGATGAATGGATGAATTAGTTAACACTAGAATTACCAGAGCCTACGAAAAAACTCGTATATCCGGCCCACCTTAAATCGCTTCTTAAAACCTTTCTCACCTCTCCGCCAGCGTCTTTTGTCATCTAAATGTACTGATAAAGACATGCTGCCAGCAGCTGGCTATTCCATCCCCCCAACGACTTAGAACGTAAACAGGCTTTTCCCAGCTCTTGCCTTGATTGATTACCTGGGAGTGAAGTGGAGTTTTAGAGTAGAAATAATAAGATTGTTATTTGAAACACACGCATTTCATATGTGTTGCATTTCTACAGTAATCTGTGTAAACACATTGTTAAAACAGAAACGTGTTATATATTCTAGTAGCAATTGACAAAATGTAGGCATAAACTATATAATGTATGAAGCCTGAAGTCCAAATATCAAAGAAACACTTTCACAAAAGATACAAAAAAAAGCCACCGCCAAAAAAACCCGCCTTAGTGTGAGACATTGATATGAATTAACTATCACTGCTTCCGTGGCGTAACAGTATCAGTCGCTGACTGAGAATCAGAAGGTCATGAGTTTGATCCCGCACAACTCCCATTTGAGAAGTTTTCTTATTTCCACTATTTTAGAATAAGAAGATACATTTGATTTCAGTCTGTAACAGCTGGTGTAATTTATGATATTTGTAAAAGTTAGCTTTATTTTTTTAAAATTCACTTTTCATTGTCTCAGTCGCGTTCAGGATCCATCCCTACCGCCCCCCACCTGACACTGCGGTTTTTACATAAAGACGCTATATAGTTCTGCAGTGAATCACGATACATTCGACCGCGTGTTTTTTTCCCCCCAGTATTGCCAGTCCCCACGTGTTGCTGTATGCTGTTTCTTTTGTACTCCAGGACATGCAGAGGAAAGCATAGTAAAGAGCAGTAACTTCAGCGCTATATGCAATTATCAGACACTCCCCATCTGATGCTATTTTCACATAAAGATGCGCTAAAGCTCTGCAGTGTACTTGTGACTGCATTGTCGTACCAATGCTTGCGAACTGAAGTGTCTGCATGCACTTTTCGTGGCATTATACGTTTATTTTTTGAGCATGCCCATGTAGCTCAAACACAGGAACATATGTTGATGTAAAAGTATAACAAAACAAGTGCACTTTTATTCAAGACTATAACCGAAGAAAAAAGAAAGCAAGTTACAGTAGGCGGTTGATATGACAGCTTGCGTGGTGGAATGCTAAGAACTGCTGATTTCCATTCTGTGCTATATAACTTAACATTTGAATCTGATGATTGCATATAGCGCTGTCTTGTTTAGTGTGCGCAAGAACATGCAGGTGGCCAGTTGCTGAGTGCTACAACGCACATTTTAAAAAAAGAAAGAGACAAATATATGTGACGTTTTGAAGAAATCATTTTATGACGCGAATAGTACCAATCAGAAAACATCGTCGAAGTAATGCAATATTATTTGAAAACGAACAGCGTCAGGTTGGGTGTGAAGTTATACTGGCGCTGTTTGAGTCAGATCAGAAGCTGAATAAGCTGAAAAAGCTCCTGTTCTGACTCTAAGTAAAAAAGCATGAATTAATCAACAGAAATAACCGCGATTGACATTTTAAAGTTAACGATTTACAGTGCATACCAATTTATAAATTCAATGTCCGTTTGAGGAAAAAAAAAACACTTTCTTCAAAGCTGGGAATCGAACTCGCGTCTCTGTGGCACAGTTAAGCAGTGGTGCTCCAAGTCAGCAAACCGTCCTTATAACTTATTTTTTTCAAGATCCATAACACACAGACAGACAGAGCACTGCGTAATACAGAGACAGACAGGCAGAGATATACAAACAAACAGGGAAGGCACATGTACTGAAAGAAAAAGCACTGAATAAGCTCACCCGCTCTAACATCACCCCTCCCCCCGATCTGACTCTCTAAGTAACAGCGCAAGTACAGACACAAATCAAGTGCATGTGTGTACTGTATAATATTAACAAAAAGAGCAGCTTACTACTGAAAACGGCAAATATAGAAGTGAGTGGGGATCGAACCAGTACTCTTGATCACACTTGGTTTGCGTCTGTACTTGCGCTGTTACTTAGAGAGCCAGATCGGGGGGAGGGGTGATGTCAGAGCGGGTGAGCTTATTCAGTGCTTTTTCTTTCAGTACATGTGCCTTCCCTGTTTGTTTGTATATCTCTGACTGTCTGTCTCTGTATTACGCAGTGCTCTGTCTGTCTGTGTGTTATGGATCTTGAAAAAAATAAGTTATAAGGACAGTTGTTCATGTTAATTGCAGTCTCAATTGTTAAAAAAATATTTTAAAAGGTGCATCCCACATGAAAATATAACGATCTCATTAACTGACAGTGCATACCAATTTACAAATTTTATGTCCGTTTGAGGTTAAAAACAAAAAAAAGAAGTAACACTTTATCCCCAGCGGGGAATTGAACTCATGTTTGTGAGGCAAAGAAAAGCTACTTGGTCTGAGAACCAAATCTTAGCATGCTACGCCACAGAAACTGTTATATGGTGTGTGAAGCTTTTGTGGAAGTGTTTATTTGATCTTAGGAACTCGGGCTTTACACATTCTACATTTTGTAACATTTATTACTAAAATATGAAAAAGTTTCTGTTTTAGCAATGTGTTTACACAGATTACTGTAGAAACGGAACACGCATGAAATGCAAGTATTCCAAATAGCGATCTATTATTTCTATTCTAAAACTCCAGCAGTTCAGTCACTCCCAGATAATCAAACAAGCCATGAGCTGGGAAAACTTAGTGAACGTTCTGCGACGGTGGGGGATGGAATAGCCGGCTGCTCGCTGCTCCTCTTAATCGGCACATTTAGAAGACAAAAGAGAGGTGAGAACGGTTTTAAGGTGGGCCGGATCTACGAGTTTTTTCGTAGACTCTGGTAATTCTAGTGTTAATGGATGTCTTTTTAAGTAGAATGGATGTTTTGTATCTATGATGAATGTATGGATGAAAAAAATCATTGAGTAGATAAATGATTAGGTAGATCAATAGATGGATGACTTAATATAATATATAGATGGATTATCTATGAAAGGGTACAAAGATAAGTAGATAAACAAATAAATGAATAAATGGATGGATGGAGCAATAGATAAGCAGATTTGTGAGTAGATGTATGACTAGATAGATAGACAGATGCATGGAAAGGTCAATAAATAAATGGGTGGATGGATGACTATAAATGGAGGTGTTATCAATGAAAAAGAGAATAGAATTACAGGACACTAGACAAATGAATGGATAGAAGAACTTGTACATGAATAAGTACTTGGACAGATGGAGTGAAAAGTAAATGGAGGAGTTCAAAGTTATATGGATTACTGGATTATAATATTAGGTAAAAATATGGGAGAATACTGGCAGTTTTGCAGTAAAGTAACATACCTCTCTTTCTTTGGAACACAGAGTTGATCATCATTTTAGATGATGAGAAAAGGGTATCTGGCATTAGAGGTTGAGCATTTCTTTAAGCCCCTATGGCAATTAGAAAAAGGTGGCTGACAAATAAAACACTATGTTTCAAATAGGGTAAGAAATTAAATACATATGTTAGAATCAGCCTTTATGAGAGTATTAAATTGACAAATGTATTACATACAACAAAGAATTACAAGATCAATGTAATATTGCCCTTTTCTTTCAAATGTTGATTCAGAGCATTACTTCTGAAAACTAAAAAGCTAAAATCACTGTTTCACCCTAAAAACTAAACTCAACAGCAAAGTTCTTATAAATCTGACATGGAAGATGATTTTTTTGTTGAGGATTAGTACCAGGGGCCTATTGGTATTTGTGGTATTTGCAAGCTACATGAAGACAAATATCAGACAACATACTTGTCAAAGCTCTGGTCACTCAAGAATAAGTTGAAATTAGTCACTAAGAACCAAGATGTACTCTAAAAAGGAAAATGTGCGTGGTTGATTGGTAGAACTGTCTATAGACAGGGAGGACAGGATAATAGAAGAGGCAGTGGAGGACTGAATCCTGGGATAATCTGTTCCCTTTGTACACGGGGAGGCAGGAAACTCCTGTGATGGACTATCAGGTCCCTTTCCCCTCCAGGAGGCCGTCGTAAAGGAATGACCGTGGGAGACAGATGTTCTCAGGTTACTGCCTCCCCCAGAGCTCTAAATCACAGCCCCCCCAGGGTTGCAGTGGTGCCTTGGATTCCTGCAAGGCTCCATGGGAGTTGGAGTTTGGTACAGCCCTGTTGTGTTCCATGGGGGCTGCCAGAGGAGCTGCAGAGACCCTACTTTGGGCTTCCACCACACCTGGGAGTACTTCTAGACAATGCTGATGAGCCACCTGAAGTGCTCCCAGGTGCAGCATAAAAGAGACTGCCTCACTTCACTTGAGGAGGGAGGATGATTGACGAAGTTTGCTGGAGGAGGAGTGGAGGCAAAAAGATAAAGACAAAGACAGAGAGAGAAAGAGAAAAGATTTGTTTATTGTACTGTGTTTGGGAGACAGGTGAAAAGTGTTTCCCCATTGGAAATAAAGCCTTATGTGTTGCAGAGACTTGTGCCTGTGTCTGTCTGTGTTGGGTGTGGGGAGCTGGAGTGCCCCCTCTTGGCCACACCTCCAAAATCACTCCTACACAACAGTCATACCTCAGAAACAGCTCCAGGTCAGATGGATACAAACTTCCTCAGCCTCTTTAGAGGTCTTCTGGTCAGTGTAGGTGGCCCTGCTTGAGACCTTTGAAGCTGCTAAGGGAGCTCTTATCTATCTGACACGAAGCTACTTCTGAGGTATGTCTGTGGTGTATTAAAAGTTTGAATGGAGGCATGTTTAAAGGAAGTCTCTCCTCGTCAGCTAGGGTTGTCTACAATATAGTTGAAAAGAATAACTATAGGGGTCATATAGAAGGATGAAGAATAAGACTACTATGTTTCTGGAAGAAATTGTGTTGTGAAGAAAGCCTGTGTGAAGGTATATACTGAACATAAAAGACAAAGAAAAAGACCAGAATTCAAAAACACAATGATATTTAGGCAAAAAGGCCAAGCAAAAGAAGAAAGTCATAAGCAAAGAATACCAGACTAACCTTAGCTATTACTAATCCTAATAAATGAAGTCAGAAGAGCAGAGATAACAACAAAGAGTAGATGCTCAATGCCCCAGCTGTTAGCCTAAGGCTTGAAAAACTCCTAAATGAGGGGCTCATTTGGCAGCCTGGTTCGTTGAACACCTGCATTATCAGGAGGCCCCATCCCTTTGGGCTCATTAAAAGGAGATTTTGGAAAGAAACTAAGAAAAAAAAAATCAATAGAAACATAATAAAACAATTAACAAAACAGAAAGTACTTGATGAAAGAAAGTAATTAACACAAACAAATGTGCTCTTGAAATAACAAAACCATTTAGAATCGTAAAGAAATTGAACACGTTGGACTTATTGGAATTATATGAAAAACAAAGAAATAAAATGACCGCACTATAAACTGGTTTAGCCTGACAGTCCTGTTGTAAGCACGGGTGCTACAATCTCATCCCATACAAAACAAAGAAAAGGGTAAGTTTAGTATATGTAGGGACATTTAAAAAAAGTAAACAAAATCCAGCAGAAGTCACCCATAACTCCTAAAAACTGTGTTATTTTATTTCCACACTGAAAGACTAAAGAATGTTCCTCCAGTGCAAAGGCATCTCAAAGTGGCTGACAGTAGTAAGCCAAATTACTAACACACAATCTCAAGTTTACTAACACCTCTGGTGTCCTTGAGATCAGCATATGAGACAGACAGCAAGGACCTGGAAAGCAGCAGAGCCCATGCTGTTCTAGGTACTGAGATGTGAACCAAAATCCATCCATCATTTTGATATTTTCAAGAACTTCTCTTTGAAATGCAGACTATTTAGAGCTGAAGCCTATTACAGAAAGAACATTTGATAGGATGTCAGTTCATTGGAGATCAAAAACAAACTCATTCACAGTTTCTTTGACCCAGATTAGAGTTTCTAATTAGCATTACATGGTCATCACTGTGCAGTGAAAAGACCCTGGAATACCAAAAGAAAACATTTTCAGATGAAGATAGAATATTCAAACTCTACTCAGATAGGAACAAGGCTAAGGAACAAACCCAGGTTCCTGGAGGTGTGAGACAGTTGTGCAAACTACTGCATCATCATCAGTCTATCCAGCAACCAAGTTCAACTTTATTGCGTTTTCACCCTACATAATCATCAATGTCACAAGCAAAAAACTACAACATATTGGAAGAAACACCAGAATTGTATCTATCCCTAGTCACTGTGAGACCATTGTAGCACCCCAAAACACAGACATGACCATCACAGCACAAGTTTAGATACAATAAAAAGGTTTCTTTTTACAAATACCTGACAAAAAGGCTTCTTTAATAAACACAATCACAATACAATTCTTCTCCTTCTCTTTTCCTCTCTCTTTCCACTCCTCCATCCAAGCTTTGTCCTTCTTCCACCCAACTCCAACTCACCTTGATGAGATTAAGCGGTTTCTTTTATGTTGGACCTGGGAGTACTTCTGGTGTGAGAGGCATTTCCCAATGGAAGTACTTCCAGGTCAGTTGAATAACGTAGGGATGATAACTCCATGCAGCACCATTTTCATGCTGCCAGTATAGGTTTTAAATAAATACTTGCTAACCAACCAAGGTTATTATAGCTAACGAAAACTAAAATCAAAACTGAAATTATTATTAAAAAAACATTTTCATAAACTGAAATAAAATAACAAAACCAAAATGAAAAACTAAAACCAAAAAAATTCGACCAAGATATTTTGATGAATCTTGACGTTATAGACTAACCAGTGTCCAACAATATTGTTCTTTGGAATTGTGTGTGTGCGTGCGTGTGTATAAAAACACGATAACTTAAAAACGTAACTAGATAGATGGATGAAATTCGGCATGTGGTTGTTACGCCACAATTGTAGATCTGTATTAACTTTTGGGCCAAATCCATCACCCGGAAGTGGTACGTTACCTGAACACATACTTGATTTTTTTTTTATTTATACAGCTGCAGAGCCCGATTTGTTCAACTTTACTTTTATAATAATTGTTCAATATATTATTAATTTGATTTGTTGTTGATGGTTCCTTAATGTACATAATATAAAAATATAATCATTGTCTTGTGGTTTACTCTTCAAATGTCCTTCCCCATATCTGAGTATACAAGAAAATCGAGGGGAGACCACTCCCTGTTTTTGAAAATAAAACGGCACTGATCGAGAGACTGACTAGGTCATCATACAAGATCAACATATTCATATTCAAAATCACTTTTGCTTTAAAAACATCATTTAACAACAAAGCGATACAAAGAAAGGTAGACAGTCTGACAAGTGATGAAAAACTAAACATACTAATGGGTTTTTGTATTTATTCCATATTTATTAATTTATCTTTTTTAGTTCCTATTCACAACTCAAAATACCTCATATTGTGAAAGTAATCCATTAGCAGAATTATATTTTAAAATATTTGTCTCCCTTTTTTCAATGGTTTTCTCTCTCTATCAAAATAGATAGTTGAAATATCATATTCTTTTTGTTCTTAACATCAGCCTTATCATACATATTGCATACCAGGGATTTTTCCTGCCTTGCATCCAAACCTGCTGAGGTAGACTCCAGATTTCCTGCAATCCTACTCTGGATAAACAGGTTTAGATAATGTATATGTTGTTCTTAATCTCAGACGCTGTCTCTGTTGTTTTATGCCTGTCCGTACTCCTATTACCATACCATTATGGGTTTACTGTCCTTTATGGTGGTCTATTCAAGTCTCACTGCCCCTAACCTTGACACTTCATGCTTGTTGTTCTTTGTTTCCCTCAATACAGCTAGGTGTGGTCTGCTCACTCATTCAAGTCTAAGAGCCCTGTTCTTCCTAAGCCCCTGTGATTTTCATGAGAAAATATTTTTAAAATGATAAAATTATTGTGTAAAATTGTTTATATTCAGTGTCTAGTTTTGATTATGCTTGTTTTTATCAGACAAAAACAAAACCAGATAGTAAACCAGGCAGTGTAGTAAGCTTCCACTAACATTAAACTCATATCCAAATCTGTTAAGTATTAAACAACATTGGTAAATCTTTAAATGAGAAACTTTAAATGTTAAAAATTATAGATTCATTCAGGCTAGGGTTAATTTAACAAGAGAGAGAGAAGAACAATGTATGGTCAAGATCTTTGGATAAGATAACTGTCCAACAAAGTCTTTTGAAGTTTCTAATGAGATTTTCAAAACAAGGTGGATCTGTAGACAGGTTGTCTGTCATCATTTAAAGATTTACCAATGTTGTTTCTTGTTCTAGAGTGAATATATAAACACAGGGAACTTCAGTTTCTGTATTACATCTTGCCTGAAGAAGGGGCCTGAGTTGCCTTGAAAGCTTGCATATTGTAATCTTTTTAGTTAGCCAATAAAAGGTGTCATTTTGCTTGGCTTTTCTCTACATTCATAATGGCTAACACGGTACAAAACCCTAGTACTACAAGTAAGGTCAGAAAAAATATAGAAATAAAAACTAATATAAAAAGGGAAAACTATAATAACCTTGCAACCAACACAAATATTGTATTGTCTGAAATGTGAACATGTGGTGATGACATAAGCCCCATAAATCATCTTGAGAATTTGACACTTGTATGGCAGCACATAAGTGAATTAAATATTCTAATTTGTTTTTATTGTTTTGTAATTTGCTGTTATAACGATTAAGTTGTAGGATGCCACGTTCACCTTGCATTAGACTCTGTTTGATGTACTGTATAATACATCTTAAAAGTGTGTGTGATACCATAATTGATAACTCTAAAATGTTCTTGTGGGAATGAATGGGTGTGTGTGTGTGCGTGTGCATGTGTGTGTGTGTGAACATGTTCTCAGATGGACTGCTACCCCATCCAAGATTAATTCCTTCTATACACTGTACAGTCATAAACTGGATTAAGCAGCCATTAAAGGGATGCTCCACTGAACAATGATATTGCTTTAATGTTACTTAATTTCTGTAATTTATAATGCCAACTGAGAAAAAATTTTAATCTTATGTTTAATGCAGAATGGAGACAGCAAAGTTTCTGATAGAGTAAATGTCTATGGTGAGCAATGCAGAACAACAGCAAACAATATTAAAAAATAAAATCTTGCATTATTCATGTTGCAATAATCTACATGTCAAGTTATTCACTCATATGTTCCTAATGTAACACACAAATGTATTTTTACTAAAATATTGCTAAAAAAAAAAACCACTGCTCATAAATGAAAATGGAACATGTACAGCAACTGAGCATTTGAATTGAAGACCTGCCTCCAACCCTCACTCACTGGTCACGAGTCAAATTCAATTTGCATTCACAAGAGTGTTTTCCTGAAGTGGTGTATCCACCTTAATTAAAGGATAAGTGTCTGTATGTCTGTCTCTGTGTCTGTCCGGTGGCAATGTCTCTTTGACTCCAATAGATGGCACATCACAAACACTGCTTTAACAAATCCCAAACCAAATAGCATACAACAGAGATAAACGCATTGCATGGTGCACTGCAAATGTTACCTTCGATTTTCAACACATCTTAGATGGGTAGCACAGCTAGTTTAACAATATTTTTGCAAGCATACATGTGCTTGGCATGTTGAGAGCACACAACTGGATGAATGGACTTGTGGATTTGGTGACACTAGTAACATCAGATTTTTTCTGGACTTTTTCATATCTTTTGTTGCTGTCCAGCATTGGTCAACATTGACTTCTATTTGTTGTTCTGCATGTCCATATGACATTAACAATTTTTTTAATTCAAACTATATGGGATAAGTAACATATAAAAATTGTTTTTGGATAGAGTATTCATTAAAGATATATGAATGACTAATAATTCAAATAGAGTGGGAATTCTGACAGAGGTTACTAAGAATCTTCAATTCAACTATCTTTTATTCACAATACTTCCATCCATCCATTTTCCAACCCGCTGAATCCGAATACAGGGTCACGGGGGTCTGCTGGAGCCAATCCCAGCCAACACAGGGCACAAGGCAGGAACCAATCCCGGGCAGGGTGACAATCCACCGCAGGACACACACAAACACACCCACACACCAAGCACACACTAGGGCCAATTTAGAATCGCCAATTGACCTAACCTGCATGTCTTTGGACTGTGGGAGGAAACCGGAGCGTCTGTAGGAAACCCATGCAGACACGGGGAGAACATGCAAACTCCACAAAGGGAGGACCCGGGAAGCGAACCTAGGTCTCCTAACTGCGAGGCAGCAGTGCTACCACTGCGCCACCATGCTGCCCTCACAATACTTTATAAGCTTATAATATTATATTCATTTATAGACACAGGGTGGTTAATGTAAATCAAAAAGGAATCATTCATGGAAACAAAAAGATATATTAATGTCTTTACCCCATTTGAGCATTCTAGCCTTATTTGTACTTTCTACATAATGTGCATCTTCCAAAACATTTTAATTTTATGGCAACTATTTTCAAACTGAAAATCAATATTATTCCTCCACTAAAACTTTGAATTTTGGGTCTTTAACCATCACACGGTTGTGAAGGGGCAGTTGGGAGTGACCTAGAGCTACATAAGAACACACAAACATTTGAAGAGTACAAGTCATTCATCTCTGCTTCTTGCATTAAGTCATTATGGTGATTCATGTTGACAGCAGTAGTATCTATTTCACATCTACTCTACAGACTCTTTTTGACATGATCTTGTCAATGATCCCTCCATGGCAGTGTTTCTCAGACTCCATCCTGAAAGTTATTATTGGTCATCTTGAGTATTTGCAAATTCTTATGAGTACAAATACTTTTAGTTAAAGGTTATGGACTGGAAAAAATAAGACAGGAGATTTACTTTCCACCATGTCTGCATGTTAGCAGTGGTGTCAGTGCGGAGATGTATATTAAAGTGGGTGCTGGATAAGAGAGAGTGCCCAGCTGACATCCCCAAGAAGCACTCCTCCCCACTTACAGCCTGTCTTTGCGTCTATTTGAATGAGAGTTACTCCTTTAGCTAATACTGACAAGAAGGCTGATTTTGAAGGCCATTAAAATCCAGAGGTCGTGGGTTCATGGCTGGCTGGCTGCTGACGGCTTCTGACTTTCAAATCTATGAAGTGAGAAGTCCGGTGGTGTGTATGTGAGCCTATGACAAAATAGTGGTTTACTTACTCTTCCAGAGTGCGTATGTGTTGCTTTCACCACCAGATCTTACAATATTATCTATTTCAGTACAATTTTTAGAATTCAATTTTGGCATAGGAATGTTAACTTTCTTTAAACCTACTTCTCTTTTGATGATGTTGAAGACAAACACACAGTCCTCCTCTGCCCCTCCATTTGTAAAAACCTATTTTTGCTTTTTGATTGTGATGTTTTATGTGCATATTGATAAAAAAAATTAATTTAATCTATTTTTTGCTGCATAACAAAGTGCGAATCAAAGTTTGTAACTACGAGAGCCCATTTTCAATTTGTTATGTAAATTTAACAATCAGGCAAGGATTTTTAATCTCATGCAGAACATAAATAGCAATGTTCCCCATAGAATAGGTGTCTATGGTGACCAGTGCTGAACAATAGTAAACAATATCAAAAATGTACTTGTATCACATTATCCTCACGCTAACTCAATCACGCACACTAAAATACTTAAATATTGTTAAATGCATCATTCCTGGAAAACACCCTAGTGAATGAAAATGGAGCAAGCATTTGAATTGAAAACCTGCCTCCCCATTCATTCTCTGGTCACAGGTCTAGCTCAGTAATGCTTATTCTAAGATTTCATTTTGAACATTTTACAACCAGTCTGCTAATCCTCTTTCATCACCCTCATGAAGCTTGCAATAGGATTCCTAAATTCTCTACAAACTCTTTGGAGTATTGTATCCATGCAACAAGAATCTTGGTTTATTTGTCCCATGTAGAAACCTTTGTCTGAACATTTCAAATGTCAGTGGCACTACATGTGAGATAACTTCCTGGATGGAATGCTGATTTGCCTGTTCACCACCACAAGGCCTGTGAAATGTTCAATGTGCCAGTCATCACCGTCAGTCTTCTGTACTTTCAGAAAAGCCTACGTCTCTGGTGGCATTTGGCTGCACCATATTTATTCACATTTCCAGACTGGTTATTATTATGTCTGTCACCAGCAGATATGCCTCCAGTCCACCATTTATCCATTTCAGCCCTCCTGAAATTTAGGACAAGTCCTGCTTTGTCTTTAATGCATAAAAAGCACAGCACAGCTAAAAAAAGTGATGAAAGCATTGGAGATTAATATGGTATTCACACATTTCCCCCATCCCCCTTCCATATGATGAATGGTTTAGGGTCATTTATTGATTTCTTAACTGAAACAATTTGGGGACAAAACAAGCAGCAGTTTATCACATTGATTTTTTCCCATTTTCATTTTTGTTGCAAAACAAAGGATGTTAAAATTATTTTTTTTCTTACGTTTTGTTTACTGGGCAGTGGTAAACAAACAACAAACAGTATGTTCATTGACTTTTTGACTCTTTTACACTGCAGCACTCTAAACTAATTGGTGAAGCCCTTTACAGTAGTGGAGTTTTGCATAGAAATGTAAATTTATGAGCATGGCCCCTTTAAAAATGTGATATACTGTATAATACCAAGTTTGTAACTATGAGAGCCCACGTTTAAAGGTGTTATGTAAATGCAAGCATCTAAGATTTCTAGATCTGAAAGATGATAGAAGAATTTAGATTGTACCATACTGATTTTGAAAAAATTCTATATAATATCCGATTCTGTGTAGCTGCGTTTCCTTTCAAGTGCACTGTATTATGTGAGTGACAATTCTCACATTTCAAGTGATATTTAAAAAAAAAAAAGTTTAATGCTCAAGGCAAGTGTATAACGTGCAGTGCACCGTTACTGGTATTATTATAATACCAGTAACGGCACACAAGCATTCCTAGTTTTCATCTTCTTTCTCTGTACGTTTAGCATTCATTTGCTCAGAGGTTGATGCGCTTGCTGCTTCCTGATCAGCTCTTCTTTTCTCCACCCCAGCGGCCTGCTGCTTCTCTTCTTTTGTCAGCATCTTGTCGCATTAAAACTGATTAAGTCAGTGTTTGTCTTGCAATTACTTAGTATGTTTTCCTTAATTTTTCACTTAAGCTGGCACTTAAGTCTTCAATCTGCCTCAAGAATGATTTAAGATATGTAGAGGTAGGGGAAGCCACGGCAAAGGTGGTAGGGATGAGAATGGCGCTCATATGCATGCGTGCTGCCGAGAGTTGATTCTACATAAAAATAAGAAGAGTAATAAAAATCTTCACCTCGAAAGTGGACAGTAGAGGTCATGTAGTATATGTGTACCAAATTTCAGATCAATAGGTTAAACGGTTTGTGAGATACAGGTGATTTAAAGTCCTGGACATACAAATGAACAGCCACGGTAGCGTATTATATAAGAAGATTTGTCATCAGCAACCTTAAAATAGCATAAAATGACATTTCTAATTTTTTCAAAGTGTTGTGTATAGGCGTAACTTTGACTCCTGGTTTCCCATTAGGGGGGAACCCCTTGGGTCAGTTGATATGGCTTGTACAACTTGTACAACTCACAGGTGGCACAGTGGTAGTGCTGCTGCTTTGCAGTAAGGAGACTGTGGAAGATTGTGGGTTCCCTTCCCGGTTCCTCCCTGTGTGGATAGCGCTTTGAGTACTGAGAAAAGCGCTATATAAATGTAATGAATTATTATTATTATTATTTATTATTACAACTTGAATCCCTTTTGATAATTTTGCTGAAGACACTTCTAGTTTTACTCTTTATCATAAGCATGTAAGTTTCTGCACAAAATATTGTCCAAATATGGCCTAAAAATTTGGGTTTTTTGGGTTTAGAGTGCCAAAAATAGAGGGAAACCCCAAAAAGCTCTGCACTGTGAATATCCAGCAGAACAACAAAAAACAAAATGGAGACACCAGTGCAAAACAGAGATGGTATCCAAAACAGTAAATAATATTTTTAACCGTATTAAACACATCTTGAATATTAAATCTATCATTCACAACAGATTTCCCTGTAGTTCAAAATCCACATTGCATGTTCTTGTTACTTCTCAATCATTTTAATCATAAAATGTAAACTTTGTTACAAAATACAAATTAATAACATCATCAAAATCATTCAATGAGACACCTGTCAGATTAAGTAGCATTTAGGGGATTTTCGCAATAATTTTAATCGTAACAAGCTGACTGTTCCATATCAATCTTCTAGGAGGTGTTATTTAAGATAAAACAAAGTAAAGCTCTGTGTGAGAGGGTATGAAGGCAAATAAATAAAATTCAGGAGCACCACCCTAGTAGATAAAGTGGCTATGCCGGACAGTGTATGGTTTCTTCTCTTTATCTTTTGGTCATTCTGACTTGCACTGAGGCTTATCCCAGAGCTCTTAATCTCCCTCTACTTCTCTGCTGCTTCCCTTTATTATTACATAGTGCACTCCAGTGGGCACATCAAACAATACCATTCTCTTCTACCTTTCTGCAACACAAAGAAGATAAAGCATATATTATTACAGAATACAAAGTAAGGGTCTGCTGTAATTCATAGTTCCTTGGGAATTTCTGCATTCAGCTAGTATGGTGTCAATGTTTTGCTTCAGACTTTGGTTTCATGTTGTCCTTCTCATGTGAAGCCAAGTAGCCATTACAATAGTCATGAAAGTCTGTCTCTGGACCCCACTTATTGCTCAGTCTCGACTTAAGTACTGGCAGTGTTTTGGAAGTACTTATTTTGAAGGTCCACAAAATAAAACAATTGAGCCTTCCTCCATTTATAAACTGCTGGAAGTGATACACAGCACCAGACTGAAAACCCTCTGATGTCAAATGCTTCCATGGTGAAGTTTTTGTTTCATGGTTGAAAAAAGTTTCTGCTTGAGTATTAGTGCTGTCCCTTCAGGGGAAGTGTGAGAGAGTTGTTACAATCAGAGAAATCCCAAGCGTGAAATTCAGACCCTCAAGCTGTCAGTCACATTTATCAGTCACAAATTTGTTTCATATCAAGTTAGTCTACTGAATCATAAAACCAGTGTTACAGCTGGCAGGCATTTTCAAAAAGCGATCAGATTTATTTGGAGCATTTGTGTTAGTAAGGGACAAGCTGTAACACACTGAAGCAGAGCCATGCCTGGGCTCTGTGCTGGCATGTATATGACATAAACCTGGCTGGCCTTTGAACTATCTTACTTGTCAGGAAATCAGAAAATCCAGATTTTACAAATGTCTTTTCCTCGTTTACAGAAGGTGGCTACAGATGGCCAAGTAAAGAATCATTCTGTATCATTAAAGAGACAATCAGTGAAGACACCATGCTGGAGACACGAAAGGATTTAACTTCTACGGCTGAAAAGCTTGCCTCCAAAACATTCTTCATTTACCCGCTCCCCACCTTGGCAGGGCACAAAGTGGCAGCTGAAAGAAGTGTAGGCGCAATTCCAATGCAGTGCCTCAGTGGATGACTGGAATGTGGGTTTCACATGTTTCTGCACTGAAGATGGAAACAGCTGTATTTTTGACAGGAGATTTGTATATACATAAAATTTGTGGCCAGGGAATATAATCATCCCAACAATTACTAGTGTACAAAAAGTAAAGAAATCAGGAGAGGTTTCAAGTCACTACAACCAGAAATGTTCTATGGGCAAGGTCATATAACTCTCTGGAATACTGTCATAACTAGAACAAAGTCAAATCTGAGAACTAGCAAAATCAGAAACCTGAATGTGTTCATATAATTTAAATATTTCCTTTTAAGAAACATGATGGCACTCTTTGCTCCTGACATTAACATGCATTCTTGGTGTTCCAGTCACAATTGAATAGCACTTGTCCACATTAAAAATGAGGCTGTTGTCAAACATACTAAATATAGAAGAGTCTTGAGCCATCACTATATGTGGAATTCAAACATGGCTGTTCTTTAATTGCACCTATAGGTAGAGCCATCATGCACCTTCTTCAAAGCATCACGGCATTCTCAAGAAATCTAACAAAGTCTCCTTCTGTCAGTTATATTGATTAACATTTCAATATATTTTAATTTTCACCAATGGTATACTCTAGAAGCATACCTCTGAATTAAGTGTTATGTAAATCTCCAGAATAGTTAAATATATTAAAAGTCCTAAGTATAACAAACAAGACTTCTCACATGTAAACTGTTATCACAGAACAAAGCACACAGTTAAATTATGTATGATCTAATTTTCTAATCTAAAATTTGTTGGTACAGATGAAGCCAGGATGTCCTAGTTTAACAGGTAGGCAGTTTCTAGCACTTCTTATCCTTCTCCCTTACAATTCCATTTGTTCTATCAGAACAGCTAATCACATTTTTTTTAGTTAAGTTTTTAACATTATCATAAAAGTCACCAGATTTATCCACAGTCTTAGTTCAAGAAAAGATTCATTAAGTATAATTTGGTCTTCTTAACCTAAAGACCACCACAATAAGAATCACCAGTTGCTACTATGAGGAAGTCTTGTTACCATTTATAAATATAACTGTAGTCATTATTGTGGAAAACAGTGGTTTGATATAATTTCATTCCCTTCTCTGGAAAAACACTTTATTAGGAGCTTGGATCCTTTTTGTCCTTTTCCTTCTGTAACAGGGAGGTTGTGGCAGTTTGGAGTGAACAGTTAATATAGGCCAGAACAGCAAGTCCCACTCCACCCTTTGGGAAAACCTGGATAAACGTTTTACATTAGACAATGTAAGTACCATAAAAGAGCAACTTGGGTTATGCCCAGTGTGAAACAGTCCTCTTTGGAGCTTGGGCAGTTTTGGGAGAGCTTATAAAAAGGTAACAGTGGCTTGTCCATACAGTTAAGTACAGTTACATAAGCTGACTAGTTTTCAATGAGGTCCCAGTAACTATAACTTAAAGTTGACCTAATTTTCAACTTTAACTTTGTCTGTTTCTAATTGTATACATCATATATGTGATTATAGAATTAATTACATTTTTTCTTAATGTTAATTCCTATACTATAAGTTTTATTATTAAAACTCAACTGGACTGACTTTAACTGGTAATGTTGTGAGTGCTAATGTGCTAATAGTCACTAATGTAGTATCAAATATAGTAGTGGTCATGCATTAGTTTCTGATTTACTACAGGAGGTGGGTATCTATCTATCTATCTATCTATCTATCTATCTATCTATCTATCTATCTATCTATCTATCTATCTATCTATCTATCTATCTAGTGGACAGTGGCACAAGTCAGATTATGTACAACCATTCATTCTTAAAGGTAACATTGCTGTCCTTTCACACCAAGTGTCAATGGGCCTATAGAATGAGGTAATTCTAACAAAACATATTTTTACGCATTGCTTTTGCACTAGATTCTGAGCATGTTATGCTAATCACATTTTCTAACCTATTTGCTATAACATTATATTATGTTATCACCATTGTTATACAGGTTAAACCCTAAAGAAATTAAATTCAGAATAATTGTCACAGGTGTCTGGTCACACTCACAGGTAATCTAACTTTGTCACCATTAAAACATCCGACTACGCCACCCAGCTTTATTAAGAGACTGGGAACTCCTGAAATTTACCAATAATAGCACACAGGTTTCTTTAAATTGGGTGGTAAGTAAACACACAATGAAAGACACAACAGTAATTTCAGAAAAAAAGCAACAGTAAGTTCTATTGTACAAGACAATATAAGGTACATTAAAAAGATAATGGGATTAATAAAGTATCTATCTATCTATCTATCTATCTATCTATCTATCTATCTATCTATCTATCTATCTATCTATCTATCTATCTATCTATCTATCTATCTAAACGAACATAACAGAACCTAAACATATCAGGAATTAATTTCCTTTTTTTAAAAGGAAAATACACAGTCCACTCTCTAAAAGTCCATAAAAACAAGAATTGGAGGATACAACCTTTAGTGGTGCAGAGTCCAAGTTGCTCACTGTGTTACCCCAACACTTAATCGTTCAACTGTCCATGGATGCACTCTGTTCCCCGGACACTCGTTCCCCTACAGAAGTTGTGTCAAATTGTTGACTCCCTGTCAGCGTCTCTTCGTTGTTCCTTTTTCTTCCACTCTGGGCTCCTTGTGTTGCTGGGACCTAGGCACGCCTCATTTCTCGTCTGTCAGCTTTGCTGGGTCCTTTCATGCAGATTCCCTCTCTCGCTGAACCCACATCCGGCGTCTCTTTGTGGAGCTGTCTCTTCCTCACTGGAAGTGTTGCCGTCTTTGTGCCTCACGTCGTGCCAGCCAGGTACCCTTGTCTGCCTGCAAGCCCCTGTGCCCTGTCCGAGTGTCTTGGCAGCGTTTCCTGTGGACTTTCCCCTCCTGCCTTCTGCTGCCCAGGAGTTTATATTTACTTCAGTCCCTGCTGTTGTCAGTCCTGGACAAACAGTTTAATCAATGACACATCTAAATTGCCTGGGTTTAACAAAATGTATGGTTACCAAACATTAATAAGTACAGATATGCTGATTAGGAACCAATATTTCCAAGCCAGGTAAATACAGGCATCCTCCAAGGCCAGACTTCAAAGCAGTGACTCCCTTGCAAGACAGCAAATACCATTAATAAGTACAGACAGCCTTTTAACTTCTCACCCCCCAGTCCCAACAGTGGGTGCCTAATGGAACCACCCAGTGCACAAAAAAAATGTAACGATGTCCCCCTCTGACATAATCATACACTATTTCCATTAATAAAACAATACTGTCTCTTTAGAAGCGTCATCTTAGCGCAGTGGTTACTTCACTCTGAAATACTTCAATTTGAGTTTATCAAATCCCAGGTTTCAGCAGCAAACTTTTGCAGAAAATACCAAACAAAGAAGAGTCTTGAGCCATTGCCATATGTGAAATTCAAACATGGCCATCCTGTATTTACACCTATAGGTGGAGCCCCCATGCACCTTCTTCAATACATCTTGGCAGACTCAAGAAATCTAACAGAAGATGAATTTATCAGTTAGGTTCAATTACATAACCCATTTCAATATTTTAATTTTCTGATCAGCTGTAGATAAATGGTATACTCTAGAAGCACATCTCTTAATTAAATATTATGTAAATGTATACATCCAAGGTATAAGAAATAAGAATTTTCATCTGTAAACTGTTATCACAGAACAACGCATAAAGTTAAATGTCATATATGATCTCATTTTGTAATTTAAAATGTGCTGGTACAAATTAAGTCAAGATGTGCAAGGCAGGCAGGTTCAAGCAATTAATTTTTGTTTTCCCCTACATAGGTATAAATGCACTTGGAACTGGATTACTCAGACTCACAATACCAACGGAACAGAAGTCACATTTAACACAAGTACAGTAATCCCTCCTCCATCGCGGGGGTTGCGTTCCAGAGCCACCCGCGAAATAAGAAAATCCGCGAAGTAGAAACCATATGTTTATATGGTTATTTTTATATTGTCATGCTTGGGTCACAGATTTGCGCAGAAACACAGGAGGTTGTAGAGAGACAGGAACGTTATTCAAACACTGCAAACAAACATTTGCCTCTTTTTCAAAAGTTTAAACTGTGCTCCATGACAAGACAGAGATGACAGTTCTGTCTCACAATTAAAAGAATGCAAACATATCTTCCTCTTCAAAGGAGTGTGTGTCAGGAGCACAGAATGTCACATAGATAGAGAAAACAATCTCTAGCAAACAAATCAATAGGGCTGTTTGGCTTTTAAGTATGCGAAGCACCGCGGCACAAAGCTGTTGAAGGCGGCAGCTCACACCCCCTCCGTCAGGAGCAGAGAGAGAGAGAGAGAGAGAGAGATAGAGAGAGACAGAGTTTGTTTTTCAGTCAAAAATCAATACGTGCCCTTCGAGCTTTTAAGTATGCGAAGCACTGTGCAGCATGTCGTTTCAGGAATCAGCTTTACAAAAGATAGCAACGTGAAGATAATCTTTCAGCATTTTTAGACGAGCGTCCGTATCGTCTAGGTGTGCGAACAGCCCCCCTGCTCAATTCCCATACGTCAGGATCACGGATAGTCAGCGCAAGAGAGAGAGAAAAGTAAGCAATCTAGCTTCTCAGCCATCTGCCAATAGCGTCCCTTGTATGAAATTAACTGGGCAAACCAACTGAGGAAGCATGTACCAGAAATTAAAAGACCCATTGTCCGCAGAAATCCGCGAACCAGCAAAAAATCCGTGATATATATTTAAATATGCTTACATATAAAATCCGCGATGGAGTGAAGCCACGAAAGGCGAAGCGCGATATAGCGAGGGATCACTGTATACTGTAAATTCAAATGTGCTCTTTACTGCATACAACAACTACATCAGTGGAAGAAGCTGGTTCAAATTTTGTACAGTGTAGGTGACACTGGATCTCTGTTTGACCACAGTTCAGACACTGGAGATGCATTTTAATGCCAGGTATAAATGTACTCTGGCTAAATGATATCTGAATAGAGACTACATACACAACACCTGTTAATGCCAGGTTTAAAGGGGCTAATGATTCTTTCCTAAATTGGTCATACAGAGGATACAGAGTTGGTCATACAGAGTGATTGACAATGGAAACCCTCATGTCACAAACATTCAAATCCTGTACCACAACAAAAAAGTGTCAGGAGAAGCCAGCGAGATGCAAGTACTAAATGGCATCATCATGGGCACTGACGTCTAATAATTCAATGTGGCCACATTCTGTCGCCAACTTTTGACAATACTTATTACCTGAGTTCTCAGACTCATCATTGGTAACGAAAGATTTAGCAACAGAGGAATGCATTTATACTTTTATTTAAACAGAGCATTTCAAACTCTGGTCTTTGATATGTATCAGAGAAGAGGTTTTTGAATGCTTTCCATGAGGCATTGTAGACATCTCTGGAGGATTTCTTTTCGACTTATAGGAAATATTTGTGCAATAGGGAATAACAAGAACATCGAAGTAGATGTGCATGAAACTTGTATTTGTAATGCTTTATTTTCATGAAACTACCAAAAAAATAAAAACAACACCATCATCATCAATAAAAACAAACTAATTCTTGATTAATTCTCCTATAAAGTAGCACAGGAGACATAGACACGGCAAAATAAAACTAAATGATCAACATGACAACATAACTGTTACACTAGACTCTAAGAGTTACAGTATTTTAATTAAAGTATAAGCATGTCCCAAATTGGCATACATTATGGCTTATGTTAAAACTTGGCAAAAGTCACCCTATGTTGTTTGCGGCCATCTGTGAATTGATTGATGACATTTTTCATTGTTAGTTCATGGCTCTCTAAAAATAGTTGGTTTGAAAAACTTTGACGTCTTTCATTTAGTGAACTGTGATATTGTGCTCTCTGAATACACTTGCATACAGTAGTGGCAGTAGGTAGGAAACATTGATCATTGTTTAAAGGTGATCATCATATTTCAGTCACACCAAATTTTGTGACTATACCATGCTAGTCTGTTTTATTTTTTAGGAACCTACATTAAACTAATATGTTTATGATGTGTAGCTGCTTTGATAAGATTGCGATTTTGTTATTGCTGTCACTGTAGCCTACTGGTGAGGTTAGTATATCAAGTACAAGTTCACCTTTATAAGTAACTGTAACAACAGATAGATTCAGTTCATCCAGTATGGACTTTTCAACTCAACTTTACCAGCTTTTCTCTGACATTGCTCTGGGTTTGGAGGGACATTGCCCTCCAACTTTGCAATTGGTAAGCAATTAACCCAATGCTCCCTAAAACTGTGTCTATGTACATCATACCATCACGATGAAAAAAACATAAAAAAAAATTCCCTACCACAAAATTAGTATCACCAAAATAAATCCTAACAAACTATAAGTAGCAAATTGAGATGTAACTGCTAAGACCACCAGAAAATGAAATGATGCTACAAGCACGACATTTGAAAGGTAAAAGAATTAGGTTTATTTAGTCTCAAAACATAATAATATCCTTTTACACATCCTTTCAGTTTATTGTGGCTTTTGTAAAGCAGTTCAAAGCCTTTCTTTTAATTTGCAGTTTTTTATTTCAACTTCTTTCACCTATGGGGTTGAGATAAGGCACCCACTAAAGGGTGGATCTCCTCCATTGACTGCAAAAGGATAAGAACTGGCAGTCTCTCTTCTAGGAGCTTTTTTTAAAATCTACTTTGGGTCACATGGCTGGAAGAGGATTTCCAGGATTGACTTCTTGTATACCGCAATGGGGGTGTCCTCTCTTCGGATGTTGTCAGCACCTTCCTGGAGATGACCACCTTGTGTGGTCTTCCAGACCCTCCCTGAGAAACACTAGCCCCAAGTTTTCACCCTGTGCCTCTAACACATACATGACAAGGAGTGGAGAAAGCTGTGAAATAGGGTTAATATTTTCAAATACAGGGGTCATGGGATGCAGTTGTTAGCAGTGCTTTTCTGTAGCATTGCGCTAGGTCTGCCAAACCCACTCCCCTGCACCTATGCCAGTGTGTATGAATCAAGAAAATGAGCAACGGTGCTACATATTGACATGTGGCAAATCGTTGTGAGCTGCGTAATTAAAAATGTTGAACCTCTAAATGAAAATTTTATATCATAAAATTTTGATAGGTAATATATAAACACAGCACTGGATGTGTATGTATTTTTTTAGGTACTCACTTAACTTATTTGTATTATTACTTTGTTATGTTAAAAAAAAATTACATGAAAATGCCTCCCTGACCAAAGCACTGCCTGAGGCATTTGCCTTGTTGCCAGCCCTGGATGCAACAATATTTTTTTAAAGTATTGAACAGGCCACATTAATCGCAAAACTTAATACTGTACATGGTAATTGGTTGATTGGTGGACCCACCTGCAAATGTGTTCTCTTCAGCTGCTTCTGTCTTTCCCAGCATCCCTAGATATCCTTAGTTTGGTGTTTGAGCCCACTGACTCACACACTTTCAAACCCACCAACCTTTTAATACGGGGTTCCTCTGATGATTTTATTAATGCAAGTGCTGCTTCTAAATGTGTTCCACACTCCTGAAATGAACAGGCCGTGTTTGTCTCAGTGCTTTGGAACAAATGTTTTATGATACTTTTTGTTTTTTTTAATAAACACCTCTGTTGGTCTTTCAATTGACTCATAAATAATACAAGGGATTATTAATAAAACATAGGAGATTCCCCATCTAAATGGGAATGATTTTAATGAAAAAGATGATAGGGACACAGGATAATCAAAGAGTATTGCTTTAGACTTTTTATACGACAAACTCATTAATCCATTCACTTATTACTGAACACATTTAATCACACTCAGGGTCATGGGAGCTAAAGCCTGTCTCAACAGAATTGGAATAATCTGACAAAATTTCTGAACCTGATGAAAAATTGACCATGTTTTTATATTCTTAGTGGGTCTATTTGTCTTTGAACACTAACAAAAAGAACAGACTAACAGTGCAGAGTACCAGAGTGTACTGACCTGCTTACTGCTCAGCACTAGCTGTTTTGTCTCTTTTTCTGCCTCATGTCTGGATTCTCTAGTTGTTTAATTGTAAGAGAAAAATGTGCTTGAAACTGCCTGCCTGTTTAACTTGGACATCCTGACATTTGCACCAGTACATTTAAATTAGAAAATGAGGTTATATATAAGATTTAACATTAAATTTTGTTCTCGGATAACTGTTTACATATAAGAAGTCTTATTTTGTAACCAAATCTCACCCATGACTTTTAACTATTTTAGGGACTTAAATATATTTAATAGCAAAGGTATGTTTTTTGAGCCACACCATTTATCTGTATGTTGATTGGTGTGTTTTCAATACTTAATGATTAAATATAAATGAACCTAGCTAATTAAAAGGAACTTTCTGTTAGATTTCTTCAGTCTGCCATTTTACAATAACAAGAGCATATGGGACTTCAGCAGTAGGTGTAAACGAATGACGTCCACGTTTGGAGTTCATATATAGCGACGGATCAAGACTTTTCTTTGTTTACTACGTATTTTCCACAAGAGTAAAGTAGTGTGTATTCTGCATTTCTGACCAGCTTTGTATCTCAAAGACACTACAAGAATACAATAGATTAACAAAAAAGGGGAGTTTAATGCAGAATTTAAAATATACAGGAGGGTGGAACAAAAGCAGTTATTTTTGCAGTATAGTAACATAGAAATAATAAAGCCCTTCTGGGGCTGTATATTAAATGGTGAAGCCTTAACTAACTATTTTAAATTGATTGGGCCACCTCTTGAAATGAAATATGCCAACAAGCACTCCTTCCCACCCAGCACAACCTTCCTCTTCCAACCTTTTGTTCTCCTCTTCTGGCAGATAAACCCTTGAGCTCCACCTTTAACTCTGGGACCTTTTTGACTAAGGCTGTTATACTGCTTTACTTGGGAGTGCTACCTATTTTTTGTACTTGGGAGTACATTCCTATTTTTCCCCTTGTTACCTTTACACTAACTATACTTCCCACACTTTTGCAAAAGCGTGGATTACAGCAGCAGAGTAATACAGCCAGCTATTGAGCTGGTTAGCTATAATAACTTCATCATAAAGTATGCTCTTATTTTAATCTTCCAATAACTTGGATCCTGGCCAAGTAATACATATTTGACATTTATGGGAACATAGCATATTGTAGTTCCCTCCATTTCCAGTTTTTCACCTTGTAGTAGGTATATGGTATTCAATCTGGGTGAAATTAAGTATTCTGAAACACAATGCAGTTACCACAGTATGGTTGTTATATCAGCACAAAAGGCATCTGGAAATGGCCAGATATATGTTTAGCCTGAGCCTGTTTCCAAAGCAAAAAAAAAAGTAAATAACAAATGTCTTTGTATTTTATTTGACATTCATGCAACTTTTGAAATTTAGTAAGATTATACAGCTTTTTATTTTAATTGATAGCTCCTAGTACATAGGAAGTATATTTATCACCAATATATTTTAGACATTAGCCTAGTGTTAACATTATTGTTTTGTATACTCTAAATGATTTCTTGCCAAGATCCAAAGCAGGATTTTATCAAATTACAGTAATCCCTCCTCCATCGCGGGGGTTGCGTTCCAGTGTCACCCGCGAAATAAGAAAATCCACAAAGTAGAAACCATATGTTTATATGGTTTTTTTTATATTGTCATGCTTGGGTCACAGATTTGCGCAGAAACACAGGAGGTTGTAGAGAGACAGGAACGTTATTCAAACACTGCAAACAAACATTTGTCTCTTTTTCAAAAGTTTAAACTGTGCTCCATGACAAGACAGAGATGACAGTTCCGTCTCACAATTAAAAGAATGCAAACATATCTTCCTCTTCAAAGGAGTGCGCATCAGGAGCAGAGACTGTCAGAAAGAAAGAGGAAAGCAAACAAATCAATAGGGCTGTTTGGCTTTTAAGTATGCGAAGCACTGTGGCCCAAAGCTGTTGAAGGCGGCAGCTCACACCCCCTCCATCAGGAGCAGAGAAAAAGAGAGAGAGATAGAGAGAGACAGAGAAAAACAAACAGTCAAAAATCAATACGTGCCCTTCGAGCTTTTAAGCATGCGAAGCACCCTGAAGCATGTCGCTTCATGAAGCAGCTGCACAGAAGGGAGCAACGTGAAGATAACCTTTCAGCATTTTTAGACGAGCATCCGTATCGTCTAGGTGTGCAAACAGCCCCCCTGCTCAATCCCCCTACGTCAGGATCAGAGAAAGTCAGCGCAAGAGAGAGAGAGAAAAGTAAGTTGGGTTTCTTCTCAGCCATCTGCCAATAGCGTCCCTTGTATGAAATCAACTGGGCAAACCAACTGAGGAATCATGTACCAGAAATTAAAAGACCCATTGTCCGCAGAAATCCGCGAACCAGCAAAAAATCCACGATATATATTTAAATATGCTTACATATAAAATCCGCGATAGAGTGAAGCCGCGAAAGGCGAAGCGCGATATAGCGAGGGATCACTGTAGGTCTTTTTTCGGACTGCTAGGTCAAGATGCTGAAATTCAGGAAAATTACTAAGCATTCATTAAGAAATAAAACAATACATTTTGATGCCATCATCCAAAAGAACAAGTGTGACATTACTAAGGAAAATGCCTTCACTAACAGGTCTTTTCTTTTATGCTATTTTTTATGTCACTTTGGTTTGTTTTTGCTCTTTTTTTAATAGTGTTGTGGGACTATTGATTAGTGTTTGTGATGATGCGGGTTCAGCTTCATGCTCCCATCTCGCTTTTCGGAGCTCTTGAACCTGACACCGTTGATAATGTAATCGGATGAGATGGACAGTGAGGGCACCACCGAAGCAAGGGGATGGTGCAAAAAGGTGTAAGAATGCTTTAATTTAAAATAATTCCAAACGGTGTTCAAATAAATAGTGCAGTGTTTCAATATGTCAAATAAATAAATAATCTATTGAAACAGTAAAGAATGTGGAGGTTAAAATCCAATAAATAAATCCTTTAAAAACAAGGTTAAACCAATGGCTGGAAGCAGTTCTTTAAAAACAAAACCTGCTACCTTCTTCTACTGGTGGCTCCCCTGTTTCTCCTATCCGGGCCATGCACCAGGGGAGTCCCCCTACCTATAGCTGACCTTCTCGTTCTAGTCTGTAGCCTTGAGGTCCCTGGCTCCATAGGGCTCTCCAGACTGACTTTGGTTCCCCAGCGACCAGAGCGCTCATGCTGGGGCTTCCACCTCCCAAGTCTCCTGACTTCCGCTACCTTATGTGGTGAGCCAACCACCTTCCGGTCACTCCTGCTCCTCCACAGTGCTCAGCAGGAGCAACCACTTTGTGCTGTCCCCCGGATGTCAGACAAACACCCCGCTAGGGCTCACATCCCAGCTGCCTTCTCTGATCAGCGAGCCTGCCCTTTCGCTCATTCTCTCTCTTACACACGTACCGACTCCTTGTCTTCCAGCATCTTCTTCTTCTTCTTTCATCATTCTCCCCCTCCACACTCGCGCTTCTCCTATTTATTATGGGGATGTGGCACAGGTGTGGCGATTTGCAGTTCCTGGCGCGGACAATTCTCCACCTGTGCACTTAAGTGAGGAAACGCTCACATAGAGTCCGAGAACTGCTCTGGCCACACTACCACGTTCCCTCCATAAGCTGCGAGTGCGGCAATTATTTATTTAAAAACTGGCCTTTTCATCTGAGCCGTGGACCTGCTATACCACAGGGTTTAGATAAACAGGTATAGCATTCATTCAGTTCATTCTGTGTAATCCAATTCAAAGTCATGGGGAGCCAGGAAACATCCCTGGACAGTCTGCCAGTCTATCACAGATTACTAACTGTAGTATAGCACCAGTTTTAAAATGTGATTTAAAATCCTGTCAGTATGATGGTACAGTGATTAGAGATCTAATGATCAGGGGCCTCAAGTATAAAACTTGCTTTTGCTCTGAAATGTGCATAAGCCATTTCTTACACAAAAGTCGAAATTTAGAAAACACAAACTTGCCGTGGAAATTGACTTAAACCTTAGGAAAGTTTCAACCATTCGTAAGTCCTACACAGAGTGCTTTTTGGTGTCAGCATTTTAGCGTCTCCAGGCAGCAGGACAATGATGTGATCAGAAAATCTGTTTTTAATGTGAATATCAATGACATGCTGGGATTGCATGATCTCTGTGTGATGGTCTCTATGATGTAGGCTCCAGTTCAGCACACAACTCAAATAGAATGACTTTATGAGGTCTAAATCAGTTCATAACCGAGTCATCACGTAATGATGGCCTTTGTCCAAACCATTAGGCTACAAATAAGCCATAGGGTGTGATATTTATAGCTTTCAGTATACACGGAGTGAATCACGCCAGTGTTTTTACTGCACTTTGATTTGTAATCCTGAAAAGAGACAACAGGTTGCCGATATAAACTGGCAAAAAAAATAAATAAAATGTATATCAGTGCAAAATACGCAGCTTTGGCCCTCTTAAAAGGAACTAATATAGTTGAAACACCATATTTATGGTTCTGTGATATGAATTATTATTCACATGGGTCATCATTTAGCTTGTTTGGCTGCATTTCCCTGCTTGATCGAGGGTGTCATCATTTCTCAGTTTCTCTGAAATGTTGCATATGGATGGGTCAGAGCTGCAATAAATATAGGCAAGCTTTTCTGTAAATTTTTGTTTTACAAATTTTGTCTTTTGTGTGGAAAGTTTCATACGTCTTGTTTCAAGCATCTATTTGTACACACACAAGTTTTATACTGTAAATCTAACTCGAGGAAATTCAGGGACAGTTTCAACTCATGAGATAAGATTACTGAATAGTAAATCATATAAATTTAAATAATGTAATATAGCAGTGTTTGTATAAATATGCAATACTTTCAAATAATATATATAGGTATATATGCATTAAAAGTATATGAAATATTTCTTTTTTTCCGCATTGTATTTTTGTCAACTGCCTGAGGAGACATGCAAGTCCAAATTCCTTTGTACTGCTGCAGTAAGGACACCTGGGTTTGTGTTCTGAGTGTTCCCTGCACGGAGTTTGCATGTTCTCCACATGACAGTGTGGGTTTTCTCTGGGTGCTTCAGCTTGCTCTCACAGTCCAAAGAAATATTGGTTATGTGGACTGCCTATGTTGAACTGGCTCTAATATATGCATGTGTGTGTCTGTGTGTGCGTGTGTGTGTGTGTGATGGATGTGTATGTTCACTCTGCAATGGACTGGAAACCTGGCCAGGAGTTGCTCCTGCCTTGCCCCTATGATTAGTGAGATAAACTCTAGGTTCCCCACAACCCTACTAAGAATAAAGCGAGCTTGGAAGATGGATGGGTGGACAATAAATGTGACTTAGCTTGACTTGACTTGAAAATTTGCTTCATAAAAGAAGGAAGATGTTGCAGGGAAGGATGCCCTATGGTGGAAAAACTATATTAGGTATAGTGCTCATTAGCACTTAGTGCACCGTAATCTTGCTGCTCAAACGTGACTATACAATGATAAGTAAATAAGCTTTTTGGATGGGAGCAGGTCTTCTTCTTCTTTTGGCTGCTCCCGTTACAAGTTGCCACAGCAGATCATATTTTTCCATATCTTCCTGCCCTCTGCATCTTGCTCTGTTACCCCAATCACCTGCATATCCTCTCTTACCACATCCATAAACTTCTCTTAGGCCTTCCTCTTTTCCTTTTGCCTGGAAGATCTATCCTTAGCATCCTTTTCCCAATATATTCAGCATCTCTCCTCTGCACATGTCCAAACCAATGCAATCTTGCCTCTCTGACTTTGTCTCCAAACCATCCAACCTGAACTGACCCTCTAATGTACTCGTTCCTAATCCTGTCCATCCTCGGCACACCCAATGCAAATCTTAGCATCTTTAACTCTGCCACCTCCAGTTCTGTCTCCTGCTTTCTGGTCAGTGCCACCATCTCCAAGCCTTATAACATAGCTGGTCTCACTGCTGTCCTGTAGACCTTCCCTTTCATTCTTGCTGATACCCATCTGTCACAACTTATTCTTGACATTCCTCTCCACCCATTTCACCCTACACTCTTTTTTTCACTTCTCTTCCACAATCCCCGTTACTCTGTACTATTGATCCCAAGTATCTAAACTCATCCACCTTCGCCAACTCTACTCCCTGCATCCTCACCATTCCACTGACCTCCCTCTCATTTACACACATGTATTCTGTGTTGTTACTACTGACCTTTATTTCTGCTCCTCTCTAGAGCATATCTCCACCTCTCCAAGGTCTCCTCAACCTGCTGCCTACTCTATCTACAGATCACAATGTCATCAGCAAACATCATAGTCTACAGGGACTCCTGTCTAATTTCGTCTGTCAACCTGTCCATCACCACTGCAAATAAGAAAGGGCTCAGAGTTGATCCCTGATGTAATCCCACTGCCACACTGAATGCATCTGTCACACCTACCGCAGATCCCATCACTGTCACACCTCCCTCGTACATATCCTTTACAACTCTTACTTACTTCTCTGCCACTCCCGACTTCCTCATACAATACCACAACTCCTCTCGAGGCACCCTGTCATATATTGTACTTCTCCAGGTTCACAAAGACACAATGCAACTCCTTCTGACCTTCTCTATACTTCTCCATCAACACCCTCAGAGCAAACATTGCATTTGTGGTGCTCTTTCCTGGCATGAAACCATACTGCTGCTCACTAGTCATCACCTCCCTTCTTAACCTAGCTTCCACTACTCTTTTGGATGGGAGCAGGTAATTAGTGTTAATTGCTCACTGCTATTCATCTTGTGTGTTCTAAAAGGTACTGAAGACCCCATAGATGATGCAAAAACTGCACATACATGTACGCTAGATAAGCTATCCAATATTTCCATATTTCTCTGAGTATAGAAATCAACTTTCTAAAAATTGTAATGTTCTCTGTTTCACTGTTTTCTCAAATGTTTATTTCAGTTAAAAGAGTCAACTATTTATTGTTAGATTGAAAATTTTGCTCAATTTATTATGAAGAAGTAGGAGGAGAAAGGTGTCTCAGTGTTTAACACTTAAAGAGACTAGACTGGATTCTTTGAATTCCAGCCCACTTCACTTTGGTGTGGAGTCTGCATATTCTCCTCATATTTGTGCTGATTTTTCTCAGGCTGCTGCAGGTGTTCTTCCTTAGATGTGTTAGTTTAGTTTGTCACAGTCAGGTAGTGTGGTACAAGTGAGTACCAGTGATTGTGTGAGTGCACCCAGGGTAATTTTCTGCCTTGCACTCTCAGTGATTCTAGGTGTAGGCTTTAGGCCGGTATTTGAGAGGGAAAATGAAATGTGGAGGAAAACACAAATCAACAGGAAATTATGAAGACTACGCTCTGTAGTAAATTGTAATGAAACAGAAAATTATGTCTGTGCTGTATGTGCAACCCAGGTGACATTTTATTATCTTTAATTATCTTTAATGTTCATTGCAGATGTAAGAAAGATGGATTAAAAAAAGGTCAAGTCTTACCCACAATGCCAACAATCAGACTGAATATTACCCAAAGGAAAATGTCTAATCATCATCTTTAACATCCACAAGATATTGTTAGTGGAGCATTAGGAGCTCCATGAGTGTCAGGACCTTAGACAAATGAGTGGACTGCAGTTTGCATTGCTAAGTATCCTTAAATGGAGGCAGAATGATGGAGGTAGTAGAAGTGTAATCAATAGCAGACAGAAAAAAAAACAAACAAATGAATAGACTTGCAATTTTGTGATTTAGTTTTACACAAGGGGGCTCTGCCCCCTGCTCGCTTCGCTCGCCTACCCCCAGCGTTTTGAACCCGTGCCCGCTGGGCAGCCACGTGTGAGGATGACGCACGTTTAATACGGAGCGTTTGCCCATGTCACTCTGGGGCCCCCCACTGTTAATACGGAGCTCCGTCTGTACTATTATGCGGCGCATTGTGGAATACTGCGGACCCCGTAGTGTTTCCCGTTTCAGTTTGTATGTCGGTCAGGCGAGCTTTTGTTTTTGAAGCTTTTGAATTCCGGTCTTTATTATCTGTAACTTGCTGTCCATGTGTTTGGCCCCCTCGTTTAACCTGTTTATGACGTTTTACTTTGCTTTCTACTCTGTCTTTCATTTCTGATCTCGCTTTATTCTGATTTTGTTTCAATGACACCTGGTGCATTGTATCTGTCCATTTGGGCTCGTTTCTGTAACTGTGTTAGTCGAGCTTTTCGTTTTTGGAGCCGAGACATTTTTTCTTCCGCGGTTTCAGAAGCGCGTTGTAGGCGCCGACGTTTATTGTTTTTTTTCATGCGGGTTCGTGTTTGTGGTCCCGTTACTCGAGCCGTTTCGTTTTGTACCCGTGATCGTGAATTCATGACTTGTTTGTTCTTTATCGTTAGTAATATGGATAAGTAATAAGGAGGATCGCACTTACTGTTAATATGGAGCGTTTTCTGTGGTTGTACGGTTAATAGTGCATCACTGTAATGAGATTCACCTATGCTGTAAAGTTTGTACGTGTTCAGATGACGTATGTTTAATACGAACTGTTCGTTTCTTCGTCTTATTACCCATCAGGTGTTGCGCCTGTATTATCTGTGGTTGTCCTGTTAAAATTGTATCGCTGCAATGTGATTCCAATATGTATTGTAGTCCGGTCTCTTGTTGTTTATGTATTACGTCGTTTGTCGGCGTGCGTTTTTTTAGAAGTGCGTGGAATCTGCTGTGTAGTGTGTACGTTGATTTCATATGCGCGTTGTAGGCGAATGCTTCTATCGTAGTATTTGCCGTTTTACGAACCACAATTCGCTTTCTGTAATATGTTGGGCTTGATGTGTACTTTGTGGACTCCGTAGTCTGTCCTGTTTTACTGTGGTGCGGGGGTGTGAGTCCCCTTTTTCAGTACTATCTCGGGCTTGATTTGTGAACCTTTGTGGACTCCTTAGACTGTACCGTTTCACTGTTAGGCGGGGATAATCTGATTCAAATATGTTGTGTTGTCCGTATGTGTGGGGTTTCTGCATGATCTCGAGTGTCCGCTTGCGGTTGCTCTTTCGTTTTTGAGCTTCAATCTCGGGCTCGATGGGTGACCGTGTGTGGAGTCCGTAGTCTGTCCCGTTTCACTTTGGGGCGTGTGTCTGACTCCTCTTTTTTGTGTGATATGGGCGCGTTGCCTCATTTCTTATTTCTGTTAGTGGAGGGGTGCTTTGTGTCTCATTTCTTATTTATGTTAGTGTGTGGACTCCGTAGTCTGTCCCGTTTCGTGTGCTATGGGCTTTGTGTGGCGCTTGCATCTGACTCCTTTTTTTTGTGTGCTAGGGGCGCGTTGCCTCTTTTCTTATTTCTGTTAGTGGAGGGGTGCTTTGTGTCTCATTTCATATTTATGTTAGTGTGTGGACTCCGTAGTCTGTCCCGTTTCGTGTGCTATGGGCTTTGTGTGGCACTTGCATCTGACTCCTTGCGTCTGACTCCTTTTGTTTTGTGTGCCAGGGGCGCGTTGCCTCATTTCTTATTTTCCGTTGGTTGGAGGGGGGCTTTGTGTGGCGCCTGCGCACTACGTCTTTTGGGTCCATGGGCAGGTCCCTGTGTCCATATCCGGTTTACCATTCTCGTTTAGTAATATGGATGAGTGTCACAATTTTGTGTGTCAAAATGTCATGAGTACACAAATTTCTGCTAGATACATGATGCATGTGAATTGGATCTACTGCACCACATACTATGATGGCTCACAACTATCAAAAAAATGGATTTATGGAAAATCTTTTAACTAAAACCTTTGTTTCATTTTTGACTTTGAACATGATTAGTGTTTCATCATTTATGAACAGCCTTACGACTTTGTGTTGCTTTTATTCTGGGTAATTTTTGCAAATAATACTAATTTTTTTTAAATATTCTTTCTCCTGGTCATTACTTTGTTTTTGTCAAACAAGCTATCTTGCCACCACATGGCTACTACGTGATGTCATTGGATTTCTGCTATAAAATGGCAGGGCTCAGCTTCTTTAGTGTCGGTCACTGGATTGAAGTAACATTTCAAGAAATACCTCAATAGTTGGGAGTCAATGATAATTCATTTTAGGTTTTTATTTTTTTTTTAACTTTGTGTTTTGCTTTGCCCCTGAAGCTTTTGGCAATCAGTTTCTCTTTTGATTTTTCTGGTTTTGATTCATGTCTGCTCTTGATTACAATTTATCTTGCCCTCCAAACATCCTTATTTCACTTCACGGTTCCTCACAATGATTTGGGGCTCTCTCAGTCTCCCCAGGAAGCATGTGAAACAGATCCCGTTTTTGTTTTCAGATTTCTCTTTTGCTTCTTCAGTTAAAATGGTTACTTACTCAGCTGCCTTCCGATAAAAAGTTTTATCTGTTTGGATCATTCCATCAACTCAAATCACACATTACAAGATCAAATTAACTAACCTGATATTGGAATAAGGCACTAAAATTAATAGTAGACAGATCAAGCATAATAATTGCTTACCAAAATTGTACATTGTTGAATTCCAAGTGAGTACTAGGTAGACATTTTATCATTTTGCATTTTTCTAATGATGGTGGAGCTTAGAAGTTTATATTTTGAAGCATCATTGTTACCTGAAATTTAGTTTTTCTTTTCTTCATTGCCAGCTTTCCTTGGTCAAGCATATTTATTTATCACTATACTAGATCCTGAAAGTGTTAATCCTTTGATAGGGTTGTAGTTTTGTAGCTTATCACAGTAACTGCTGCAGTATGCAAAACAATCCAACCCCAGGGCACACTTACGCACACAAAAAAATCATTTTCAAGGTGCAATGCCTGTTTTGGGTGGGTACAAAGAAACTGCAGGATCTGAAGAGAGCTCAAATAAACGCAGGTATAATGTACAATCTGCACAATGATAACAACAAGGATGAGATTTGAACCCAGGACACTGGAACTAGATAGCAGTAGTGTGGACCCCTGATAAATAAGTAAACATCTGTGTGCACACTGTATGGTGTTTTTGTTTTCTCTGTGTTTTTATCTACTTTATTTTAAGTGTTTTTGCAATTTTCTTTGAATATTAGTGTTTTATATTTGTAAAACTGTGCTTTGCTCTTTCAGCTGGAAAGTGGGAAATTTGCCATGTAAATGTGCCATCAAATTCAATTGATTTTAATTAATGAAAGAGCTTCACATGAATGTGAGGCCTACAAACTGTTGCTGAACAATAAAAGATGCATTTCATTAAAAAGGGTGCGACTTAATGAAACTTGGCATTCCGTGAGGAGAATGTTGAAAAATAGTGGTGAATTATTCCCTTCACGGATGCGAGTCTGGAAAAGGAAATTTATGAATTTGTCTGTATTCTCTTGTAAGTTATTTGCAGCAGCATCTGTAGAGTAGGTCAGCTAGATTCTTCCTGAAAGAATACGGAATGACCCCTCTGAATAATTGGTGGTTACTGGAGGAGTGAGGACTGGGGGTATTGTGGTTTTACAATGCCTCATACAAATTTGTTTACACTACTCATACACACGACAACTCTAAGTAATAAAAGCAAAGAAGCATACCTGTCAAAGCCACTCCTACTGTATAGTAAGGAACTTTATTACTTGTCTGCTTTAAACAACACCTTATGAACTTGATTTGGGCATATAGCTATGACCTTCCTGTCCCTGGCTTTCTAAAGCTCTCTGCAATCAATAAACCAAACTCATCACAGCCGAAAGGAAATGGAGGAATTCAAAGGCTCAGGCAGACCTGACTAAGTATCAGTAATTTCTTGTATCCTTCTCTTCTGCCAACACCAATGCTAAACTAAGGTTCTGTCACACTAGAATTAACAGCATCATTGATACACGCTCTCTGTTCTCCGCTTTCACCTCTCTTCTTAACCCTCTGCCACCTCCTCCCCCAGCCTTCTTGTTTGCTGATGACTTTGCCAACTTTGTTCAGGATAGGGTGACTGCTATCAGTAGTCAGTTCTACCCTCGCTGCCAACCATTCTGCCTCCTTCCAAGCATTACCCAACATTCTCCATATTCTCTCTACTCTCTGAAACTGATATTTCCAACCTCCTCTCCAATCACCCCTATTACCTGTCTACTTGACCCTATCCTGTCACGTCTCCTTCAGGCCATCTCCCCCTCACTCATTCCTGCAATTACCCACATCATTAACACCTCATTCAGCTTAGGCACATTTCCTACCATCTTCAAACACATTCATATAACCGCACTTCTCAAAAAAAACACTTGTTCCATCCCAAACAATTACAGGCCTGTATCTCTCCTTTCCTTTCTTTCCAAAACACTTGAACATCTTCTAACGAGATCTCTTCCTTCCTTGTACAGAATGGATTGCTCGATACCAACCAGTCAGGTTTCAAGAGGAACCACTTGACTATGATGGCTCTGTTAACTGTGGTCAACCAGCTATGACTTGCTAGAGCTACTAACATTTCACTGGTCATGATCCTGATAGATTTCTCCTCTGACTTCGTTGTTGTCAACCATGATATCCTTCTTGCCACCCTCTCTGACCTTTTCATCACTGGGATTCCTCTCACAAGGTTTGAGTCCTAAATCTCAGGCGGATCCTACAGTGTATCTTGGCAAGAAGAGTTGTCAAAGGCACACCAGACATGTACCCCAAGGATCGGTGCTGGGTCCTCTACTTTTCTCTCTTTACACATAACATTTCTGGGCTCCATCATCCAATCCCATGGTTTCCATATGTCATAAGCTAGAGTTTTTGCATGTCTTACTGATATCTCAACCTGGATGAAGGACCACCATCTGCAGCTCAATCTGGCAAAAACTGAGCTTCTTGTGATCCTGGCCAGCCAATCTGTTCAACTCCCTATCTCTGTACAGCTTGGTTCACTGTCACTAACCCCTGCCTAGTCAGTACACATCCGTGGCGTGGTGATTGATGAGCAGCTATCTTTTTCTGACCACATTTCTCCTTTTTCTCTTTCATGCAGGTTTACACTGTATGACATCTGTAAGTTCAGACCTTATCTGACAGAGTATATTCCACAACTTCTGGTCCAGGTTCTGGTCTTGTCGCATCTGGACTACTGCAACTTGCTTCTGGCAGGAGTACCCGCATGTGCTATCAAGCCGCAGCAGATGGTCCAGAATGAGAGCAGCCTGCAGGCACATGTCACTCCTCTCTACAGGTTGCTTTGGCTCCTTTAGCAGCATGCATTAAGTTCATATCCCTGATGCTTGCCTACAGAGTAGTCAATGGGTCCGCACCTAAGTATACGACACTGTTGACAATGGTAAAGTCCTATACATTTTCTTGCCCACTTAGGTCTGCCAAGGAACTGTGTCTGGTGATACCACCTCTGCATGGTATCAAGTCTCAATCCAAACTCTTTTCCTGTACGTATAGTTCCTAGTTGGTGGAATGCGCTACCCACTTCCATCCAAACTGCTGACTTCCTCAATGTATTTATGAAGTAATTGAAAGCCCATCTCTTCTGTGAATATCTGTCTAAAAAAACATTTGCTCTGTGATGTTTTATATTGCTGGTTAATTTGTTGTTAGACTAAGTTTAATTGCTTTATTGATTGTAATCCATGATTGAAAATTTATTAGTTATTACATATTTTTCACTTGTGGCAATCAACTTTTTGTTACCTGTCCTACTACACTTGCTGAACAAGCAGGCCGTAGCCTAATGTTACTTGATTATGTTTACCTCTTTTGTAAGTTGTTTTGGATAATTGTCTGTCAAGCAAATAAATGTAAATGTTGACCTCCAAAAGCAGAATGAGAGCTACTGTAAATTCATGATCAGTGGGATAGTTAGTAGCTTCAAATATGTGAGTACTATAATCGTGTGAACTCGTAACTCTATTCAAATTTGTAAGTGCAGTCAGTCAGAAGAAATGCCATCATAAATGGCATCAAAATTATATGGGCACAGATTGTTTAGTGGGAAACCATGTTTAAATGTAAACTAGGTCACCCTTAATTTGTCCAGTGAAATAATTCACTTTGATTATTTGGCAAAATTGGCTTTTGATCATGGAGAAAACCTAGACAACCAACATGTGCCTGAGAAAGATATTAAAATGTAACAACCCAGTATAGTTATACTCAAATATGAGTGGTATATAGAGACCAAAATATTGAAGTAGATGAAAAGGTGGTGTTCAATAAATGTGTTTTGTGACCTGGGATAATTTCTACCATTATTGACATTAGGAACAAAATATATTGCCTAATCTTAATTGTTTTTTCTTTTTTTTTTGTAACTTTCTATTTGTTATCTTGTAAAGCATTTTGAGCTACATTGTTGTATGAAAATGTGCTATATAAAAAATGTTGTTGTTGTTTTTTGTAAAACAATTAGTAGAAAAAAGTGAATATACAGTATGATGTCCAATAAACTCCGAAACAATAGCTGGGTCTATAGTTGCTTTCAACCACTGTATACCGACCTGTTGAAAAATGTCATTAACATTTCGTTTATACTGCATTTGGGTTTGCCAGAGTTTCTGAATGTTTCCACCTGAAAAAAATGGATGGTTACTGGGGATAATTTAATGGAATCTGACTGTGAAAGAAAGCTATGGAACAGAAAAAGGGATTTGCAAAATATGTGCATCAAAATAAACTTGCAAAATTTTCCCCATGAGAGTGAAAAGAGTCCTACCATCACTTTAAATACATAATATGTTGTGTTGTTTAAGAACCCCCGTGACAAGCAACAGATTGACATCTCAGCCAGACAGATATATTCAGGTATATCCCAATTCTTTTTCGAGCCCCATAGCTATGTGTAGGAAAGCTTACAGTTATCTTATTTTTGCCAGATCAACCAGTAGAGTATGCACATAAAAAATATTACAGCACAAAAAATCACAATGCTCATTTAGGGTATAGTTCACTTAAAGACAACATGTCAGCACTTGTGCTTTGAAACCTGCCACTATTATGCTTTATTATCAAGGCCAAGTAAAGAAAAGCCATTCTCAGTGCCACCTCTGACAACTTGGAACATGCCTTCACTGAAATAACCTTAAATAACCTAAAATACAATGGAAGAAACTTTTCCTCTTGCTTAGCAGTGAGAAGTAAGGCAAAATAACTTAACATTCTGAGGAAGAGACTCTCCATGATAAAACTGTAACAAGAGGATATCAATCAAAAAACAAACAAAAATACATTGTAAATCGTGCTTGCAGATTTAATTAGAACTTATTAAGCATCACTGTCCTCCTTCTAATAGGTCTATTAACAAAACTCTGATGGATCGCACTGATTAAATGTATTTAGTACCTCAAAAACAATTTGTCCAGTTAAAACCCTACCCTTCTGAAGAACCTTACATATGGCAGACTGCATTGCAACACATAGACTTCATGGTAAAATGAGGGTAATTTAGCACAATTCCCAAAATATGACAAGGCCAAACTGTTCTGAGCAAGTGTTGCATTGCTATCTCATTTTGATTTGTTAGTCAAACCTTGAGAAGAAGATGCTGAATTTACTTTTCCCAAATCATAGACTGACTCAGTGGTGCAGAGGGTAATCTAGTGTAGATCTGGAATTTAAATATATAATGGAGAGTTGCCAGTATATTTTGGAAAAAAACGTGTTTCTCTTTTTATGATATGTGTAATTCATCATGTTATATCACAGGAGCATTTCAAGTTAAGTAAAATGGACACTGGAATGTTTAAAACTGGCTGTGTAACTGTTGATAACAAATATATGTAAAGGCAGTGGTTCTTATTCTTTTCCTTAGTTTGTAACCTTTGGATTCTCCAATGTGCTCTTTCACCCAGAAAATGTTCAGTTGTTTATTTAGGGCAATTTTAAGACTCCAGGTTACAGTATATAGCAACTGAAATGTATACAAATGTACACATCACTCACCTTGATTGAAAGCTGAACTGAGCACAAAAGTGGATACGCTGGGAATGTATTAAACTAGAGAAGTCAACAAAATGTATTCCCACCTCTCGGAAGTCCTGTCAGATCAAAACCAAATTGGTGAGAAGTTGGTGAAGTCCTATTACCCTCAAAGACAAGGCATTGAGAGTTAGTTACCATCAACCTGCCATGTTTGTGATGTTATTAAGATAGAAGTAATAGTAGTTAGTCAGTCAGTTATGGAACCCAACCACAGGGGATGCATAAACCAGTGTGTTTCTTCGTGCCGGTCCCAAGCCCAGATAAATGGGGAGAGTTACGTCAGGAAGGGCATCCGGTGTAAAATTTTACTAAAGCAATATGAGGACAACAATTTTGGATGATCCGCTATGGAAACCCCTAACAGGAGCAGCCGAAAGATGAAGAAGAAGTCAGTCAGTTATGGAACAGAGGTCTATAATTTAATTTCTGATGATAAGTATGTATTTTTTTATTCATCCATTAATCTATTGAACAACTTAATTAAGTTTAGGGCATTGTGGAGATAAAATATATCAATATATCTATTTAATTAAGTGACTTTCCTATCTATCTATCTATCTATCTATCTATCTATCTATCTATCTATCTATCTATCTATCTATCTATCTATCTATCTATCTATCTATCTATCTATCTATCTATCTATCTATCTATCTATTGTGATGGATGGCCAGCTGGGTGGAAGGACCAAAAGAGATAACATATTTTTTGGACATTATCTCCCCCGTGATGTTAGAGGGCAGCCACCCTGAGTTGTTACAGCACCACAGATCCCCATAGGACATGCTGGGAGCTGTAGTTTGGAGCAACCCTGTTGGGTTCTGTGGGTGCCACCAGGTGGTGCTGCAGGTACAGCTGAGCCCTTTGAGGCACAACTTCCGCCACACCCGGAAGCGGTGCCGGAAGAAAGTCAGGAAACATCTGGAGCACTTCTGGGCGCTCTATAAAAGGAGCCGTGTCACCCCCAGTAGAGGAGCCAGAGTCAGGTGGAGATGGACATAGCCTGCAGGAGCAGGAGCGGAGACAGAGACTGAGAGAAAGAGAGAGGAAGAATGAAGGACTGTGCTTGTTTATACATTTGGTACTTTGTACTGTGCTGTGTAGTCGGAAGCAACAGAAAAGTGCTTCCCAACTTAAATAAAGGTGTGCTCTCTGGCAAGCCTTTTGTATCTTCCTGTTTGTGTCAGAGAGCCGTATGCCCCCTGGTGGTCCACACTATCTATCTATCTATCTATCTATCTATCTATCTATCTATCTATCTATCTATCTATCTATCTATCTATCTATCTATCTATCTATCTATCTATCTATTGTGGAAAGCCAGCCCCCCGGACACAGACAGACAGACACCAGAATGTCCAAAACACACACGTTTATTTTTATACAGCACCACAATGCCTTCTTCACCAACTGTCTCTTTTCTTTCTCTCTCTATCTTTCTCTTTCTGTCGCCTCTACTCCCCTCCTCACAAGCTCTGTCTCCTTCCTCCCAACTCTGGCTCCTCTACTGGAGGGAGGCGACCACTTTTATAATTACCAGGAAGGGCTCCAGGTGCTCTGTTCAATGACACTTCCTGGTGTGGCGAAAGTGTCAGGTGAGCACCCGGAAGCACTCCGGGTGCCCCTGGGATTTCTTTCAGCAGCACTTCCTGGTGTAGCGGAAGTGCTGCCATCCAGGGTTCCATGACCGTCTGGGCCCCCCCTGGCAGTGCCTATGTCCTCCCACAAAAATGAGCTTCCCAGCTGTGTTCCGGTGGCCCCCAAGCAGCTGCCCTCTCGTGGCCCAGGGAAGGTATTGTCCCTCTCGTGGACCTTTCCAGGCATCCCGGCTGGGTAGGGGCCCCTGCCTTCTGCCACACTATCTATCACTTAATTTATCGTTAATATACAGTATCCAGTGTGACAATGCATATAAATAAGATTTAACTTTACACTAGACAGGGCACCCTTGTGAAAAGACAGGACATTTTGATAACGTGAAATTTTAAATTGCATAAAAAATGCATTTTGAGATATCTCAAAATATGCAGGATATCTCAAATTGAATGGCAGATATCAGTCATAGATCAGAATTTGTTTTAAGACATGTGAAAATGAATTTCAGGTATCTGGGATATCTGTATGACTTTGACTGGTCATAGCCCAATGATAGAATATGCTAATGTATTCCACCAAGTTATATTTTTTCCTCTTTTTATTCAAATGTCAGTTTGTATAGGCATATAGACATATTGACCATCTAAACTAACAAATGGATTGTTTGAATGTAAACTTTATAATCATTCACATCAGATTAAATCAAATAGAAAACTTGTTTCTCTTATTGAAGAAAAATTGTTCCCTTGTCTTGTGTCTCCAAGCCGATGCCTCCCTTTTAAGTCTTGCAGGACAGAACATCTTAAAACATGTATGACAGCTTCTCTCATTTCATCAAATGATAATTTTATTGGGGTAATCTCTCTTCTTCTGTAAAGTCACCTGATACCTAAGGTCACTTGTTCTTGCAAGTACGGGTAATGCCATAATGTACTTGGCATTCTCTTGTTTAGTTACATCCTGGAAAGGGTGGATCTATAAAGGACTGAACTGTGATATTTTACTGTATATGAATAATAAATGTGCACAGACATCCAAATAGCTCAATACCATGCATGAAAGATAGGATATGCTCCAAAGGACCACCAGGTCTCAAACAGGGCTATAAAGTAATACAAGAGGTAAAGAGGAACAGTTTGCTATTAGACTCAAATGGGTTAAAAGATCATCTGAAAGAAGAATAAAAGCAAATAAAATGCAACTATTATGACTGGATTCCAGTATTATTCCTGGCATCCTATCTATTGGCTTCTCAATCACCACCTAGTGGTCATTGTAGGTGTATACGTATAAAGAAGTCTGACTAAAATTAATACAAAATGGAAATTATATTATTAGGGAGAAAAATTCTTTCCTATGTTATTCTCAAGCAAACTATGTCACAATGGTAAAACCTTTACAAGCTCTTTACTGTAAATAACTCAATATTGACATCTTTTGCATTTTAACCACTCCCAAGTTTTCCCATAGAGGATCACACTGTAACTATTTTGTGTTTTATTTTTGAATCAGAGATCTGTTTTTATTTTAAAATTAAAGAGTCTCTTTCTGTTGATCAGTGTCAAAAAAGCCAAATTAAATCAAATGTGATGTAATACTGTAAAACAATAAAATGTGAAATCCTCCAAGGGGTGAACAAAATTTATAGGCATTTATATAAGCAACCAAAGAATCCATACTTCTTTGCTTCTTCATTATTCAGATATGTTTTTTTTTCCATTGGTGCCAAAGCTAAATGTTGTTTTTTATATCTATGGATATTTTGGGAATTGATTGCACATAAAAACTTAAAAGCTTCTTCTGGTGGAAAGAATATTGAATTTAAAGTTGTGAGACTGACGAGCATAGCACAGTGCAAACGTCCAAAACTGTCTGGCCTTCTTGTTTCACACAAAGCTTAAAGTGGCACAAGAGATACAGGAGATAAAAATCAACTAAAAGACTTACCTGATGGAATTAATTTATATGGAGCTGACCATACAATCCTTGGGATGTACAGTTAGCAACACAGAGATAACAATAAAATAATAATACATTTTATTTATAGCAGATATGGAAGGGAGTGAACATCAAGACACCAAATGGAGAAAAAGATAATAGATGGAACAAATTAAGTATTTATTTTTGTATTAACCCTGTATTTTAACCAATAATAATTAATGTAAACAAGTATCAAACAGCAATATTAACCTATTTAATATGAGTTGGTACCATTTGTGGAGTACGTCATTCTGACCTAACTGCAGCTTTCAGATTGTGTGACTCCCAACCAAGATTCAGGATGCTCACACAGAAAGAAAGGAATATGTCACTGATCTATCCTGGATGCCAATACTTCCCTTAATTGCTATATATCATTTTAGAAAGCATCCACGGAATGCTGCTGATCTGATTAAACAATTCCTATTAATGCTGTTTTATTATGTATTAACAGGGCTAGCTGATCAGAAGCAAGATGGAGTGTTTTCTATTTGACAAACTAATAGAGCATAAATTATGATCATTACATCTTCCTGAAAAGTATGTGTGCAATAGTGAATGTTGCCAGGAGTGGATACAAATGTGCACATGTAGAAGTCTCGCACCATTTCAAGTCAAGCATTCTAAGAGTTTTTCCTGTATGAGGACTTACAGAGGTCTAATAAAGGAGCCCTGGTGTTGTGCAAACATTTAACAAAAGATATTGTCGCTGGTAATGGGGCAGAAGTCCTACAGGTTGATCTACAGGGAGGATAACAGAGAAAACCACTGCTATGACTTACTTCATTTGTTCAAAATTAAAAGAACAGCTGCACAATCCTACACAGAGAATCAGAGAAACAGATATGGGGGTGGGGGTGGTGTTTATATGAGAGAGAGTGAGAGAAAAATGGGGCTGGTGTGGTAGTCTGGTAGAAAAGGGGCCAACCATTCTACTAGATTACTACTGTAGATAGACAAGCAATTATCCTCTATAGGAGTCCCAGAAAACCATCAGTACTTATACTTTCAGTTTCGCTTCATATTAATTCCACCCTTGTCTGCTTTATTTAAAATACAAGACACATTGTTTAGTAAACCAATGGCCTCCTGGAATTCATCCTGGGTTCAGAGATATCTCTAAACCATGTTAATTCTTCTACATTGCTAATGATGACCATGAAGGGGATTCTGTCACCTTATTGGCCCAAACCCAACATGGTCAGAAAGAGGTTATGGAGACAGAACATAAGTGAGTTGCTGGCAAGTACCTTGCTGTTATGATTACTATAAGGACCATCTACAAGGAATGGGGAAAAACTTGTATAACCAAAGGCCCAGTAAATGTAACCAAATACACTTGAATTAATAATTACAGTATTTCTCGGACCATAAGGCGCACTTAAATTCCTTTAATTTTAACAAAAATCGACAGTTCACCTTATAATCCGGTGCGCCTTATGTATTAATTCTGGTTGTGCTTACTGACCTCAAACCGATTTTATGTGGTACACGGTGCTCAAAAATCTGTCAAAATGTTTTAGAATGACTTTGGTAAGCTATGAAGCCGCACCGCTTGATGGATTGTTGGAGTATTACTGCTACCGTAGTCAGGGGCCTCGTGGAGTAATATGTACTTCAACATACGGTAATATTACAGTGTGTTTATTAGGACTCCAAAATGGCACCTGTTAAGAGACATGCTTACGAAGCGGATTTCAAACTCAAGGCTATCAGGCACGCAGTAGAACATGGGAATAGAGCAGCTGTGAGAGAATTCAACAATAATAAATCAATGGTGCAGAAGTGGAGGAAGCAAGAAGATGACCTGCGCCAAGTAAAGAAGACCAAACAGAGTTTCCGAGGGAACAAAGCGAGATGGCCACAGTTAGAGGACAAACTTGAACAGTGGGTTATTGAACAGAGAACAGCAGGTAGAAGAGTCTCTACAGTCTCTATTCGACTCAAGGCAACAGCGGTAGCATGTGACATGAAGATCACTGACTTGCGAGGAGGTCCTTCTTGGTGCTTCCGTTTTGTGAAAAGACGTAATCTCTCCATCCGCACAAGAACTACCATCTCGTAGCAACTGCCAAAGGATTATGAAGAAAAGCTGGCAAGAACAAGATCATTGAAAAGAAGATCCAGCCAGAACACATCACCAACATGGACGAGGGCCCTCTCACCTTTGACATCCCCATGAACCGTACTGTCGAGAAAACAGGAACCAGTACGGTATCTATATGCACCACAGGGAACGAGAAGTCATCCTTCACTGTAGTTCTCAGTTGCCAGACTAATGGCCAGAAACTACCACCCATGGTCATTTTCAAGAGGAAGACTTTGCCAAAAGAAAAGTTTCCGGCCGGCGTCATCATCAAAGCTAACCCAAAGGGCTGGATGGACAAGGAAAAGATGAGTGAGTGGCTGAAAGAAGTTTACGTCAGGAGACCGGATGGCTTTTTCCACAAATCTCCGTCTCTACTGATCTGTGACTCCATGCATGCCCATCTCACCGATACTGTCAAAATCCAAGTGAAGCAAACTAATTCGGAGCTTGCCATCATTCCGGGTGGATTAACCAAAGAACTCCAACTGTTAGATATTGGTGTCAACAGGTCGTTCAAAGTTAAATTGCGAGCTGCGTGGGAGCATTGGATGACAGAAGGCAAACACACATTCACCAACACAGGAAGGCAACGCCGGGCGAGTTACGCCACTATCTGCCAATGGATCGAGGATGCCTGGGCTAAGGTATCAGTCTCAAGTATCGTCCCAGCTTTCACGAAGGGCGGAATCATCACTAAACAGCTAAGTAACAGCAATGAGACTGACTCGGATAATGACGAGAGAGATCCGGGCATGCTTGATGCTGAAATCGGCCAACTATTTACCTCAGACACTGAGGATGAAGAATTTGATGGATTTGTGGAAGAGAAATGAACTGAAAAAGTGAGTGTATTGTTTTGTATTTTATGTTACAACTGAACAATGTTGAGAGTTATTGTGAATGAGTTGAATAAAGTTTGACTTATCTGACTGGTTTTTTTTGCTGAATGTGCTTTATAATCTGATGCGCCTTATGTATGAAAGTAGACCCATTCATTGATATTGCGCTTTATAATCCGGTGAGCCTTATGGTCCGAAAAATACTGTAAGATAAATTAATAATTATATAATATTTATATAATAATAATAATATAATAATAATAAGCTTTAGATCCTAACATAAATAATAATTCATTGAATTAAAGGAGAACTAAAGAAATTTTTAATTAACTCTGAACTATCAGTTATAAAACCAAAAATGCCACCAAAAAAAGCTTAAATACATAAAGAAAGGCAAGCTCTAAGAAAAAGCAAAACAAAACGTAAATTCAGATTACTCAGTCAGTCAGTCAGTCAGTCAGTCAAGTCCAACCTGCTATATCCTAACACAGGGTCACGACGGGTCTGCTGGAGACATTCCCAGCCAACACAGGGCGCAAGGCAGGAACAAACCCCGGGCAGGGCGCCAGCCCACTGCAGGGCACACACACACCCACACGCCATGGACAATTTAGGATCGCCAATGCACCTAACCTGCATGTCTTTGGACTGTGGGAGGAAACCGGAGCACTCGGAGGAAACCCATGCAGACACGGGGAGAACATACAAACTCCACGCGGAGGGTGGACCCGGGTCTCCTTACTGCAAGGCAACAGCGCTACCACTGTGCCACTGTAAACTCAGATTATATTTCTGAAATATGAAAGGAACAGAAATAAAGAATACATTTTAAGGAAACTCTAGACACTTCATTGAAACTACTAATTACAATATTAAATCCCAAATTCTACACCAATGAAAAACCATATCTCCAACTCTAAATATCATTACAGAAATCCAAGAATAGCATAAATAAAATCTAAATTCCTGGCCTACTGCAAATCCAAAAAGTAAACCAAATGTTTCCAAAGCAAGAAGCCAAAAAACTTGATTTGAAATGGGCGCAAGGTATTGCTGTAGCACTTCATTGACCACGGGGTAGTTACTGTCAGCACCTTAAAAGAAAGCAATAACTAGAGGCCATACTTCCTGAAGTTCTGAATGAAAAGATCTCATCAGCAAACCCCTGAAAACAATTGAAAAAATATATGTACTAAATTAAAGGGGGAAAAAAAAAAGAAAGTGAAGTCACAGGTAGAACTTTGACTGAATTACAACACTGGCAAAGAAACCTACAGTACTTGTGGCAAATGGAATCTCACTGCAGTTTAAAAACAGATCAGGGCACAATGGTTTGTGAACCTGCCAGAAGACTCAACAGCCTGATGCCCTGAAATATTTTAAGGCCACTTTGTCCATGTGAGAGAAATCCACCAATAAGCGAAATCAGCCTACTGATGGAATTTTAGCATGACTTGACATGACAAAGGAAAGGATTTGCATTGCAGTCCGATGCATTTTATCAGTTTACTAAATGTGCTACCCAAGATAAGTTAAAATCTAAGTAATCAACATGACTTAGACTTGGAAAGATTATGCATGGGATCAGGAGCTGAGTGGGAGCAAAGTCTCACTGGCACTGTGGTCAAGATGCTAAAATAGAGAACATGAGGAGGTGTTTTGTGGATTTCAAGGCACACAAATAAGTGAATAATAAGATGGTTAGAGGATTTGTCACATAAACTCACTGGCTCTGTTATGTCTGTGTTGGAATTTGAATGTCTGGTGTAGATGTTCTCTGTGCTGTACCACATTGTAAAGAACTGCAGGCTGGGTGAATTGGCCCATTATGAGTGTACCCTGCAATAGACTGTACCTCAGCCAGCACTGACCCTGTGTTGTACCCAGAACAGCTAGAATGCGTACTGTCTATTAAATTGGAATAAATGACATCAGAAAGTGCATGGATTGTAAGAGATGGATCATCTGGCAGATACAAACACACCCTATATTGGTCACACCCAGATATGCAGGCATATTTTATTATGTGTTTCTGAATATTTTGATACTTTAGGTGATTATTATCTGTTCACCCTTAAATTGAACTTACTGTCTGGATTTTATTAAACATTCTAACAGTTATATTTTTGGGCTGAAGCAACCCCTTCAACACCCCTTACATTATTGGACTATAGCATGGACATACCATCACTGTTTTTCCTTTTTTCACTTCATAGCATTCTTGGCTAAGGATTAAAGACAAATACAGAGCAAGGCTGCTGAAAAGAGAAGATCCTTTCTTTAGACAGGGAGCAGTTGAGCTGCTGGAGTAATAACGATACATGAATCATCACATAAAGTAGGCTTCTGAACAAAAACAGCAGATTGACCCTCGGAAGCAGCCAATCAGCCCCATTATTGTTTCGCACACTTTAATTAGGGGCACTGCAATGTTCTGTTTTCAGTCACTTACATTTCTTTTTCAGGATTTCAAAACCTGAAATAAAAAAGAAGCTGAAGTAGTTGAGAAGGAAGGCGGGGCGCAATTCACGCTTGAGCAATTATCCATGAAAAGAACTCTGGGAAGCGCTTTAGAAAAGCTCATGAGTTCTTAGCTCAGTGACAAACAAAATCACTTCAGAGTGAGAACCGAATTTCTAGTGTTTATCATGTTGACTTTTTCATCAGCCTGACGTCCAGCTGAAATGAAACTGACTGGCACACAAATCAACACTAAAGCAGGCGAGAAAAGGTTGTGCTTTACCTGGGATTAGGCATCAGCAATAACAGCAATATAGAAAAATACTTTTTAGAAGTGGTTAATATACAAGTTAACAGGCTCACATCGACCTCACTCAAAATTGTGGAAGGTTAGTATATCAAGGAATCACGTAACCTCATGCAAGGTGATTCTTAGCGTGTGTAGCTGTGTGGAACATTGTGGAAACACTGGCAATTGGCACCACATGAGACATTGTCTGGATAGGATCACTATGCAGATGTGTGCGTATCTGTGTGTGTGTTAATTTTAAAGGGTGAGAAAAGAGGAACCCAATTAGCTTTCCTGGTTCACTCTGCCCCATTCATGTGCCATACCACCAGTAACTGGGGCAGTGCCAACCAACCACACCGCTACACTCAACCAAGGAAAAATGTATCACCATCCTCTGCACATACAGTAAATTACTTAACTTTGGAAGCAGCAGAATCTCAATCATGAATGGAGTTGCTGGATATTCTCTTAATTTCTAATGCAATCAACTCCAGAAGAACCAGGCTATAAAAGGTAGACATGGATGGTTGTACCCATGTCTTTGTTGTGTTTAAAAACTGTTACACTCAGGAAAGCACACATCGCCCCCAAACCCTTCAACCACAAACATCAAATAAGGTTACCTTCAGTCCTTACTCCCTCTGAACTTCATATACAAGATCATTTGTTTTCCACCTGCCCTCTTTATATTACATTGTTGGTACTCACGATGCTATCAGTTATTGGGTAGGTTATATGGGAAAGGCAGATGGAACTAAAGAACCATTAACAAATCTGAAAGGTACTATTAAAAGCCTTTTGTGGTAGAACATAACTGTAGAATGTTGCACCCTAATTGCGTAAAAAACTCAAGTTCCTGAAATTTTTGAAAGACTCTTGCATTAATCTGTTTGTGATACAGAGCTACAAAATCTCAGTTTTGAACCCCTTGTGTCTTGATGCACTTCCCAATAAAATGAGCGGGAAAAGAGACTCTGTGGCTCAATGTACCTATTTATACACTAAGCAGGATTTGACATTTTAAGTTCTTCCTTGTGCTCTCATGTACTTTCTGTCCTACTCTAAGGCTTAATAAGAAAACTATTCATAAACATAAACTAAGGCAATGCCTGTTGTGATGTGGCTTACACCCTTAATTTGCTTCTCATATCAATGGGTGGATATGCTTCCCCAAAGCAATTATGTCAAAAATTAAAGAAAAGGATTTGCATTGCAGTCTGATGCATTTTATCAGTTTACTAGCTATGCTACCCAAGACAAGTTAAAATCTAAGTAATCAATGTAGACCATGCAATGCACCATGCAATACACATGTCTTTGCTAGAAACCATTCGGTATGGGATTCGTAAAAGCAGTGTTAATGTTAGTGATCACCATTGGTTGCAATGACAGAGGCATAGCAAGTAGACAGACACATAAACATTTATTATTTTATTAAGGTGGATTGAATGTAAAAAGGCACACTTTATATTGCCTATATAGCCTGACAATTACCCCAAGTGCAGAAATTGAGCCAGCAACCTTCTTTAGGTACTACAAATCTCTTCTGAATGGTCTAAACACAGTGGTGTGATGTAGCATGAATTAGGATTGCAGATTATGGCTGGGACATATGTTGCAAAAGCTTTAAGGAGACCCCATTTCAAGTTTCAAAACTCCTGTCTGGAAACCCTAAATCCTCCACACAACACCTCCAATGCTATTTTGGATGCGTTGACTACTAAAAAATATTGCTTTTTTAATTTGCACCATTATCGCCTTTTGTATCATCATGGCTAGCAGATCAAGGTGTTCAGTTATGGAAGAATAAAAAGACTCTTGTTATGAATCTGTGGTCTTGAATTTACAATTCACTTTGGTTTTGATATTGTGATTTTGTTTTTTCATGGATACTGTTGTTTTGGGTATTTTTTCCATGCAGCAGCTTTATTGTGCTGGTAATGGTGCTCCATTGCTACCATGTGACAACAGAAAGTTACTGTGTAACATTGCTGCCTAGTCAGTATAGAAGATGGTGTTGCCCTCCAAATTAGTTTATATATTTTGAAAAATCTTTGCCTGCAGTGGCCAGAAAAAATCTTGCTTGGCAGTAAAACCATGGCAAGAGAATTTGGCAGGGATTTCATTGTAACTTAATGGGCTCCAGTTAAACAATGTGACTGCCTTGATGATTTTGACTCGTTTTTGTTTTTGGTGTAGGTATTCTCTCAACAACAACAATAACAACATTTATTTATATAACACATTTTCATATAAATCATGTAGCTCAAAGTGCTTTACATGATGAAGAAAGAGAAAAAAGACAAAATAAACAATTAAAATTAGGGAACACTAATTAAAATAGAAAAAAAGTAAGGTCAGATGACCAGGGGGAACAGAAAAAAACAAAAAAAAAACTCCAGACGGCTAGAGAGAAAAAAATAAAATCTGTAGGGGTTCCAGACCATGAGACCGCCCAGCCCCCTCTGGGCATTCTACCTAACATAAATGAAACAGTCCTCTTTGTATTTAGGGTTCCCACTGGAAGGACTTGATGATGATGGTCATGCAGACTTCTGGCTTTTAATCCATCAATGTAGGAACATCATGTTGCTTTGATTAGGTGGAGGTTGCGCAGGTCGCCACCACAAAAAAACGGGAAAAGGAACAGAAGAGAGAGTAGGGGTTAGTACGGATTTTAGAGCCATCATGAATAGTCATTATAATGAATTGAATATACAGAGTATCAGGATTAAATTAAAGTGAAGTTATGAGAAGGCCATGTTAAAGCAATGTGTTTTCAGCAATTTTTTTAAGTGCTCCACTGTATTAGCCTGGTGAATTCCTATTGGCAAGCTATTTCAGATTTTAGGTGCATAACAGCAGAAGGCCGCCTCACCACTTCTTTTAAGTTTTGCTCTTGGAATTCTAAGCAGACACTCATTTGAGGATCTAAGGTTATGATTTGGAATATAAGGTGTCGGACATTCTGATATATAAGATGGAGTGAGATTATTTAAGGCTTTGTAAACCATAAGCAGAATTTTAAAGTCAATCCTGAATGACACAGGTAACCAGTGTAGTGACATCAAAACTGGAGAAATGTGCTCGGATTTTCTTTTCCTAGTTAGGATTCTAGCAGCTGCATTCTGCACTAGTTGCAAACGATTTATGTCTTTTTTGGGTAGTCCTGAGAGGAGTGCGTTACAGTAATCTAGCCAACTGAAAACAAACGCGTGAACTAATTTCTCTGCATCTTTCAATGATATAAGAGGTCTAACTTTTGCTATGTTTCTTAAGTGAAAAAATGCTGTCCTAGTGATCAGATTAATAAATCAGATCATTAAATTCCCGGTCATTTACACAATTCACCTTTAGGGTTGCCACTGTTCATCTCGGTAGCACAACTCACAATGTATTAAGTGTTAACGAGAGCAGACATTTTCATAGTGAACGTACTTCCTCAGACTAATGCTAATAATGTCAAAATATACTACTAAAGGTGAATGTTTAACATATAAAGCACTCAAGTAGGAATGTTATAGGGAAAACACTAACCATGTAAGATGTTTACTGTCTTCATAGACCTAGCATTATTTGTTCTAGGCACAAGTTACAAGATGAGGAGGCTCAACTTGTTCTGCCACCATCAGGTGAATAGACAGAGTGTTATGAGGACTGGGGAAAGAAAGCTGACAAACAATTAAGGTCAATCCAACATAGCAACTAACTAAAGTAGGAGATAAATTTGTAGTAGTAGGATCAAAGCAGGGTCAAAACCAAAAAATAGATTTGAGAAACCACAGCAATAAGATTCTATAAAGTGACCACAAAGCTTAACATTGGAATTACCTAACTGGAAGCTATTTAAACGTCTGCACCAGTGAGCAATACAGGATTTCTAGGGGTCCCTTGAAATAGCATAGCAACCTATGCACAAAATGGTGGAGACTATACAAAACAAAAATGGCTCTGTGGGAATAGTCCAACCAAAAACATAATACATTTTAAACACTGAAAATAGGCTTCTAAGTAAGAAACTAAGGGTCCTCAAAGATTCCTAATAATAAAAAATCATAGCTAGGATGTCTGCATTTCTATAAAAAATGTGTTCTTTTTGGGGTAAACTTAAAATAGCCAATGGATTCATAACAAAATCAACGAGTCTATGTCCCCAGTACTACAATTCTGTTTCCCCTCTCTGCCTTGACCTCTGTTTGTCCAGTCAATTATCTCTCAACCAACCCCCCCCCCCTTATTGGTCACTGTGAACAGAGTCAACAAACAAATGGAAATTAAGAGAAGAAGTATAAAGTCTCTGAGCTAACAATCCACAGTGCTTCTTGCAGGCCCCTGAGGCACCTAAAACCCTTGTGTCTTCCATACCCTTCAGAGGGCCTGGCATCTTAGGCAGTCACTTATTTGTAGCACATAAAGGGGTTGCATGCTTCCATTCCTTCCGCTCAGAGACTATGTGCCACCTTACACCCTGTGAGGAAAATTGCTCACTCATGGCCATCAGTCTGACATCAGCTTTAAAATAGCAAAACATTCCCACTCTCAGGCTAGGACACTGGAACAATGTTCTGACCTTCTGTTAGGCAAGATGATCACTTCCTGCCTGCTCTCCTTCAGGGTCCTCACTTTCTCTGTCTCTATCCGAGGAGTGTCAAGTATGTTACCTGCTGAGTCACCTGGGAAAATGCTAGTCAGTTCCTTTAAAAACTGCACTTCTCTCTCATGCTGTCTCGCTTGCATTCACTAGTTCCTCTGCCTATTGTTTTTCTGGAGTTTCCAGCACATATAAAGGCCACAGTGCAGCCTGGCAGTGCTAGTCTTTAAGCAACGGCAAGGCAGTATGTATCCTTGTTCTCCTTGATTTCTCAGGCATTGTCTTTATCTTTTGTTGCCTTTTTGCCAGTAGGCAATGCAGCACCATGCCATAAGGGAAAAGGTAGAAACTACTCTTATATAAAAATCAATGATGATGATGACAATCTTAATCTTCAGGAGAACTACAGTAAAAAAAAAAGCCTAAAAATTTTAGCAAATAAAATAACTAGTACTGATTCACAGAACCCATAACTCAAAACTGAGATTACTGATCTTTTCATTTGACAAATGCCTAACTTTCCTTAACCAATATGACAATGCAGGGTGGACTGCTAATATATTATTATCATCAAAATCATCCTGAACGCAAGTCCACAAAAGGTATCATGTATGCTTGTCATGAGCTGTTCCATCCTGCACTACATGTAATTGCTGTGTCTCACAAGGGTGTAGTAGGCAGGACACCTTATTACCCTATTTTCCAAGGCAATCCCAAGAATGATTGAAAGTGAAAGACAGTTAGTGAATACCGAGACATTTATGTTAACTCATTATGTCAGTCTCTTGGTTGTGCTAACAGACTGAACTCTTTTTTATTTTCTACCGGGCTTATCTTTCATTTTCATTTTTCCCTTGCCCCTTTCCTTCATGTATCAGCCACAGATTGATTTCTTAGTTAGTTCACTCAGCCTTGCTGCTCTCCACACAATCACTAACCTCTCACTTCTTTCAGGCAGCCAATGCATTTTGTGCACCCTGGCGGCTAGAGGAGCTCGAGTAGTGGTGAGTTTTTAAACTGAAGTCATAGATTCTTGTCACCGATAGAGAACAGTAGTGGCCATCGACGTCAGCCCTCTGTAAAGCACAATGGAGTATAAAGTGATTTACGAGGGCTCAGGGTTTCATAATGTGAAGCAGTAACAAGGAATCAATGGGCTAGAAAAATGCTACCAGTGGACCTTTATGTCCTAGGCTTGTGTTCTTTCTGCTATTTAATTAATGTGACTTTTGCCTGAAAGATGGAGACAGTGAGCTGAAAACAAATCCCTCACCTTCCCCTTAATTTCTCCTATTCACCTCACCAAGCAATAAACTCTAAAGGCAAGCCTAGGAAAACATAGGTAATGATGGTAGGCACAGGGGGCTTTTATGGGAAAATTATATTTTTGATGGATTTAACCGTAGCAGAAAGAAAACTTTTTGAATATAAAATGTTTTAAAAAGCTAAAAGAGCACATCATTTACATGCAAGGTGAGAGCAAAGAAGAAAAAGCACAAACTGCTAGAGGCAGATATTGCCAATTTAAATATCCAGATTGCATTTCTGAAACAATTAATTCTGGGTAGGTAAGCTGCCTTTTTCAAGACAAATCTGTCAGAACGCATTAGCTTTCTGTCTGTTTGTGCTTGTGTGGAAGCAGAAAATGCAACCAAATGAAAGAGGTGGTAGCTCCAACGGGAAACAGATGGAGCTATAAAAGGGCAGAAGGTCACCTGGCTGTTAGCCAGTGCAAGATATACTAACTATACCAATTAGATAGATAGATAGATAGATAGATAGATAGATAGATAGATAGATAGATAGATAGATAGATAGATAGATAGATAGATAGATAGATAGATAGATAGATAGATAGATAGATAGATAGATAGATAGATAGATAACAACAACAACAACAACATTTATTTAAATAGCACATTTTCATACAAACAATGTAGCTCAAAGTGCTTTACATGATGAAGAAAGAGAAAAAAGACAAAATAAACAATTAAAATTAGGGAACACTAATTAACATAGAATAAAATTAAGGTCCGATGGCCAGGGAGGACAGAAAAAAACAAAAAAAAACTCCAGACGGCTGGAGAAAAAAAATAAAATCTGCAGGGGTTCCAGGCCACAAGACCACCCAGCCCCCTCTAGGCATTCTACATAACATAAATGACTTCAATCAGTCCTCATTGTATTCAGGGTTCTCATGGAAGAATTTGATGATGATGGTCATGCTTACTACTGGCCTTTAATCCATCAATGTAAGGACATCACGGTGTGGAAAAAGAACAGAAGAGAGAGTAGGGGTTAGTATGAATTTTGGAGCCACCATGAATAATAATGATAATTATTTGAACATACAGAGCATCAGGATTTAACTAAGATGAAGCTATGACAAAGCCATGTTAAAGTAATGTGTTTTCAGCAGTGTTTTAAATGTTCCACTGTATTAGCCTGGCAAATCCCTATTGGCAAGCTATTCCAGATTTTAGGTGCATAACAGCAGAAGGCTGCCTCACCACTTCTTTTAAGTTTAGCTCTTGGAATTCTAAGTAGACACTCATTTGAAGATCTAAGGATATGATTTGTAGTGTAAGGTGTAAGACATTCTGAAATATAAGATGGAGCAAGATTATTTAAGGCTTTGTAAACCATAAGCAGTATTTTAAAGTCAATTCTAAATGACACAGGTAACCAGTGTAGTGACATCAAAACTGGGGTGATGTGTTCGGATTTTCGTTTGTGAGTTAAGATTCTAGCAGCTGCATTCTGCACTAGTTGCAATCGATTGATGTATATTTTGGATAGATAGATAGATGGATGGATGGATGGACTGGCATTGCATTATGCCCAGGTAAAGTGGGGATGGACTGCAAGTTAATTGTCCGTCCATACCACGCTGAGTCCAGGGCTAATTCATCTTACACTCCCTCTGTCACTCTCATTCACAATCTGAGCAGTTACGAATATGACATTGTGTAGTCTCTACAAATAGAGAACTTAAATCTCTCAGCACAAGGGAGATGCTACACCATAGACTAGAGAAGCAAATGTCACATCTTTGGGTTTCACATCAAAATGGGTGCACATTTTTTATATTTTTAGCTCCAGAAATCTGTAAAGCTATCCTTGGTACTTTGAAATGAATCTACAATAAACAAGATTTTATGAGCTTCTTCATTTTTGAAAATGCTTTCTGAGGCAGTTTATCAACAACCACATCTTTCCATGGGAAATGCATGTCACAACCTAAGATGTTCGATTCTGGCAGAGGCTAGAAACATAAAACAGAATCAAAAGCTAGCAAACAGCCCACTGTTGAGTGATCTTTCAGGCCTTCGCAATGGGACATTGATGAGAATGAGAAAATCAGAATTGCAGTTCTAAAAGAATCCTGAAAGTCTTACTTTTCTTGAATGAACAGGATTTTTTTTATATATATATCATTTTCAGACTAGGAGAATCTGCAGCACCTTTCCCTTAAATAAAATGGCAAGTGGAATATCACAAACATGCACAGGAATCACTACAACAACACCCCAGCTTGGCTCATTATTACTAACACCCATTAGCGAACTCCCAACAGCTATTAAGCACAACACTGAAGGCAGCTGGTAGCAGCTACTAATGCGTTGCAAGGGACAAACTTAGAGATGCCAATCAATTTAACCTGCACATTTTTCAGATTGGGAGAACATTGGAGTACCTGGAGAAAAATAGGGAGAACACACAAGCTTCAAGTTACTGAATATGTAAGGCTGCAGCAAATGAAAGGCTAATGTTGTGCCTCCATATTACATCAGCATCTAAAGTACAGTACAATAAATGAAGTACAGCTTATGATTATCTTTTTTTATGAGAAGCAGTGGGTTGTCTTCTGTTTATCCATAAGAGTTTCAAAGTTCTACAGGATATTTTATACCCCTAACAGACTGTCCTGAAATCATACAATAACTAAGAACATATTTTGAGAATTTGCATGTTGATTAAAGATGCCATCACATTACATGACTTTTAGTCAGAGGGGATATCAGAGTTGAGGAGGGCACTTGCCGACCTCATTGCTTGAAGATGTCAGATTACATGAGTAGAAATCACAAGTCATGAGAAATTATACTACTCCATCACAGTTTCAAATTTACAAAGCAACATAAGCTTCTTCTTCTGACCACCAGTGATGTGCTGCCTGACAGAGCTGGTGCTGTACGAATGTTTACCATTTTAGCCACAACCTTCTCTTCCGCAAAATGGTAGTGAGCTCTCTAAAATCACTCTAAAAACGATGTCATGGTTATAGTGATAAAATAAGCTGAACTAAATAAGGTTCTTGATGTGTCAAGATGTATAATAATGCTTTGGAAAATGAATGAATGAATGAATGAATGAATGAATGAATGAAAGAATGAAATAAAAAGAAATAAAAGCAAACTGAAGGAGCATATAGGACATATATATAACAGTTCAACTGTAAAGTTAAAAGTAGCTTTGTTAATTAAGTATAGTTAAAATATGCAATTATAAAGAAGGACTCATTGTGAAAGTGAAGTAAAATTCCAGTCCAAGACAATAAGAACAAACAGTAAAGCTGTCTAGGAACTATGTCTTCTAACATCAAACAGACCTGATGATTGAAAATTCATCCATCACACCCACTTAGCCCAGATCAGATTCACAGAGCACATCCTAGCAGCATTGGGCCACAGGTAGGCTTGCAGTGGATGATACATTACTTCATCGCTGTACACCTCTAGGCACACACAACCATGTAGAATGAGTGTAGAGAATTTAGTAAACACATCTTTGAGGCGTGAGAAAAAAACAAAAATACACAAAGAAAAAAAAATTGCACAAATACAAGGAAAATGCGAAAACTTAAAAAAAAAAGCCAGAAAAAAACCCCAAACTCGGAACTAGAAGGCGTAAATGTCATCCACTGCATCACCGTGCCACTCTTTGGCAGAATGTGATAACAAAAATTCAGAAAATTGCAGGACTGACCCAGTAGTTATTTTCTGCAGAAGTCTTGTATAAGCTGAAATCCTGTTACTCAGACTTGAATTTCCCTTGAGAAATAGGGTCGCTGCATTTCAAGGGACAACTCTATTCTCACATTATGATTTTCTGCTTTGATAAGACTATATTTGAGTTATTAGTTTTTTTATATTTCTTTCTAGTGCTGGTACAAGTCATTCAACCCTCTTTGACATTTTTCACATTTTATTGTGTGAAGATATAGAATCTCAATATATGTAACTTTTTTCCAAAGTGAAGATAAAACTGTGCAAAGTGAAAATAAAACAGTGCAAGTCCTTCAAAATTATAAATTTAAAAAGAAAAAAAAATGCATAATTAGAAAGTATTTGATAAAGGTCTTTGGCTTTACTTCCTTTGTATATCTGTGCACTGTTGTTGGTTTAAGTATTGTAATAAATAAATTGGACTCAGGAAACGTTTAAAAGAGTTGGGGAAATTTCCCCGTATAATGTCTGTCAGACATGATGAGAACTGAATGAAATCTGATCAAAAATCAAATCAGAGCATTTGACAAAAGACAGTATTGCAATGAGGATATTTATACACAAAATGGTGATAGGGTATCATGTCATAGGGAAGTGACATCAAAACAGTGGGTTGGAAGTGATGTCATTACTGGGCGCCGGAAATGACGTTATCATGGCGGGACTAGAAGTGACATCATCAATGGGAGCAGGAAGCTTTTCCATTAGGAATGAATCGGAAATGACCTCATCACTGGAAGTTGGAAACGGAATTGATGTGGAGTGGCCATTTTGAGAATCCAGAAGTAATTTAGGTACAGTCTTCTTTGGGTCTGGTGAAAGAGAGAGAGAGAGAGACATTAGAACTCAAAATCAACCCTTCATCTTGTGGTACATTACTCACCTTAGGGCTTGTTGGCTGCCTCCTAAGCACACGTGTGTGACAGTATTTTGCAGCATCTCTCAATCTCCACTGATTTTCTTGGGGGTCCTATTGTACGATGAGATATTTTCATCTGTTGTGAAATATTTACAATGAAAATGACCTAACTGCACAATTTCAAAATACTGGCTCTTCAATTTTAATCCATTCCATTTTACCTTATTAACATATTTTCAGTCATTGTCATTCTAAAGCATGCCTTTTTTCAAGACTTTCTTCCTCTTTAAATCACTATATCTGCTTTGCTTTTCATCTTCAAAGATCTTTCTTGCCTTTATGCAGAGGAACATCTATATAATACAATCCTGCCACCATTATGTTTCACAAACGTGACAGTGTTCTCTGGAGATGTGCAGACTTACACTTGTGGTCAATTTTGGTCTAAGCAGATTATAGGAACTTCATTATTTAGTCCCTGACGCTACAAAAATGGTATCATAAAGAATGAATCTTGAATCTGAAGGGAATTTGCAACAATGGCCACTTTCCAGTAAAGCAACAGTCATAGGTCAGTATTCTTTACATCTGGATACACAGTTAGTGGGGATCATCTTCAATTCTGTGTGCTACATGAGCACAGTCTGTTTCCAAACTAAGTTCAGGCTGTAGAGGTGCTAGTATCAAAGCTAGTACCTCTTGGTTCAGGAACAGTTTTTATCCTTCTGCAGCCTGTCTTCTCAATAACGTGTGTCAAAATTAATTTAAGTAAACTGTACATTAACATGCATTAACGATCTAACAACATTTACCTAGTAATGTATGTGTTTTGATCTAATTGTACTGTCTTGTGCTAGTTTTGTCCTACTGTATATGGGCGAAATGTACTGTATTATGTTCCCTATACCTGAGTGGACATCTCAAGTAAGATTTTCTATGTACAGTACATCTGTGCAAAAGGCAAATACAGAATCTCAGCCTTAAACCAACTGAGCTAAAACAGGAACCCAAGCTTCTAGTTTCATTATTATCTGCACCACGCCAAAGTACTGATAGAATACTCTATATATGATTTAGGTGACACAGGGGTTAACATTGCTGATGCACAGGTCTAAAATTTGATTACAGTGTATGTGTGCAGTTTGTAGCTTTCTCTGTATGCTCTGCTCTTCCTCAAATATACCAGACATGTAGTGGAAGAACATGGCTTTAAAACTGTGGGCAAAGCTTGTTAGTGGGCATCTTTGAAACACTGCTTCCTCTCTAACTTGATGCATGCCTAGTGCAAAGAACACACAAATTCCAAGAATTTAGCATATAAATAATAAGAGCTGTTGTGCCATCAGGATGAGCATCTGATTTTAGAACCCTTGCGGATCAGTGGAGTTCCCATGTGTCATTTGATCTATTCCTCTCTGTTTTGTCACTTTACTGTGCTTTGTGCACTTTGTCCTTGCTCTTTTGACCTGGTATGGTTGTCTGTTGACTCAAAGCAAATAGGGCAGTGAGCTGAATCAAAGCTGAAGAAAAGGGAGCTCTTTCTCAATGTTTTGTGCACTCCAATATGCCTGATGTGTGCTTACATATTTTCTAGTAGGATAATGTGTGGGGATAGTATTGTAGCAATATGGGCAGTTTATACATTTCTGCATTCTCTACATTATATATATTTTTATATGAAGTTTTATACTAGAATGGAAAAGAATGTTCTTAATTTTTTTTGTCACGTTTATAGGGACATCCAAAGTTTTTTTAGATTAATTGACAATTCTAAAATGGCTATGAGTGGAGCCTGTGAAGAACTGGTGTTCCTAACTGGTTTGGTTCCTGCCTTGAATTTGGTTGGATGCTAGGTTTATGTCTAAGCCCTGTGAGCCTATATTTAAAGGCTGAAAGTACATTACTGGACAGATATGCACTGCATAGACAATAAAAAAAGAAAATGTGTATGATTAATAAGCAAAACACATTTGCAGTCCTCCTAATACTTGACTCTGACACAAATACATGTAATATTTTTCAAAGAATTTTGGCATCCACTAGACATTTAAAGATCTTGGACTATCTATACACATTAGTTCTTTATATGCATTATCAACTATTTACTTTTTATTGCCTAGATCTGGATTTCCAAGAGATTGGAGAAATGATCAGAAGTCCAAGTTCACAAGTCATTTCTTGCAAATTTCCAAAATATTTTAGAAAAATATACAGTGAGCTGTGTGGTATTGTGGACAAGATCAGATGAACTCCCATCCTCTGAGTTGCCAAGTGACACTGAGCCAGTGAGTTAACTTGGCAGTGTTCAAGTGTAAAAACAATGAAAATGAATTAAAATAATATATGAGTATCCTAATTTTGTATGTGCCTCGGTAAAGGCATCAGACAAATATACAATTTTAGTAAAATGAAGGAAGAAATAAAATCTGACATACAAAATTCATTTTTGCAAACCTAGTCTATTTCAGATGCATTGGGCACAAAACCCATAACAAAAACATGGCTACTGCACCTTAGTGTGCCTGTGAAGATGTAGAGAGTTTCCTTCTTTCTTTCCATGAAAGCTTAATTTTGGAATATTACAATTTGACCTTTTCTGACTGGTTTATACAAAAACTAATTATTCCTCTTCTAGATGGTAGCTCAAGTGTGACGAACTTAGAAAACCTACTGATTATATTTTTCTTGCTGTATGCAGCAAACACTGATTGAAGAGTAATTCTATATCCTATAATATCAATTTTCTTTTTTTTATTTCAATCCACTAGTCTGTGATAAAACTAAAGACATTAAGATGGAAATATCAGAACATGCACAAGCTCTTTTTTATTGGGATCACCATTTCCTTTGTGACACACTTTGTAGTATTAAACGTTCCAGCCATGCATTTTTAACCTGCTCACTTCATTCCCTATTCAGGATCACATTGAACTGGAATATATCAAAATGGGGGAAGTCCACTGCAAGATGTATGAACAACAAGACAAACATCCAATCCAATCAATACATCATGAAAGCAAAGGAAATAACAAAATCACAAAACTAACATGTTAGTGGCTGGTAAGACCTGACAGCACATGTTTATCAGCATGTCTGTTCATGGTGGAAGGAGACATTGTCTCTGGAAATGAACAGAAGGAGAACACTCAGATTACACAATAAAGAAACACCAGCTGTAAGTCAAATTTCTTGATTAACATTTATTTAAAGTAATCTTCTACAATGCCATTTTGTTTTTTCACAGAGGCTGCCATTTTATGGATTAATTGGCATAGCTAATGTTTCCTGGTACAAGAACATCAGCTTTGACATAGGACTTTTGTTTAGCCTTGACTAAAATGTGTTTTGCCCTTTTGTTATTGACCCTTGCCTGTTTATTCTATGGTTTTTCTTCTGGTCCCTTCCCATTTTAGAACCTGCCTTCTCTATCTACAGCAGTACATATACAAATGTGCAAAATTAGGAAACTACAGTTTTAACAGGCAGACGGATCAATCAGACGTCATTTTTAAGAAGAAATCTGGAATTGTGTTCACACAGTCAAAAGTAAACAATCAGAAATTTAATTGATTTTTGCTCCTAAAGACCAACAAAATATCATGACCAAAACAGTACCTGGAAGTCAGAGTCTAAACTACTTAAATTGATTTGAACTTTGCCAACTCGCTCTATGACATTTTTTGATTTAGAATCTAAAAACTTCGATGACAAGATTAGTGTGATGCCATGATATCACATGCCATGCTTCTGGTAGTCACCAGGAAGCCAAAAGTAATCATCATTTACAACAGCATGGGTACAGCTATCTGGATTGTGATTTCCGGCTCACATAAAACTCAAAAAAGCTCACATTCAAAAACCAGGCCTGACTTCCAAAAGGGAAGAAGCAGGCTTTTCGACCTGCACATCAATAAATAGCCAGACTTAGAATACTCAAAAAAGGAAAAGGAGAAAGATAAGAACAAACTTGGCTCGCTGTAAGGAAATAGATTATCTTTGATACATGTATATTTAATAGTGTATTACAAAAAACAAATAAAATAAAATGAACATAGTCAAGCAACACTTTCCCAATGTTAACTCCTAAACACAAAAATCAAAAAGAGGTCTTACAAAAGTTTAAATGTTGAAAGTCCAAAATCAGTTAAAAGCCAAACAAACCTATGTTAACATTAAGAAATATAACAAATGATGTAAGCTAAATGTAAGCATATAATACATTCATAAAACACTATTTAATGAAAAATACAATGCAAAAAGATAAAGCACAAAAACATCTTTAAACATAAGTTTAAAGGAATAAAAAAAATAATGAAATAATAAATAAAAGGATGGGACAATAGAGCAATGGAGACTCTGGTTACAGCACAGCAACAAAATGGTGGTGCCCATGACCTAAAGCAAAACATGAAATCCTGGACACATAATGTTATAAAAATATCCATAATGATAAAAATTACAGCAAAGTCAAAACTGGGATAAAAGTACAAAATGCTCACAGAAATTAAATCAACAATACCCAAAACCCCCAATTTATAACAGAAAGAAGGTAATTAATGAAGAACAGTCAGATTGTAAATCTGTGAGTTGTACTCAATGCTACATAAACAATGGTAGAACCCAAATTAATCCAATATACAAAAGTCTCAAGTAAGAGGATTACAGTATATACCATGAGCTACTTATCTCAAGTGAAATTAACTCTATTATTACTAAGACTGAGGGCTGTAAAGAGAGAACTGCAACTATATAACAAGATGAAAAAAAAAGAAATACAGTAGCCCTAAGCAGAGCCAGCTTACTAAAGTTACAATGAAAACACTTGACAAGTAATTAAGTCTTGTGTACTCCTCTCAGGTAACTGCAGTTGTGATCACTGCAGCACCTGAGTTCATTAATTTAATATAGGGTGCCACCCCTACAAACTCAGGACTGGAATAAAGGACCAGACTAAAATGAAGACAGTGCAAGGAGCTAATGGAAGAAGACTAAATGTCTGTCATAAAGCAGCAGGTCCCAATGAGAGAACTGTAATTGTAAAGTAACAGTAGATCCACTCTATTTTTCAAAATTGTGTCTGACAAGAAAAGTGAAAAACCTGTATACGGAGGCAAAGTGCACCAGAGTAAGACCACAGATCCGTCCTACTGCCAGGGACAGGTGTCATTTTTGTGACAGAAGATTGATATAACTCAGCTGCCTGCCACATCACAACAGTGTGAAAAATTAAGATCAGCTGCCTGCCTGTAGTGTGATGGAAATAAATTTGCAGGAACGGGAACAGTGTGAAAAAAAGCTAGCTTCAAGAGGTATTCTTCTTATGTTTAATTTGATGAGATTATGCCTTACAAGCGTTAGACTCATTCAGCAGATTTCTTTTAAATTATATCCTAACTATGCCACATATATAAATACAATGTGGACAGCAGATACTGAATGTATGAAAACACAATGGATTATAAATTTGATTGTAGTCTACTATAGCAAATAGGACTGCAAGGTGCAATTAAACAAAGCATTTCACTTTGAATTTGTCATTGCTGCCTATGATTAGGGTTGCAGTATCACTTCTGCTGTCTTCCATTTACTAGGCTTAATAGCTATGCCTGTAATAGAAGACTTATTTTTTGCATACATTTTTCACAAAACAGCCTGTCCCAAATGGACCCTGCCTGATCAGTGAAGCACCTTGTGACGGCTGAGCAGTGTAAATACAAACAATCCCTTAATTAGCCTATTAGTACAATATCCTCTCATTTGTAAACAGTTTGTAAGCATGTTTAGCATGCCGCTGCTCTGTTGTTCCCATCTGGCCAGAGATCTAAGCTGCAAAACAAACACCAGAGTAAGCAAGTTTAGTATACATCATGCATAAATTAAAATTAAAATTCATCTTTCTTTAGGCTCAGACTAAACACACAGCTACATGTCTTGCTCATAATGAGTAAATGATGTTCTCAGAGAAATTACCCTCAAATGAGCGTCTGTGCTGGGCTGTTAAAGTAGTCTGTTGTGTTTTTTCCATTCACACTCAGCACTAGTGTAAAATAATACAATATTTTGAAAGCAGTAAAGAAATTGTAGGTAGAGAAGGGACATTCTGAGTAGGACAGAGGAAGACTAAATACAGTAAAAAAAAATCTGAGGATTGCAAAAAATGGAAAGTGCTTACAATAGTCATTCAATGTAACTCAATTAACAATAAATGTTATGAGCTAAATAAACTGAAAGCATTCATTCTTTATGTGAAAGTAAAAGAATGAAAGCCTACACAAATAAGACCTGGCCCCACTGTCAAGTTCTGTGACTGACTGAACTCGGTATCATCATTTGTTTATTATCATAACCATCTAATTCTGGGTTGAAGGGGCTTGTTGGAGGGTGGACAATTCTGGAAGCACTGGATGAAAATGAGGAGACACTCATGGGCCAATTTGTAATTGCCAGTTAAACTAACCAGAACATCTTTTTTGGATGTGGTAGGAAAACCCAGGTAGACATAGAAAGAACATATAAAGTTCATACAGACAATAACTTGGTGTGGAATTCAGTCCTAGGACACTGGATATAAAAAGTGACTGCAATGGCACTTTACAATTGCATCATGATTTGTTCATTTTTTTATCATTTACTTCATTTTATTATTCTAACAACATTATACTGATTACAGCTGTTAAAGATACTGCTTGCATAGTGATGTCACGTGGTCATGTGATTCAGTGTGTGATCTTACAGCAGCCATTTGACATATAAATGTTGGCCCAGGAATGCAGTAAACATATCATTTGTGTGTTTTGGACTTTATTTTATATTATTTCATCTTTTCCTAGGCCTCTAATAATCGTGTATATATCATTTTGGGTGTTTTAAAGGTCAAAGAATTGAATAGTCAGTATGGTTTTCTGATTTAGAACGTACTTTCAAATGTTATTTCTGAAATACAACTTGCCTTGACTCAATTTCATTTTTATCATGTTATTACACATGTGATTTATCTGACGGTTCCACCATACCTTAAACTGCTGTATCCCTGCGCAGTTTCTATAGTCAGTACTTGTGATTCTTTATGAAAAGCCACATTTTGTCATTTTGACTTTTAAAATTGCCACAAATCTGCTCGCAAGTGTTTATTTTTAGCATATTTTGGAATAATTCTTGTGAAGGTTTTTTTACTTCCAGCTTATCAGCACTGCAGTACTTTTTGGTGTCATTGTAACATATTCACGTTGACCATATAGTGGCTGGTGAGCAAAGCTGACCCTTGCGGGCTCATCAGTAAGATGTTCATATTAACAAGTGTTAGAGCCTGTTTTAATGCTTTGCTCAATATCCGCATCACTGTAAATAAGCCTAAATGACTAAGCATTGCATTTTATTCCCCTGGAAGAATGTATTTCTTTTTTTGTGCCAGATGAGTTGTGATATAAAAATCAAGGTTCAATTATCTGTGCAAATATATTGGCATGAATCAGAGTCTTTTATTCTACATGTATGCATTGATAAGAATCGTTAGTGCAATGTTGGCACAATGTTCCTTTCCTTTTATTTAATGTAAATTTTTCTTTTTTTCTCTTGATAATGATATCACCACATTGCCATTTTGGGTTTCTGTTTTGTTTGTTGACAATGGCATTTTGTATGTTCTTATTAATCCCCTAGCCATCTTGTTGATCATTTTTTATGGCCATCACTTAATGAGATGATACAATGTTGTGATGTTTCCTATATAAGATGGCTATGCCCAGTTTACCATAATCTAGTCTTGTCCACAAACTTCTATACAAATCCCAATCCAGTTTTCAAGAAAAGGTAGAAATACAAGTTAGTATTAAGATGTTTGGCAATGTTTTTCACTTTACTCCTGGCTTTGTATTTTGGCGTTCTGGTTTGTGTAGAGGTAGGAACTGCAATTCCCATGATGCTGAGTGCTGTATGGAAGCAGTTGAAAACTAAAGAGATGTTGTTCTTTTCACTAAGTCATCAGCTCTTGCCTAATTGATTATACATGGTGTCAGAGGTGATGAAACCTAGGTCTCAGCAGTATTTCTTGGCTTAAGTGTATTATTTGCAGTTCAGCCAGCACAATGTTTAAATGTTGATTAGCTGTAAAAGTCGGCAAGTATAAGCATGCGAAAATAAGCCATGGAGGCTCTATAGAGTTACAAAAAAGTTTGCAGTTTCTTTTTGTTGGAACAGAAAACAAACAGAAAACAAAGAAAATGGCAACGACTGCTGTACAAATATTGCATCCGGAGCCGTTTGACTTTGCCAGTTCATCAAAATAGCCAAAATGGATAAGAAGATTTGAAAGGTTTAGCGTAGCATCTGCACTTAATACAAAACAAGAGGAATACCAGGTAAATTCACTCTTACATGCAATGGGGTAAACTGCTGATGATATCTTAGTGGTTTTACCATTCACTGATGCATATAAGAAGATATATGAAGCTGTTAAGACTGCATTTGAACAGCACTTCATAGGAAAACATAAAGTGATTTTTGAGAGAGCACAGTTTAATATAAGATGTCAGCAAGAAGGAGTGTGTGTAGAGTCATTCATCATAGCTGTACACAAACTAGCAGAATACTGCAGCTTTAGAGTACCAAAACAGGAGCTCATAAGGGACAGAACTGTAGTGGGAATAAGAGACAGGAGACTGTCAGAAAAACTACAAATAGACTCTGAGCTAACATTAGCGAAAGCTATACAAAAGGTGAGGCAAAGTGAAAGTGTAAAGAAACAGCAAATGATACTACATAGCAGTGCACATGGTGACAACGCATCAAGTGTGGATGCTATAAAGACAAAGATGAAAAAGGAGAAGAAACAGATAGGTCAAACGATACATAAGGAGCAAAAAACAGAGAAACAGGTAGACTGGGAGTGTGGTCAAGAATGAAAACACACATGCAAGGATTGCCCAGGTATAGAGATTGAATGCAGAAAGTGCCATAAAAAAGGACATTATGCTGTAGCTTGTTGCACATGTGAAGCAATACATACAGTCACGGAAGCCCACCATAAAACAGACACTGACGATTTTGTCTTTTTAGGAGCAATGGATTTGGAGACATCACAGCCATGGTTAGAGGAGATGCACCTAGACGGGAACAATGTCACCTTTAAACTTGATACAGGTGCAGACGTTATGTCCATACCTACTTGGTTATACAAACCAGAGAGAGATGGCAAACTGAAAAAAAATGCAGAAGACATTGTTTAAACCAGGTAAATACCCACTTAAGGCAGAAGGTTGCTTTAAAGGGGAAATAACAAGAAGAAGAAGCTGTACCTCACAGAACATTTATTTGGTGACAGGATTGGTACAACTTCTTCTAGGCAGATCAGCTATAGAGGTTTTAAGCTTGGTCTGCAAAGTAGATGAAGGAGTAGGACACAAAGAAACCGATTTTACTGTGTCATATCCAACAGTTTTTCAGGGATTAGGCAAACTAAAAGAGCCATATCACATTGAACTTGAACTGGGAACGAAACCCAGTTCCCTGTCAACACCCAGTCAGATCCCTTTGCCCTTCAGAGACAAAGTGCGTGCAGATCTGGACAGAATTAAAAAGATTTGGGTAATCTCAAAAGCGAGGGAGCCAACAAAATGGTGTTCAGGTATGGTTGTCATCCCAAAGCCTATGACAGGTAACATCAGAATTTGTGTTGACTTCACACCTCTGAATGAAACTGTGAGAAGAGTTTCCAACTTCCTACCAGCAGTGGCAATGATGACAGATGCAAAGGCAATCACAATACTGGATACCCAGTCTGGATTCTGGCAAATTCCACTTACACCAGAGTCACAACACCTTACAACATTTATCACTCCTTTTGAGAGATATCAGTTCAATTGACTCCCCTTTGGAATATCATCAGCTCCAGAGCATTTTCAGAAGAGGATGTCCCAGATGTTTGAAGGGTTTAATTGAGCGCTCTGTCATGCAGATGATATTCTTGTGTTTGGTGGAAATAAAAAAGAGTATGACCAAACACTTCACTATGTTCTTTAGAAAATGCAAAAGGAAGGTCTAACCCTTACTGAGAAATGTGAGTTGCCAAAAGAACACCTTATGTTTGTGGGGCCTAAGATCTCTGCAAACGTCATTGAACCTGACCTGGATAAGGTATAGGCAATTCAGCAGATGCATAGAGGATATGTACCGTCTCATAGGATTGTCTGACTATCTTGGTAAGTTTCTACTTCAAATGGCCACAATCACCATGCCATTGAAAGAATTATTAAAAGGCAGATTTGGGAACAGCCTCAAATTGTAGCTTTTCAGAAACTAAAAGAAGATCTAAGTTCTCCAAGAGTGCTGGCACAGTACTCCAATGCAGCAGAGACCAGGGTTGCTGCAGATGCATAATTGTACAGATTTGGAGTTCTCCTCACTTGGAAGCACACTGATGGGTTTCTTCCATTACTGGAACCATTTCCTGTAGTGGGTGGCACGGTGGCGCAGTGGGTAGTGCTGCTGCCTCGCAGTTGGGAGATCTGGGGACCTGGGTTCGATTCCCGGGTCCTCCCTGCGTGGAGTTTGCATGTTCTCCCCGTGGCTGCGTGGGTTTCCTCCCACAGTCCAAAGACATGCAGGTTAGGTGGATTGGCGATTCTAAATTGGCCCTAGTGTGTGCTTGGTGTGTGGGTGTGTTTGTGTGTGTCCTGCGGTGGGTTGGCACCCTGCCCAGGATTGTTTCCTGCCTTGTGCCCTGTGTTGGCTGGGATTGGCTCCCGCAGACCCCCGTGACCCTGTTCGGATTCAGCGGGTTGGAAAATGGATGGATGGATGGATTTCCTGTAGTCATCTGTAGTTTGTTGCTGTGTCAAAGACCTCCTGCATTTTATTCCTGGTTTTCTTTCACAGTAGCAAATTATATTCGCTTTAGATTAATATTCGGATTTGGGAGTAAAAAAGTTAAAAAGTCAAAGTGAGTGAGATCTGGCCAATACGGGATGTATGAAATAACAACCAGACTCTTTTTGATCAACTCATCTCTTTGACTAACAAACCTCATTGTCATGATGTGGCACCTGTGGTGCAAAGTGCAGTTTTACATGCTTTCCTGCAGACACCTTGACAGTTCAGCATAATATTGTTGATTCTGTTCATGGGAGACAACCTCTTTATTAAGAAATCTATCAATGTCAAAAAATGCAATCATCACTTTTTTAATGTTGTTCTTTTTCCAACTTGGAGAAAAACATCTTCAAAGTCAGGTGTACAATTGTAGAATTAATTTCAAAAATACACTCTCGATCAACTCAATATGATGCCACTTAGCAGACTGATTAACAAGACTAGGCATTGTTGTAATGCATACGATACCTAGTGGAATAGTCGATAACTACACCCTACTCCCGTACAATCAAATAATTCTTTGAATTTTTGGGTCCCTACCTCATACACAGTAATAAAAAATAAATTAATCAAGAATTAAATTAGTAAAATATGTTAGACAATTTTAATATATTGCTTTTAGTTTATTAAATAAATTAATTGCAAACATAGCTAGGTAATGTCAAATATATTCACTAGAAAAGGGTCAATTTAATAAAATATGTTGTGAATATAAATAAATTAATAGAGGATTATTAGAATATGAATATAAAATTAAAGCTTGTACAAATTCAAGCAGGATGATGCACATATTGTATTACCCTGTTAAAATTATGATAAAATTCTGAACATTTTATGCAGTTCTTCTTGCAATGTTTTTTTCAGGCAAGCTCAATATTGTAAATGATCTACTTTAGTTATTGGAGTGCAGCATATTTCATAAAGGGCCTGAGTGATGCTATTGCTTCTTTACAGCTCCATTGTCCTGGATTCAAATCCCAGGAGTTTGCACAGTTTAGTCGTATCTTCCTATTCTTTCTCCAGATACTCAAATTCCCATGTTGCATCATTAAAATTGTGCATGCCAGGTTGATTTTCCAACCTAAAGTGGGCGAGTGACTGTTTCCTGTAATGGACTGGCAATCTATTCAAGTATGTAGCCTGCTTTGCAGCCAGTGATGCCAGGACAGGCTTTAATATTCAACATTCATTTGTTATACACACTCTGGGCCCCCTGGAGGTAGAAGCAAAGGAGAGAATGTAAGCAAAACTGATGACCATTGTGAACAACACTGCACACACCCTCTATGACACACTAGCATTGAGGACTTTCTGCTAACGAATCATTCAGCAGAACTGTGTCAAGCAACACTACTGGGTGTCCTTTATACCTACCACAATATGTCTTTATAATGCCTCACTGTGACATGTGACTGCTTTTTTCATCTTAATCCAAGTCAGAAGTTTCTTTCATTTTAGATTTCTTTCCTTTTTGTCAGCATGGCTTTTATTTGAGAGGAGGATTCTAGTTTGTTACAATATAAAAATGCATTTTTTTTAATTTATTGAGCTTCTGTAAAAACTTAAGTTACCCCCTGGGGCAAATAAAGTGCTATCTATCTATCTATCTATCTATCTATCTATCTATCTATCTATCTATCTATCTATCTATCTATCTATCTATCTATCTATCTATCTATCTATCTATCTATCTATCTATCTATCTATCTAATAAACCATAGCCCTGTACTGGTGCAGGTAAATTTAGAAAATGAATAAATCTTTTATGAGCAAATGCATTTTATTGGAGAGAGACAAAGTTATCAGGTTAATGGGGAAGCTGAAAGGGTACATCTAGTGACTAAGTTATTGAACGTACTGCCTAGAAAGTCTTAAAAAAAGAATGTGAGAATAACATACTTTAACGAGGAAATGGGAGAATTCTGCTGTCTATATGGTAGTGGACAGTATGCCAGGAGTGCAAAGCCTGTGTATAAAGGCAGTAACAGATTTACATTGGGTTTTCTCTTTATTTTCTAGTTCAGGATGTAGCAGGATGGCTCTTCCAGGGCCTTTGATGTGCCATACAGGCACAACATGTCTGTCTAGCAAAATGGTTTGTTCAGAAGTCAAGCTCCTTGCTGTGCAGCATGTGCACTACTCATGAATAATCTCCTTGAGTTCTCTGTGGTTGCAAATCTTTACAAATAGCAGTGGCAGCCAGAGTCGTACAGGATACGGTAGGTGAGCTTTAGCCCCAGCAGTGTCTGGCTCAGTGTACATCCTGGTTATGTGATTTTTAACTGCCATCTCTCTGTGCCTTTGTGCTTTCACTCTGAATGCAGCTACTTCTGTCTACAGAGATCAAACGAGCTTAGTCCTTCTCCTGCAGTCTAGTTTTGATAATGGCTCATATTACACTTACTAGCTCTGCCCAATTCATTCCACACTTGTCCAATGGCTTATATTTTTTGGCTTAAGTTTCCAAATAGGTGGCAGCTACATTTGATGAAAAATAAAAGTTCTATTCCCATCACATTGAGTTTAGCCGCTTATTCATGAAATGTCCCACTGTGGTTATTATAGCAGTGAGTATTCCTCCATCTTGTGCACTTTTAATCTTTTTCAAGTTTCTCTTTCCTGAATTACAACAATACGATGACATCCCAGCTATTTTCCTATGAATCAAAAAATTCTGATGCTCCAAGAGTAGCGATAGATAGCAATGCCATAGACTGTGTTAAGTGGTATGTTTGGCTGAATTCGAGTTCAAGATTTTCATAACTAGCAGCTCCTTTCACTGCTTTAAATAGACACTTCAGATACCGTTATGGTAAACATCAGAAAATGTGCTTAATTGTTGCAGTTCAAATGTATTTATATTGATATTGTGCATGTCATTGGAGACTAGTGTAGTAACTGGTATGGAGCACCCTTTGCAAGTACACAGCACTCTTCCTGCATACCTCACTTGTAAAGTCAAATAAGCTGGTTGGTTCTGAGGAATGCTATGCAAGACGACATTAGGTTTGGTTGACACCTGACAGAGAGCAAAGAAAGGAGAAGTAGGTTAATAATTAGGAAACTGGTGAGAGCATTAGTGGACCACAATAAATTATTATGTACAGCAGACATTTTGGATGTCAACTCAATGGCACTCAGATTCACTCAGATTCAAGGATAAATTCATCCATTCATTCAAATCTGCTTATCCAGTTCTGGGTCATGAGGGGCAAGTGCTTCTCTACAAAGCACTGGGTACATGGGTAGAACCGATCTTTGTTCTTCACAGAGAACACTCACAAAGATATCACAATTGACACACACTAATACTACATTTCAATAGGCTTTATCTAGATTAATTCATCCATCCATCTATTTTCTGACTCCACTTCATCCAAAATTGGGCGATACTATAATCTCAGCCACAGCAGGAACAACACAGGGAACCAATCCTTGACTGGATGCCAGACTATGACAGTGGACATTCAGTCAGTTTTTTTTATTGTGTTATCAGGTCATCTGTGACATTCACCTAAAATGACCAGCTAACTGCTTAGGTTCTTTTTTTAATGGAGATAGAAAGAATTGTCAAAACCAGGTATAGTCAACCCTATATTCAACCCTAATATAAGGCCTCTTTGCTTACTGGTACTCTTTTATTTTCACTCCTTTACTTTAACCCAGTTTATCATCCATAGAGGACTTCACAAAACTGTCCTTTCGTGCCCTTGTAACGGCCGACCCCTTACCCAGACCGGCAACTACACAACCAAGACCTGTGGCCTGACTAAACTGAGGAATCTAATGACAATACCAAGCTGTACCCCTTACATGCAGTCTTTTCCCCCAGTCAATGAATAAACAGGCAATGCAAGTCAGTGTGTAAAATTGCAGATATATTGAAATGTGAAAACTAATATATATACATATATACAAGGACAGACAGACACTCAATAATATATATATATATATATATATACACAATTCCCCACTATTGCAAAAAACTTAAGTGAAAGACAATATATACAGTATATGTTATTGGACTTTGGGTCCTTCACACTGTGAGTAGTGGCGTGGTCATGCGACATTGCTAACAAGCATAGAACAGCCAAGCCAGCGGGTCTGCGTGTAGGACAGTCACATCAACATTAGAAGGCAGTGAAAGACATTGCAGTAACCTTGGTATGCATTGTGAGAGGGGCATAAACCACCTATCTTCAAGGAATTCAAGGGTTCAAGTGTTATCCTTAATCAAAAAACGAAAAGGAAAATTTCTTGTGAGAGAATTTCTAAGTGACCAACAACTGAACAGCCACAGACACTGTAGCAGGCTCCTTTTAAGTGTCTATTTTTAGCTGACAGACTCCTTGTAAAATTACCATCTTTACAAAAGTGTCACTCCATTTTTCCAACAAAACACCAATTGAATTGAACTGACAACTCTTTTTGAAAAGAGTTCTAATAAAAGACAGCCACTCTCCTTCTCTGTTTCCTGCCCAATGAAGCACATAAACATAACGTTCTTTGCTCCAGCAGAGCAGGCAGTTTCTCACAACATGGGAAATGATAGTTATTCATTATCACCAACTCAAGGTTGATATTCATGGGAATCAAAAGCTGCACTGTCTAACTAAGCAAAATACTTTCATTCCTGATTTGCCTTTCAGCTGTCCCAGAATACACTACACTAGGATTCAGCATGACCAGACTTTCAAGCCAAGGCCTGTCATCTGAAATCTGTCAGTTCAAAGGGTAAAAATATCTCCTATACACTCACTCCCTAATAAAGGGTTCAACTTTATGACTAAATTTCCCTCAATTAACAAACAATAACAACAAATGTAAACATCCCATAATTTATACATTTCTAAAAAGTGCATAACATACCATATCTTTTGGGTTAGTTTCGCCCTATTATTGATTTAAATGGATTTTACACTGGATCTTTTCAGATATGAAATGTGAAGTCTTTTAGTAAAGTTACCTAACTTTACAAAAAGCACAAAAGTTTCCAAATGTTACATTTTTGTACACATTTTGAAAACTGCTGTGTCCTTTTAGTCATTCCATCCATACATCCATCCATTATCCAACCTGCTATAATAATAATAATAATAATAATAATAATTTTTTGCATTTATATAGCGCTTTTCTCACTACTCAAAGCGCTTAGCAATTGCAGGTTAAGGGCCTTGCTTAAGGGCCCAACAGAGCAGAGTCCCTTTTGGCATTTACAGGATTCGAACCGGCAACCTTCCGATTGCCAGTGCAGATCCCTAGCCTCAGAGCCACCACTCCGCCTATATCCTAACACAGGGTCACGGGGGTCTGCTGGAGCCAATCCCAGCCAACATAGGGTGCAAAGCAGGAACAAACCCTGGCCAGGACTCCAGCCCACCACAGGGCACACATACACACACACTCAAACACCAAGCACACACTAGGGACAATTTAGGATCACCAATGCACCTAACCTGCATGTCTTTGGACTGTAGGAAGAAACCGGAGCACCCAGAGGAAACCCATGCAGACATGGGGAGAACATGCAGACTCCACGCAGGGAGGACCTGGGAAGCGAACCCAGGTCTCCTTACTGTGAGGCAGCAGCGCTACCACTGCACCACCATGCCGCCCCCTTTAATTCATTTTCGACCCAAATTGATTTAAAGGATCTTCCACTGCATTTAAGGTGCTTTGTTTGTTCAAAACCAAAACAACCATCCTAAATATCATTTATTCTAAAAGTTATCAGTATTACAGGTTAAAATGGTGAATCAATCCATCATTTAGGGAGAAATTTGGTGTCCAGGACACCTAAAAGGGAGAGTCATAATTCAGTCAAAACAGACCCCTAAGGCCCAGCATATAACCACTATATGAAGATTTTGTGAGGCTTAATTCACTTCATTTCAATTCCATAAATGCTCCATCTTTAAACATTTATGTAAAAATGCCCTCAAGTAGTTGCATTGACCCTTCTCAAGTCTGACATGGCAGTAGAGGTGTGATTTGAAACTGTGACCTTTAGTGCTTCTGAACTACCACTTTAACCATTACAAACTATTTCCTGAGCATTTCACACACCGAATAAGCAGAGCAGTGGGTTAATCATGCAACATTAGATGTACACTACTGGTGCCATTGAGGTACATTCTTCTTGAATTGTGCCATGTGGTGCTACTTATTTTGGCATGTCTCTCATAAATTACATTACATACATATTAAAACTGAGTTAAGACTTTAACCATTTAAAAGTGAGATTGGCAATTAAAAAAGTGCACCACACAACTAACTAAACCTAGTGGTTAAGCTGTTGGACTGTAAACCAGAAGGTGCCATTAAAGTCCTGGGGCCTCATGTATAAAGGGTGTGTACACACAAAAATATTGCCCGTTTCCACGCTCACATCGTGATGTATAAAACCTAAACTTGGCGTAAAGCCACACACATTTTCACACCAGCTAAATGCTTGGCGTATGCAAGTTCTCCGCTTGGTTTTGCAAATTGGCGGCACCCAGCGTCAAAGCAGGGCTTTTGTTCCAGTGTGGTTTCCCTTTCTTTTTTAGATCCACATCCCTGATGCGGCTTTATCAAATACACTGAAATTAACCGCATATTGTTTATTAGTTTAAGGCATCTGATTTTAATTAACCTGTAACAATATAATGGTCCATGGAATGGCCAAACTATTCCAAATACCATAGCTGCTTTTGTTACTCAGAGTATTTATCCCACTGTATCTGAGTATGGAATCACAGATCTACAGCAGCTGAGCGGAAAGAGAATTATCGGTATACAGCATCAACCACACGCTGCCTCAGCCATGTGCACAGTCTATCGAACTGCTCCCATATGACAAACGCTTCAGGGGCTTTCCTGTACAGACCTTACGGTTCAGAAACAGTTTCATCCCAAGAACTATAAACGTACTCAATCAGTCCATCAAGTGCTCCTTGTTGAACTGTTTGTACTTATTAGTACAGTTACCTCACTGTAAACTTGTGATACAGTTATAATATTGCACAACCTGAGCCACTTTATAAAGCGTATATTTACATATGATGACGATATAATTTTTAAGATGAAATGCAGCAAAATATGTTTATTACATTATACAGATAAAATGTTAGCATCATTTAAATAATCTATATTGTTAATAATTAAACATGTGAGGACACGGTGCTAGCAAGAAGCTGGTGCCCATTCAGGGATTGTTCCTGCCTCCCACTGTATTCTTGCGGGGGCTAGTGCGACACTGGAAGGATATCCATCCATCCATCCATTTTCCAACCCGCTGAATCCGAACACAGGGTCACGGGGGTCTGCTGGAGCCAATCCCAGCCAACACAGGGCACAAGGCAGGGAACCAATCCCGGGCTGGGTGCCAACCCACCGCAGGACACACACAAACACACCCACACACCAAGCATACACTAGGGCCAATGCAGAATCGCCAATCCACCTAACCTGCATGTCTTTGGACTGTGGGAGGAAACCGGAGCGCCCGGAGGAAACCCACACAGACACGGGGAGAACATGCAAACTCCACGCAGGGAGGACCCGGGAAGCGAACCCAGGTCCCCAGGTCTCCCAACTGCGAGGCAGCAGCGCTACCCACTGCGCCACCCACTGGAAGGATAGATGGATAGAATAATTAAACATGTACTACGAAGATATTCCAATGTTCCTTAAAAGTTTTGAAGAATTGACGTTCTCAGCTTACAGATGGCTTTACATCTATTACAGAGCTGATTGTGTGGCAATTGGGTATTTGGAGAAAGAAAAGGAAGGACAGGAATTGGAGGTTAGTACGTTTGAAAGAGACAGTACTGCTGCAGTAACTAATTTCATCGAAGGTCGCGCCCGGTGCAGTAAGCATCTTGCAGGAGGCATGAACAATCTCTGGACAGGGCACCAGCTCGTCACTATCACTGCGTCACCGTGTTCCCATGTTTAATAACATGCTTTAACTCCTATCATCATGAAAATGATATCAAGTATACATCTCAGTATTTTAATTATTCAGAGAGCTGTAATATCATGAATGAAATGGATTCTGTGTCCTGTCGGTGGAAGAGAAAGCCCATTTAAGAAGCATGTAGTGATTCACACACACAGAGCACATAGAAGAACACATACAAAACAAAGCATTTAACGTGCTACTTTAGTTACCAGTTTCTGGGGACTCTTAAGGACTCACTGACTACTGGTTTAGAAAATCTCTCCCCTTCCATTCAGTGGTAGCGCTGCTGCCTCCCAGTGAGGAGAACATGGGTTCGTGTCCCAGGTTCTCCCTGCATAGAGTTTGCTGAGAGCTTTGAGTACTGAGAAAAATGCAATATAAATGTAAACAATTATTATTATTACTACTACTATTATTATTCCCTTGCCAGTTTTTTGTCATGATTTTCAAATTTGTTTTTTATAAGATTTTGTCATCTGCCAGGAGATGTAAACTCCAGTGTAGTCTGTCATATTTTATAAAGCCACATCTTTCCATGCTCATTAAAACTAAAAGTTCATTTCAGAAATGCAAATTACCCACGTTGCCATGGGGCCCTGCCACTCTGGTTACACCATTCAGCTCATCTTCAAGCTCTTCCCTGTAGAACAGGCCCAGGAGGTGTCTACTTTAGTCTCATACAATTCCTTCTTTTTAATACAGAGGCTATTCTTATTTATTATATCCATCTCTCACACACTCTTTGTAGAGCCACATTCTTCCTTTAGAAAATGGAAATGCTCTTGACTCTTTTGAGGAAGAAGCTGTTTAGCTATGTTATGATTCTAAACCACTACCCTTTTTTGTCGAGGGACTTTTGTACTGTAGCAAGTCACCATGCAGAAGGGTGGTTAATGACTTAATGTCGTATATTAGAGAAGTAGAGTCAGCTGAAGATTATAGACATGTCCCTCATCAATCCTGTGAACTGTGTCTATGTGCAAGAAGAGTGCTGACATTTAATCAGCTTTGTCGTTACAGAAGCCATGTCTGTTGAGTTCTTTGCTGGATGTTTTTATACTTCCTGTTTTGGAGAGATTTAACTCTTTATGGATGTCTGTTTTTTCATTTCTCATTGTGCCCTGTGTCACCCTTGCAAGAAGCTCAACGTATCCAGCTTTACAAACAGCGAGTGACAAGGTAGACCTGGAAATCTGATATCATGCCATTGTGCAAAGGCCCAACTACATATTGAATGCGTCATGCAAGGCTTAGCATTGGATGTTGATTAATTGGGGCAAACTTCTCAAATTACTCTAAGAATCATCTGTTGAGGCCTCTCTTTGTATGCTCGATTGATTAAAAGAGAGAACTCCGTCCATAGAGGAAGTAGATGAGCCTTGGCAGAGGGGAGACGGTGTGCGGCATGTCATTATCTTTTCAAAATAAATTACAGCTGTTAAGCAGTCAGGCATAAGCAGAAGCCCCATAGCTGAAGCCCCAAGGCCCATTAATTTCACAGACATTAGCCTCTGACGGAGAATGGGTGGAATCATTTTTCTGAGATCTGTCAGGATTGGGGCTCCATTTAAGAGGAGCCCAGGGGATCAAATAGTTCATATGGAGCTGTAAAAGAAAAAGGAGACAAAAAACAGGAGCAGAATGAGCTCACTGCACTCCTTGCCTCAGCCTGGTAGGACAACTTCAGTTGGACAGGGAAGTAATAGCAAATTGTCCACCACTGGTTAGAAATGTGCTTACATATAAAAGAAAAGCATTTTGTTAATTTCAGTGCCAAAGAAGAAAATTAAAAAGTGTTCTAGCAGTTTGCCTCCTTAGCAGGGGTTTTAACAACTTGACAGGTCAAGTTGAGGCAGGTGAGGTTGCAAGTAAGAAGTCTTCATTTTACTGAAAAGTCTTGTCAAAACTTCCCTCAATTAAATTTAATCATTAGTAATGGAAAAATAATAATAAGGCATACACAACTGTTATTTTGTTTTTTTTCCAATGGAAAAAATAATTATGTCATCACTCCAGTGACACCCTTTTCTATTAAATTTTGCATGTGTTCATCTACATGTTTTAGCCAAATGGTTTTGGAAAGGTGCTGCTTTATGCAGATTAATAAATTGGTGTGGTGATGATCTCTGTTGTCTCTTAGCTCATAGTGACTGTGTTCAGCTCATGGCCTTGTGTATGTCTGTGTAGACCTTTCACATTCTTGGCATGACATTTTTTTTCAATCCAAAGATGTGCAGGTTAGGTCAAATGATAACTATAAAAGTGTACAGTGTAAATAATTGTGCCTACAATGAAGTACTGGTTGTCAAGGTAGTGCAATCCCACATCCCTAAAACTCGATTAAGTGGGTTTAGTAAAATAGATGGATTTTGTTTCTTTTTATCATTTTGTTAGTGTTACTAATCAAATTGTTAGAGCAGCTAAACTAACATAACATATCCCTTCAAGACTTGAAATTAATAAATGAAAATGGGCTTAATTATCGTCTAATGAGTAATTTATTTGATTTATGTCTACTTGAATGAGATTTGTGATGGCCACCTTACTTGAGAACAGATTCTTTTACATACAAATGTTTGAATGATGCTATGTGAACACCACAGAAACATTACATTTTCCTTTGTCAAAATGTACTTAATTAAGAAGATAGGTCATCTCTGACCTAAAAAAGACATTGAAGTTGGAGCAAAATTGGTAACCTCTATCACAGGGACAAGTATAAGGTTAAAGTCTTCCTCAAATATGAAATAAAGTATGCAGCCTACAGATGGGAACCTTTAACTTCTTTTGGCATGAAACGTCCACTCCCCTAAATCCATCCCCTTAGCAGCGAGGGTAGAGGCGTAAGGTGGATTGGAGTAATGGAGGCTGCCCTAATTGCATCAAGTCATCAAGAAGAAAAAAGGAAAACTGTGTCAAAAAGACCTTGAAGAGGACCCCCTACATTTGTTGTGTTGAGTAGCCAGAATGTTCATTAGGATCATGTTGTTTGAGACATCATTAGAACAGTCTGTCACTTCCTTTCGCTCCAAGAAGACTCTGTTCAAATCTGTTTCATTACCAATATCTTTGATAATATTGTAAAGCAACTATTGATGTTACAAGGAAGGACCTTCCAAGTGATTATTGTAATTATAATTAATGACAAGTCAATTAATTGACTCAAGGGAAGTGACTGTAATTATATGTAATTATATTTCGGAGGTAATTGTAATCAGCTTTAGCCAATGTGGCTGTAATTAATTACTCCAAAATTTACTTAAACCCCCACCTGCCTAATCAGTGGCCTCCTGTGGACATCCAGACGCGAATCTCAATTTGTCAAAATTATTGGTTATCAAGAAACCTGATGATCACATTGTAATTAAGCTAAATGCTCGCCTTGCTTTAGCTGTCTTTGAACAACCATGTACATGGTTCCGGAATCCTCTTATCATGCAGGTTATATGTTTCTTCAGATGTTATTATCAATGTTCACAGTGTGTGTCTCTGCTTGTGGCGCTTGCATTGTAATAAAAATAATAATGTTTACATGATAGTCTAATGCTTGACAGCGACTGCCGTGCATCAACTTACATCTGGCGAAGATGTAGGAACATTTAGGGTCTTACTGAAATAAGACAGAAACCTCCTGCTATAAATTGCTTTTTTCTCTTCTTAAATATTTGTATAATTCACTTTCAGTATACTTACACAGTAATCACTATACAACCGTGTATTTTAATAAAACATATTTTATAATATCAAAATTTGCAAATTACTGTTACATTACATATAATGAGAGATCTAATCACCCCAGAATGCAGAAGCCATGTAGAATGAAGAGTATATTTTCCCTCATAATTAATTTACAATGCATATTTCAAGTTATTTGAATTATAATATATATTAAACAGTGAACTTTCTGGATGTCATTCCTGTAGCTTTGCTAATACTCTTTAACAATATATGAGGCTTAGCTGACACTACACATATTACAGATCAAAAAATATAACTAAATACGTGGGTGTTGTGTTTTTCATTGATAAGTTAAGCAGATAAGATAAACATACTGTACTGAGCAATATATGTTTATAAGATCGTTTTTATATTGCATTTATGTATTGTGAAATGGATGTAATCAACTTTAAATATTGCTATTGATCATCCTTTCCCCATTGATGATTCTATTCTGTTAGAATTGTGATAGGAAAGAGTTCTCATAGTAACAGTCCGCACACAGAAAAACACCATCCATCCATCCATCCATTATCCACCGCTTATCCAAGGTCGGGTCGCAGGGGCAGCAGCCTAAGCAGGGAAGCCCAGACCTCCCTCTCCCCAGCCACCTCCTCCAGCTCCTCTGGGAGGACCCCAAGGCGCTCCAGGGCCAGCTAGGAGATATAATCCCTCCAGCATGTCCTGGGTCTGCCCCGTGGTCTTCTCCCACTGGGGCATGCCCGTAACCCCCCCCCAGGGAGGCATCCAGGGGGCATCCTAACCAGATGCCCGAACCACCTCAACTGACTCCTCTCAATGCGGAGGAGCAGCAACTCTACTCTGAGTCTCTCCTGGATAACTGAACTCCTCACCCTATCTCTAAGGCAAAGTCCAGCCACCCTGAGGAGAAAACTCATTTCGGCCGCTTGTATACGCAATCTTGCTCTTTCGGTCACTACCCAAAGTTCGTGGCCATATGTGAGGGTAGGAACATAGATCGACTGGTAAATCAACAGCCTCGCCTTTTGGCTCAGCTCTCTCTTCACCATGACGGACCGTTGCAGAGCCCGCATTACTGCGAATGCCGCACGGATCCATCTGTCAACCTCCCGCTCCATTCTTCCCTCACTCATGAACAAGACCCCGAAATACTTGAACTCCGCCACTTGAGGCAGTACTGTGCTGCCAACCCGGAGAGAGCATTCCAGCCTTTTCCGGCTGAGAACCATGGCCTCGGATTTAGAGGTGCTAACTCTCATCCCCACTGCTTCGCACTCGGCTGCAAACTGCTCCAGTGAGAGCTGGAGGTCACTGTCCGATGAAGCCAACAGAACCACGTCATCCACAAATAGCAGAGAAGAGATTCTGAGGTCACCGAACAAGACCCCCTCCCCTCCTTGGCTGCGCCTAGAAATTCTGTCCATATAACTTATGAACAGAATTGGTGACAAAAGGCAGCCCTGGCAGAGTCCAACCTCAATAGGAAACGAGTCCGACTTATTACCAGCAATGCGGACCAAGCTCCTGCTCCTCCTGTACAGGGACTGGATAGCTTGTAACAATGAGCCTTGTACCCCGTACTCTTGGAGCACACCCCACAGGATACTTCGAGGGACACGGTCGAATGCCTTCTCCAAATCCACAAAACACATGTGGACTGGTTGGGCAAACTCCCATGCCCCCTCCAGGATCCTGGCCAGAGTGTAGAGCTGGTCCAGTGTTCCACGGCTGGGACGGAATCCGCATTGTTCCTCTTGAATCCGAGATTCGACCATCGACCGAACTCTTTTCTCCAGCGTCCCTGAATAGACCTTACCGGGGAGGCTGAGGAGTGTGATCCCCCTATAGCTGGAGCACATCCTCCGGTCACCCTTCTTAAAAAGGGGAGCCACCACCCCGGTTTGCAATCCAAAGGCGCTGCCTCCGATGTCCATGCGATGTTGCAGAGACGTGTCAACCAGGACAGCCCCACAACATCCAGAGCCTTGAGGAACCCAGGGTGAACCTTGTCCACTCCAGGGGCCCTGCCACCTCGGAGCTTTTTAACTACCTTGGCGACCTCAGCCCCTGTTATGGACGGGCCCCCCCCCCCCCGGAGTCCTCCAGCTCTGCTTCCGCTAAGGAAGACATGCTGGTGGGATTGAGAAGATCCTCAAAGTATTCCTTCCACCGGTCAATAACGTCTACAGTTGAAGTAAGCAGGGCCCCATCTCCACTGTACACAGTGTTGGTGGAGCACCGCTTTCCCCTCCTGAAGCTCCTGACTGTTTGCCAGAACCTTCTCGGTGCCGACCGAAAGTCGTTTTCCATGGCTTCCCCAAACTCCTCCCATGCCCGAGTTTTTGCCTGTGCAACAGCCGATGCTGCCACACGCTTGGCCTGCCGGTACCCCTTAGCTGCCTCTGGAGTCCCACTGGTCAACCAGACCCGATAGGACTCTTTGTTCAGCTTGACAGCCTCTCGAACCTTAGGTGTCCACCACCGGGTTCATGGATTGCCGCCACGAGAGGCACCGACAACCTTGCGGCCACAGCTCTGTTCTGCTGCTTCGACAATGGAGGCTTGGAACACGGCCCATTCAGACTCAATGTCCTTTGCCTCCCTTGGAATGAGGTTGAAGTTCTGCCAGAGGTGGCAGTTAAAGATCTTTCTGACTGGTTCCTCCACCAGACATTCCCAGCAGACCCTCATTATTTGTTTGGGTCTGCCTGGTCTGTCCGGCAGCCTCCCCCGCCATCTGATCCAACTTACCACCAGGTGGTGATTAGTTGACAGCTCAGCCCCACTCTTCACCCGAGTGTCCAAGACATAAGGTCACAGATCTGATGACACGATTACAAAGTCGATCATCGAGTTGCGACCTTGGGCATCCTGGCGCCAAGTGCACTTATGGACACCCTTATGCTCGAACATGGTGTTCGTTATGGACAATCCATGACCAGCACAGAAGTCCAACAACTGAACACCACTCGAGTTTAGATCAGGGGTGCCATTCCTCCCAATCATGCCTCTCCAGGTTTCACTGTCATTGCCGACATGAGTGTTTAAGTCTCCTAGCAGGACGATAGAGTCCCCAGGAGCTGCACCTCGCAGCGCCTCTTACAGGGATTCCAAGAAGGCTGGAAAAACACCAAAGAGGAAAAATTTATGAAACTGTAGTCATATTAAAAAACATACTCAAGGAAGGGACACACAGGAGAAAGCACACAAGGTACAAATCCAATGAAAAACAATAACTGTTCAGCCTGTCTTCACTAAATGGTTGTTCAGCCCTTAACTATACAGCAATGTAGCCACACAGGTTCTGCTCAGCACTCCCTTTAAATACGTCCCATGTCTCTCTCTCTCTCTCTCTCTTCTCTCTCACTTCAAACTCTGGCCACTCTTCCTCTTGCCATTTGAGCCTCCATTAACAATTCTACTCCCATCTCCAGATTCAATGAGCCTTTAGACATTAGTGGCTTTAAACACCCTTCCCTCTTTGCCATTCCTGAAGTGGCTTATACGATCTGAGGTGTCCCAGCACCTGTAATCCCTGTTCTCCCAGTTGATTCTGATAACCCATGTCCCTGAACCTCTAGCTGCCTTATGGAGCCAGATCTCCCTGACAGCTCCCCGTAAACCAGCTGAGTACTTTTCTCTAATGGGACTGTGCTTAATCTAGTGGCCAGAAGGTCTTACCTGCTTTGATAAGTCCTTCTTATTTTCCTTCTTTTACCAAAGAGAATGACATGTCTGCCACACTCTACCCATTTCTTAAAGGATACTTCCAGAAGGATATTGCACCAGGTTACAGCGCACATTACTGGCTCCACAAATGTGGCATTGATTTCAGGTGACCCCAGGTGTCAACCTAATAGTTCACATTTGGGCTAATGAGGAACAGAAGGTCCATAGCATGAGCATGAGCTCAAAAAATTTGCAGTAACTGCAAAGTGCTATTAAGTCAGAACTGACTGAAATTTCCTGATTAATATTTACAGCCAGGGATATGCGGTCATGGGAGGTATCATGACAAGTATAAAAACTAATAATGATAAAATAAATTTGTCTGTTATTGTATGATTCCAATAACTTTAATCATTTTTATAGTCAAAATCACATTTCCTGTTCAAATAGAGGGGGAAAATGCGAGGTGCGGCAGCGATGAGCCTCACCTCACCTCAGACTGTGCTCTCCCTCACACACTGGGTTGATGCATGCAATTGGCGCGTGCCTGTTGCTGTCTCTCTGTATGTCACCAAAATAATGTTTGCAGACACGTTTATTATACACCCTGACTTTCCACAAATATCTTTAATGAATGTGTGTGGCATATTTAGTCTTGCTGATTGGACATAAAGCTGCAATGAAAAGACACAAGGTGAGGCAGACAGTACCGTGCTGCACTGAAGGGGGTGCATGTGAGCCCAACAGGTGCTTGTTGCTGCTGCTGTTCTATGCAGAGGCTCTGGGCGCCAATAAGTTAGCGATATCAGAAAGTCAAGTGCACTGCAGCGGTCCATTTATTTTTATTTTTTGTTCTGACTGACTGCCAAAATGGAAGATTAAGATTTTTAAAACTAAAGGGAAATAAGGAGGACTTTTACAAGAAATTGAGAGAGATTTTCGTGGAGAAGGAGAGGCGCATGGACTTCATTTACAAATAAAGGTAAGACCATAAACGGTTTTCAATTTTATAAAAAGTGTGAGAAAAAACAATCCAATATTTAAAAACTAAATTTTGACCTTAAATAAAATATTCTTTTATTTTTCTTGTTATCCTTTTGTTGAACAGTCTGTATTAAATTGATTAAAGAATCAGAATTAAAAGCTTTTCAAAACAACTAAATATTTCAATTAAGGTAAAAATGAAAATCCGTATTTTTGGTACAATACTCAATACTTTCATTTGTATGAATGAGTATGAATGGTGGAATTGCAAAGGCAAATTTAGAACACATGGAGGCTGCAGAGCAAATTCTTCTGCCCGTTCTTTCTTAGCCAAATATGTACACTGTAAAAAATGTTTTGTTGGATCAACCTAAATAAATTACTTCACAAGGTAACAAGCAATTTAATTGATTTCTTTCAAATTTTAAAAAGTATTTGAGTAAACTTAATTCATTTGAGTTTGTTTTAACCTTTTCAAAAACTTGAATAAAAGCAAAAAAATGTATTTAGCTCAAACCAAATTTCTTTAAAAACTCAAATTAACTGCGGTGGGCTGGCACCCTGCCCAGGGTTTGTTTCCTGCCTTGCGCCCTGTGTTGGTTGGGATTGGCTCCAGCAGACCCCCGTCACCCTGTAGTTAGGATATAGCGGGTTGGATAATGGATGGTTGAACTCAAATCAAAATTTTGTCCATTATTGTATTCACTGTAATGCCAACTTAAATTCTTAAATTGGACTCAACTAAATATGTTCTTTATATGGTGTTGAATTCACTGTTTGTTAGGGTGAAATTGTTTTTAATAAAACAAACCACAACAATGTTTTGCTTTAAACAATGGAAGCAAATTTATTTTAAAATTAGTGCTACATTTTGTACAGTGCCTTCAAACATGAAACATGTTTTTAAACTGATCTAATGGTGGTGAATGTTACTGAACCAGCTATAACAAAACTCTTTTAGATTTATTACTGAATATTTGCAACACAAAAATCAATTTTCTGGTCATTCCTTGAACATGTTTTTTCTGTAAATATTCAGAACAAACATTTCACAAAAAATACATATATATACAAATTAAATACACAATATATTTTATACACTTTTCACAAAAAATGTTTATAAATTATACATAAAATATCTATTTAAAATAATTATATATACATATATAAAATACACCTTATATTTTGAACATTACATAACATTATATAGTATACATAAAATGTATATACATATACTGTATATATATATATATTTTACATATATATATATATATATATATATATATATATATGTATTTGTGATGGACGACCGGCTACAGACTCCGGTCGACACCCCCAGGCCGCCAGGAGGAGCCCTCCGGACAGCATGATGGTGCCCCGAATTCCAGCAGGGCCTCATGGACTTTGTAGTTGGTATACACAGCCCTGCTGGATACCTTGGGGGCCGCCGGGAGTTGCTGTAAGGGGGCTCGTGGGCTCTTGTGTGCCCTATAACCCGGGAGTACGTCATAGTCACGTGATGGGAAGAAACGACGTGCTCCCGGGATGAAGAAAAGGACTGTTTACCCTGACCCGGAAGGAATACGGACTTGTGGGCTTGGCCAGGAACCACTTCCGGGTCAGGGGATATAAAAGGACTATGGGAAAGCCCAGACACAGAGCTGAGCTGGGAGGTAGGAGGGCGAAGTGTCTGGGAGTGGAGGATTGTATTGGTTTTGTGAGTAGTTTATTGTTTGAGTAGTGTGGAGTGGAGGGTGCTTTGTGCACAGTTTAATAACAAAATAAATAGTTGTTATACTTTTACCTGGTGTTTAGAGTGGTACCTGAGGGTTCAAGAGGTGGACAAAGCCTCTATCTGCTACAATATATATATATATAGTCACAAACTCGAGACAGAGTCATATAAAGGTTTGGGGCAGCCACCCGTATAATTTGGTTTCCTGGCTGCAAAGTTGCTTTTCAAAATAATACAGAACTGATGTGCACAAAACCGAGTCCAAACAGAACTGAGGGAATAAGGAAAAGGTGGAGGCTTTTAAAGGGGGAGACAGTAAGTGAAATCAAAGGGGTCAGGCTCATGTAGGTCTTCTGCCATTGGTGCAAGCCCGGACGTGACATCACAGGGGTCGGAGCCGGCAAGGTCTCCAAAGCAATTTTTTGCTTTAGACTAAATAGAAGAAGTTACATTAAGTGACAGCAAGGTTATTCAAGGTTAAAAAGGTTTCCTCCCTGGAAAAGTCTATTCAGGGGTCCTGGAGAGGAGGGTCCGTCGGATAGTCGAGCCTCGGATTCAGGAGGAACAGTGTGGTTTTCGTCCTGGTCGCGGAACAGTGGACCAGCTCTATACCCTTAGCAGGGTCCTGGAGGGTGCATGGGAGTTTGCCCAACCAGTCTACATGTGTTTTGTGGACTTGGAAAAGGCATTCGACCGTGTCCCTCGGGGAATCCTGTGGGGGGTACTCCGAGAGTATGGGGTACAGGCCCCCTTGATAAGGGCTGTTCAGTCCCTGTACGATTGTTGCCAGAGCCTGGTCCGCATTGCCGGCAGTAAGTCGAACCCGTTTCCAGTGAGAGTTGGACTCCGCCAGGGCTGCCCTTTGTCACCGATTCTGTTCATAACTTTTATGGACAGAATTTCTAGGCGCAGCCAGGGCGTTGAGGGGGTCTGGTTTGGTGGGCTCAGGATTGGGTCACTGCTTTTTGCAGATGATGTTGTCCTGTTTGCTTCATCAGGCCGTGATCTTCAGCTCTCTCTGGATCGGTTCGCAGCCGAGTGTGAAGCGGCTGGGATGAGAATCAGCACCTCCAAATCCGAGACCATTGTCCTCAGCCGGAAAAGGGTGGAGTGCCCTCTCAGGGTTGGTATCGAGATCCTGCCCCAAGTGGAGGAGTTCAAGTATCTCGGGGTCTTGTTCACGACTGAGGGAAGAATGGAGCGTGAGATCAACAGGCGGATCGGTGCGGCATCCGCAGTAATGCGGGCGTTGCATTGGTCTGTCGTGGTGAAAAAGGAGCTGAGCCGCAAGGCGAAGCTCTCAATTTACCAGTCGATCTATGTTCCTACTCTCACCTATGGTCATGAGCTATGGGTAGTGACCGAAAGAACGAGATCGCGAATACAAGCGGCTGAAATGAGTTTCCTCCGCAGGGTGTCTGGGCTTTCCCTTAAAGATAGGGTGAGAAGCTCAGTCATCCGGGAGGGGCTCAGAGTAGAGCCGCTGCTCCTCCGCATTGAGAGGAGTCAGATGAGGTGGCTCGGGCATCTGATCAGGATGCCTCCTGCACGCCTCCCTGGTGAGGTGTTCCGGGCACGTCTAACCGGGAGGAGGCCCCGGGGAAGACCCAGGACACGTTGGAGGGACTATGTCTCTCGACTGGCCTGGGAACGCCTTGGGATTCTCCCGGAAGAGCTAGAAGAAGTGGCCGGGGAGAGGGAAGTCTGGGCATCTCTGCTCAAGTTGCTGCCCCCGCGACCCGACCTCAGATAAGCGGGAGACAATGGATGGATGGAAGGTTATTCAATTTGAAGTAAGGCAAAAAATTACGTTAGGTGAACAAACATATCAATATAGTTCATTACAACTACTAAAATTACCTTAAATAAAAAAGAGCCGTTTTTCTCTTTTTAGAGTGTATCTTACCTATCTGTGTGTAAAGAATGCTGATGAGATATGAAACATAACCAGTAGTCAATGTGCATGCTGCCAGTTGCATAGTGAATAAGCTACTCTTTTGGGTTGATATATTTGTAAATCTGACTCTGAAGGAGTCAGTGCCTCACCAGCCATGAACCTCACTGCACGTCACTATTTACAGCACCTTGTTTTGGTCCATGCGTTGAAGAATTCAGGAGTTTTAGAGGCAAAAGAAGATCCTCCCTGGTGCTACATAGGTATACCAAGTAAAGTGGACACTTTCTGTTATTCCACATGAGTCATTACAGGCCCTTTCATTAATGGCCTGTTTCTGCCCACAGGACCATCATTTACTTGAAGTACTGGAGTTCATGTAAACTAAAATGGGGTTATGATTTAGAAACACACTTAACCTTGCATTTTCTTATCCCTGCATTTAATATCAACTACCATGCTGTGTTTGACGCTTATTATGGACCCACACTGATCTATCGTTAAATGTGAACTTACCTTAAATGACATCTTCCACATACTGTATAATGCTGTCACTGATTGAACAGTCATTCCTGTCAGTAGAATAGGTGAAACTAATAGAGCGGAATTTGTAAGCAATTTTGACAACCTTTTTCACTTTATTAGTAGGTCAGGAAAATTATTGGCTTTCTGTTTTCCTAAAATACTTTGAAAAGGTATCATTTTCTTTAGCATTATAACTATATAACAATGGGAAAATTATCATTAGCTGTCCCACTGTGGCAAAGTTGATTGGCTACTGTGGCTACTGTGGGGTGGTCCACAGCTCCAAAGATAATGGACGAAGCTTATTGTGGGTGTTGCTGGATAAGACAGGAGTCTCAGTATTCCAGACTGTGAAAAAAATGTCTAACTCAACATTAAATCAATGAAAGATATGTTATACCTACTATACTCATGTAGCACACCTAATTTCTTCCTTCATTCTCCTAACATGGTCACTTGAGCCTGTCCTGTGAATATTACATACAATTCAAGAACCAATATGGAGGTATGCACAGCAACAAAACCTAGAGACGTAACACAATCTATTTATTCTATGTGTGTTTCAGATATGGGAGAAAATCAGAGTGCCTGGAGAAAACAGAACATAGACATAAGAAGAACTGGTTAACTCAATACCGTCAGAGTCCAGGCTGGGAATTGAACCCAGAACTCCGAGGCCAACTGATTCGATCATTTTTTTCTGTCTTACTACACATTGACATGAGGCCATGCCTTGAACTATCCTTGCTGTATTGCTTAGTTTGTTTTAATGGCACTGATGAAAGAAGACCTGCTTTGAGAGTCTGGCATCTTACATCTGGACTCCGGGGTTGTTCAAGTGCATCAGTGCCTGTGGTGCTTGGTTGTAAAAAGATGATTGCTGTGACCATTCTCCTACTTAACATGGAGGATCTTCTCCTGGCATCACTGAAGATGTATTCTATAGCAGTTCAAAGGGTCTCATGTACCCTGGATATGTTTCAATGCTGGACATAAAGGTAGGAATCACAGCCATATATTAGTCCATAAGATTAGGTTCAGTGCCAAAAAAGCTGTCTGTAACTATAATTTCATATTTACTGTCTTACTTTCTTCCTTTGTGTCCACATAATATTGCTCTTGGGGAAAGAAAGTGATCTGTAGCAGTGCCCACTCTGAATGGTTCTCTACAAAATAAACACTGAATCTCTGCACATCGCACAAGGGATTATAATTTAAAAAAAAATACATGCCTTGAAACTTGGCAGGATGATGGAGGCAACATGCCGAATATCAACAGAAGAACGCCACAGGCAGCTATATCGATACTCTGCTGCTATTAGAGCATTTTAAACGCATCACCCAGGGAAATCTGCCCATCAGTGAGGGCCAGGGATTTGATCTGTGCCCAACAGATGGCAATGCACATTTGTCGGGACACTTTTGTCCCATTAGGGATAATGCCGCTTAATGAAGATGCATTGGCAAAACAGGTTTGTGATTTTTGTGCAGCCAAAATGAATGTGACTCTCTTTTTGGCAGCTCTGTCTGTTTTTCTATAGAGTATTTAGTGCAGTGGTTAGATGCCAAATAGTAGAAGACAACTAAACTAATTTCCAAAGTGTATACACCCTGCAATGACCTAGCAACCTGTTGGCCCTTCTCTTGCACCTAATACCGCCAGGGTAGGCTCCGACCTCCAGCAACCCAGAATTGGATTAAGTGAGTTGAGAACTATATATGTATCCATATGTATACACCCTCTATGACTATTCTCAACTTGCTTAATAAACTACAGGGCAGTAGAGAGCTGGAGCCTATTCCAGTCTGGCCCCAAAATGAACTGGGTAGCCTGTCTATTGCAGAACTCTCCTTCTTATGTACTTCCTCATTCATCCACATAATAAAAATATAAAGGAGGAACCTGGAGTACACGCAGAACGCTAACATGAACAAAATGAGAATCTACATGCTTCATACAGACAGAGCCTGGGCATGGAAGCAGAGTTAGTTGGTTGGACTTAGGAGGAGGCAGTGCTACTCACTGTGCCACTATGCTACACTGTGAATTCATTCTCATACCGTGAATGTAACCTTTAAATGTGTATTTATGGTAACGTTATTTCCATAAGTACACTTTACTTGTTAATTTTCACACCTAAAAACAGAAAAATCAACAGTGTTAAATTAACACTTAACCAATATACAGTGCCTATAAAAAGTATGCACTCCTTTGTAAGTTTTCACATTTTTTATGATGTAATATTGAATCACAATGGATTTAATTAGGGTTTTGAACTGATCAACAAAAAAAGATTCTTAACACGTTGACTGCCACACTAAAAATAGGCACATTTGCTCTTGACACCAAAGAATTTTATTTTCTTTTTTTGATTTTGAAATACTTTGTTAATCCCCAAGAGGAAACTGTCTTTTCACATGCTCTCAATTTTCAGGTTAAGGGCCTGGCTCAAGGGCCCAACAGAGTAGGATTCCTTTCTGGCAGTAATGGGTTTTGACCTTCCAGATACCAACAAAGATCCTTAGCCACAGAGCCTACACTCTGCCTCATTTTAATATACTCATGAGAGATATCTTGTTATTGAGCAAAACTCACAAGTAAATGGTACTTTCTCTAAAAAAATCTATTCGAGTTACCTCGTAGTTGGTGCATTAAACATTAAAATCTTTTTGCATGGCAGCTGCACAATAATAGCATTGGGCAGGCCAGCTGTACAATAACAACTGGGTCTGTCAAGTTAGACTTTGCACAATTTATTGCAATCAAATGTCGCAGTTTTCATTTGAACTTTGTATTGGTGAGAATTTAATCATTGAGAGATATTCAGATGGTTGTGGTTCTACATGTAAAAATTATTTTTGTGAAAACAAATGTTATCCAAAATATGACTAATAAGAAGCAACATTTATTTCTATAGCATATTTTCATACACAGGAAGTACTCTGTAAATGTTATAAGAAAAGAAAAACAAGTTAAATATGGAAAAAATGTTAATGAATAAGTAATACAAAATAAATCAATACAAGCTTGCGCAAAACACAAATGTATAATTAGTAGAAAATTATCTATTTTAAGTCTGTAATGATGAGTCAGAAGATAAGGTCAGATGGCTGGAAGGACAGAAAAAGCAAACAAAAAAAAAACTCCAGTTACGCTGGAGAAAAATAAAAATTTGCAGTGTTTCCTAGGCCAAAAGACCACCCAGTACCCACTGGGCATTCTACCTAACAAAAGTGTTCTTAGGTCTTTCTTTGTTGTTTCCAGGCTTTGTTCCAAAGGATTCACCACAGTGGGTCTTGTGGACAGCTGGGGCACCCATCTTCATGTGAGCATCACAAGTGTCTGCATAGTGCCTCGATCAGTTGGTGTTAGTGAAAAAAAAACTGGGAGTGAAATATTCTTTTTGGTGAATCCACTCTGGCTTTTCATTCTTACACTATTTCAGATGTCCACTATCTTTTATTTACTTGTGTTATCCATGAATATGCTCACATTTGGTGCTACAGTTCTGAACATGGTTTACAAGATAAAACATCAGTGGTACCTGTGTATGGATTGGCTACTATGAGTTAACTCTCATTTATCAGTCAACTTGTTAAGGTCAAAGTCACAAAAGTCGTAGCAGATGTCACATAATTAGTTAAACGGAGACCGTTTCTCTGAAGTCAAAGGGTTTTAATGATTATAGTATACAAGCTGTGTTAGCCTGTGCTGTAAAAAGCCCAGGGTCCTAGAAACTATTGAAATCGTCAGAAAAGAAATGTAGAGATGTCAGTTAATTGAAAGGAACTACTCTGGGCATCTCTCTCCCAGGAGGATTCATTCTGCCAATGTGCTGACATCGCTTGTGCATTTGTGGCTAAGCGACTTTGTCTTTCTTCAGAGGTTTTGTTTTGCTAACATGCTCACCTCGCTTCTATATTAGCAGCAGGAGGAAAAGTAAAAGGGATACTGTTTTGCCGATGTGCTCGCCTCGCTTTTGTATTAACGGTTGAGCAAGTGACTTTCTTCAGAGGTTTCGTTTTGCCGATGTGCTGCCCTCACTTGCGTATCCTTACCTTTAAACTCCACCTCTCACTTCCGGGTGGAAAAGACGCACACACTTCCACGCATAGACGTTTATATACAAGAAGGTAAATGCATCTGTAGTCAGTATCATGGCCTAACCTATACAATGAAGACAAAAGATCACTCCAAGAAACTCCATGAAAAGCACAAGTCACGAGATAGAGACAAGAAAATATTCAAGTCACAGTTAAACCAATCGTTAAGAAATGGCACAGCTTAAAATCCTGCCTAGAGAAGGCCGTCCACAAAAAACTGAGTGATCGTGCAGGACAACAAATAGTAAGGGAGACCATCAAGAGACCTGTGAGAACTCTGAAGGAGAGACAAGCTACAGTGGTTCAGACAATTGTTGCCCGGGTGCTTTGCTTTACGAGTTGCTGCTTAATGAGAGAGTAAGAAAGCATAGGCCACTGTTGAAAACATCACACATGATATCTTGTTTAGAATTTGTCAGAAGGCACGTAGGAGACACTGATATCAGCTGGAAGAAGGTTCTGTGTCTGATGAGGCAAAAAGTGTTAACAGTAACAATAAAATATGAAAACATCCAACAGGCTAAATATTTTTATAGGCACTCTATACAGAAACACTCTTTTCATAAATTTACTTTTAAGGGTTAATTTAACACTATAGTAGTTAATTTTAAACTCATGTTTTTTGTATTTACTTGTATGTCTATATATGCATTTATATGCTATTTATTTAATTTCAGCATTCACCCCTTTCTATAACGAAATACATTATAATTAGACTATGGTAACTGCTACTGTGTGTTGAGGTTCAGAATTAATAGTAGGTTGAAAGTAGTCAATGATCGCTGACTCTGCAGTCTTTCTGCTTTGAGACATGTTTGTGAATACGAATCGGCTTTCATAAGAAAAGTCTTTTCAAGAACAGTTTCTGCAATCAATTTGAACTAATGAGCATGATTTGGCCATTTATCATGTCTAATTAGTGATTATTTGACAGTAAATCTTTTTCTCACACAATTAGGTGGTAGCATTTTGAGAGGAGATTTTAGTCTGATATGAGCTGCATAACATTATTAAGCATCTCATAGAAAACTTTGAAGGGTAATATGGGCCCAGGCAGGAAAAATTATCCTTCTTTTGTTAAGAATGTCACAATGCAAGAACCTACCTTCAATTCATTTATCCATCCACTTACAGTATCAATCTATCCACTAGAAGTAGAAATATTAATATTGTCATGTGTAGAGTGAAGTGTAAGAGTCTGACCAACTTGTAACTTGTCATCATTCACCAGTGTCATGATAAACAAGAATTTATTAAAATAGAGAACTTCACTATCAAACCAGATTAATCCAATTCAAGGTCACACAGGCCAAAACCAACCTTGGGAGCACTGGGAACAGAAAGTGATTCTAGTCCTGAATGGGATACCAGTACATTATTAACTGATGCAGGCATCTACACTCCCTCCAGGCTATTTGGGAGTCGCCAGTCAGAGGAAACATTTACAATGATCTAGAATAAAATATGCAAATGGCACAAAAATGCTGACACGTTTTGGATTTAAATGCAGTGTGGTAGCAGCAGGGCAAGTTGTATGCCAGCCCAAGGTGAATAAAAGAGTGTTAGATGAATGGACTCTAGCTGGATCAATCACCCCTCCTTCTGCCTAAATAAAGATACAAGTGTTGTAGATTAAAGATTTTAATTTGTCTTTACAAGAAGCAAAGACGTCATAAACACTATTTACATCTGCATATGTGATATAGCGGGTCTGTGGCTCACAAGGAATGGCCAGTTTTTAAATAAATAATAAAGAGGGGGCGTTGTAGTGTGGCCAGAGTGGTTCCCAGGCGCGATACGGGCATGGGCATTTCTGCACTGAAGTGCACAGGTATGGGATCGCCCATGTCCGTAATTGATGCCAGGAGCTGTTAATAGCTGCACCTGTGCCACCTCCCCATTATAAATAGTAGGAGCACGAGTGTGGAAGGAAGACGAAAAAAGAAAAGGACAGAGGTTAAAAAGCAGAAGAGGAAGAAGGCTGGAGAAGGAGCTGGTGCAGGAGCAAGCAAGCAAGAGCAGGCTCACTGTAATAACGATAGGCAGTGAGCCCTAGCCAGGGTGTTTGGCCGGCACTCGGGGGCGGATGGATCGGATCACTCCTGCTGAGTTTTTCAGAGGAGCAGGAGTGACCACGATCAAAGACGGCTTGCCACATAAGGCTGCGGAAGGCAGCGGGAGTCGAAGACTTGTGAGGTTGAAGTTCCAGCGTGAGCACCCTGGTCACTGGGGAACCTGAGTCTCGGTCTGGCAGAGCCCTACGGAGCCATGGGTCAGAAAGCTACCAGACCAGCAGGAGAAGGTCAGCTGCAGGTAGGGCAACTCCTCTTTTGCAGGGCCCAGATGGGAGAAGCATGGGACCAGCCAGCTAAAGAAGGCACCGGGTTTTTAAAGGACAGCCATTGTTGTTTTAACCTCATTTTTAAATGGAATATTTACTTGATTATTTTAACCTCTACTTGTTATCTTAATGGATAATATATTTATTGACTTTGAGCACTGCACTTCTTTTGAACACTGTTTAGATTTGTTTTGTTCATTTTTAATAAAAGCACTTCTGCATGTTGCACCTTTCACTTGCTTCATTTGGTGTCCTTATTGTCCAGCTCATCCGGTTACATTACCAATAGTGTTGGGTTCAAGAGGCTCCCAGAAGAGAGAAAGGAGCCTGGAGCAGAACCCGTATCGTCACAGCATACCTCTGTATAGATTTATAATTTGTCCATTATGTAAATCCACTTTACTAATTACAGAGTTACAATTAGCTACAACCTGTACTGCAGAAAAATGTCGCAGATGAGATGCCAGTCCATTGCATAGCACATTCAATCACAAACCCACAGTTGATTAATGATGAAAGTAATCTACACATATTTTGAATTGGGAAGTTAATTAGCATACCTGAAGAAATCCCATGTACTGTGATTAAGGCAGAATTAGCACGTACCACACAGACAACAACTGGACTGAGAACTGAAGTTTTTGCAGCCGTGAGGCCATTAAGCTAACCAATGCACACCCATGCCTCTAAGTATTCATATGCTTCTTTATTTACTTCTTTCTAAACATTTCTTTCTGTTTCTCGCAAACAAAAGTTTAACCTGTCTCTTACTCTTGAGAGTTACGAAACAAGGTTTATACCAATATGATCTTCAAAACTTGTCTTGAATTGACAGGTGAAGGATTTACAGTAAAGAAGTTCTGTGGAACAATAAGACCTTCATTATGTGAATGAGCACAGCAAAAACAAGCTGAGGATTGACTTCATTATAACACAATTGTCAGGACTCTATTGGCCTAAAATTTAAGAAAATCACACTTGTTTACTGACTGAGTCCTGTAAGAGGCTAAGACTAAGTGCAAATAATGAGCTACATACAGTATGCTGGAAGTCAATGAACAATGGGAGTTCTGGAGATTTGTGAGCTGTCCTTTTGGAAGTTTACAGTTACAATAAGCCAGTCTTTCCCTGAAGCACCACCTTCCTGTAAAAGTTCATCTATTATTAACAAGGAACACCACCAGCATTCCAATGTGGAATAATAGAAAAGCATGTAGTACAGGTATATTGAAAATAAACTGTCTTATTGCAAGCTGAAATACAAGGTAAGAAAAAAAGAGGAAGATGAAAAAGTTCACAATTAAACAGTGTTAAACCTGCTGCCCCACCAGTTATGCTATTAATGTCTTACAATTTATTACTGTTCTTTTCTGCTTCTTTGTCATTAACAGCCAATTTTTGGACTCACCCAGGTTGACCAGTTGCCACCCTCCCCATATTTTGATGTTTTCCTCACAACAACCTGCTTTAGATACCTTTTATGACACACAAAAGATGCAAGTAACTTTATCCTAACCCCTCTGTCCTTTTCTTTTCTGTCAAAAACATAACCACTGACATCTGGACCTTAATAGTTGGCACACTGCACAAGTGTCTTTCCATAAACAGGAATCAGGGTTAACGAGCCAAAGACACACAATCTCTTATGAGCTGAGCCTGTCAGGTTTCAGAATGGGTTCCTCTCCTGGCTGTTGTTCAATGTCTTGTTCAACATCCTTTTTGTTAATCTTTGTGCCATATATTTAGGTTAACATTGCTTTATTGGTTATGTGCATTACTCTTTGTTTTTGATTTTGTCAATAGGATGCCTGTGTTATGCTCCAGGTATTTTGTGGGTGGTTCCTCAAAGAGGCGGGGCCACCTGCCAATCACTGCCAGGAACTGCCCTCCACCCTGTAAATCTGTTGGGTCTTCCACAGTTCCTGGCGGTTCATTTTGAACATGCTAGAGAGTTGGTGAGTTTACTTATGTTTCATTGATTTACTGGATTTCTGAAGGTCTGTTTTGGCTTTGTTTCTGGATTACTGTTTTAACAGGGCTACATAATAATAAGTATTTATTTTTTGTCTGTGCTGAGTGCGTTTTGTTTTCATCGTCCTGTTTATTGTCCATTATATGTGCGTAAGTGAAGAGGGGAAGGATGATGGAGGAAGACCACAACCCAAGACGGAAATCACCTGTTGGATCCACCAGTTACATCCGGGACATTTTGCATTTAAACGAGAGGCGCAAAAGGCAAAAGAGAGGTGAAGAGAGAGAGGGAGGAAGGTCGTACCAGTCCATTACTTGCTTCTTCAGGATCCGGATTATTAACACAACAGCCAGCACCGAGAAACCAGCCAATATCCAATATCTGCCGGACTTTATTAGCTTTTGGACTCATCTATCATTTTTCATTTCAACCGCCATTTATCATTTCATTTGTGTTTGTGTTTGTTCAGTTAGTGTTTAGGGGCAAGGGAGGGTTCTTTGTAAATATTTGTATATTTGTGTCTTATATAATAATTAGTTACTGGTGTCATTGGGATAGTGGTGTTTTCTGTACACATCTCTCTAATATAAAAGGACATCCTGGAAAGCAAAGCAAAAGCAAGGCTATGATACATGATCCTCTCGGAAGACAATTTTAAAGACCCGCGAGACCAAAGACACTTGCCACGGTGCAAGACACACCCTACTTACAAGATAAGACCACGGGCAGAAAAAAAAAGTGTAAAGGCAGTCACGCAGCACACACAGCTCCATGGCTCTCAGTGCATATAAAGTGTATAAGGTCAATACGGTAGAAATTAAATGAATAGGGTAGAAATGAAACATCGACGACTAAACGAAGACGAAAGAAAAGCGCGGAGAAAAGAGACCCAAATGCAGTGGAGAGAAAAAAATGCTAAAAAGAAAAACAATAATCTACGTACAAATTTACAAAATAAGGAAAGTGATAATCAGCCCAGAACAAGTGGAATTGAAAACAAAGCACGTCCAATAGGGCTCAGAATTAAAAGATTATGACTTCATAAATGGGAGCAGCGTTATATGTCCTGCAAGAAAGAGATTTAACCACGCCCAGGCCGGAAATAAAGGACAATTATTGTTTTTACAACGTCACGCGAGATAAGTCAGTGAGCCATCATTTAAAACAAGTCCACAGACCTCTAACTAAGCAGTTGTTGGATTGCTTTTGGCAGACACACATAATGTGCTCCCAGCTCTTAAAACAACGACATGCGACAAGCAGAACAGGCAGCTCGCCAGCAGGTTGAAGCCTTTTTTGTTTTAAGTGACTGATAGACCCGATTGATGGGGGCAGGAGTACAGCACGGAAGACTGATAGTGGGGTACTGATTGATGCAGTAAGGGGGAGGCGAAACCCAGGGGAGGAGGGGTCGGAGAGGGTGCTAGACAGTTGTGTTTGGGGTTACGAAGTCGGCGATTGTTCAAAACTTTTGTGACACTTTATTACGTCAGTCGCTACAGTATCAAAAAAAAAAGATAGTAAAGATCTCATTAGCGCAAACAAAAGGTGATTAATCATCAGAGCCAGGTGTAATTGAAAAAATAGCAGGACAAAGCAAGGTCGTCCCACAACAGCTAAAGCAACGACAAGTTTAATTTCAAAGAATACACAATTCGGTCAGGTGTATATTTATGATGACAGAGAAGCGATGCAAATTTTAACAGGCGACAAATAAGGTGATGTATATATTCTGTGAGGGCGGCACAGTGGCGCAGTGGGTAGCGCTGCTGCCTCGCAGTTGGGAGATCTGGGGACCTGGGTTCACTTCCTGGGTCCTCCCTGCGTGGAGTTTGCATGTTCTCCCCGTGTCTGCGCGGGTTTCCTCCGGGCGCTCTAGTTTCCTCCCACAGTCCTAAGACATGCAGGTTAGGTGGATTGGCGATTCTAAATTGGCCCTAGTGTGTGCTTGGTGTGTGGGTGTGTTTGTGTGTGTCCTGCGGTGGGTTGGCACCCTGCCCGGGATTGGTTCCCTGCCTTGTGCCCTGGGATTGGCTCCAGCAGACCCCCGTGACCCTGTGTTCGGATTCAGCGGGTTGGAAAATGGATGGATGGATATATTCTGCGAATAACATTAGACACCAAACGAGATCGTGATATGCCATTCGTATTAAAATATTTACAGTTTACCGTGAGAATAGCTTTTGCTATGACAATTAACGAATCAAAGGGAAAACCTTAGAAAACGTCGGATTATTTATTAGAGAAACAGAAACAATATTCACTCACGGGCGATTATACGTTGCGTTGTCACAATGTATCTCCAAAAACGGATTCAAAATTCAATGTGATCTTGAAGTAAAGGTAATTCCATATATTGTTTTTAATAAACCTTTAAAGTAAAAAGTGCAACTAATGAAACTGAAACAATTCCAAAGAAAAAAAAAAGCTTCTAAAATTGTATATCCGATTATCCACACAGCGGCACAGTGGTGCAGTGGGTAGCACTGCTGCCTCACAGTTAGGAGACCTGGGTTCGCTTCCCTGGTCCTCCCTGCGTGGAGTGTGCACACTCTAAAAAGAGAAAAAGGGCTCTTTTTTATTTAAGGTAATTTTAGTAGTTGTAATGAACTATATTGATATGTTTGTTCACCTAACGTAATTATTTGCCTTACTTCAAACTGAAAAACCTTGCTGTCGCTTAATGTAACTTCTTCTATTTAGTCTAAAGCAAAAAATTGCTTTGGAGATCTTGCCGGCTCCGACCCCTGTGATGTCACGTCCGGGCTCGCACCAATGGCAGAAGACCTACATGAGCCCGACCCCTTTGACTTCACTTACTGTCCCCCCCTTTAAAAGCCTCCACCTTTTCCCTATTCCCTCAGTTCTGTTTGGACTCGGTTTTGTGCACATCAGTGCTGTATTATTTTGAAAAGCAACTTTGCAGCCAGGAAACCAAATTATACGGGTGGCTGCCCCAACCCTTTATATGATTCTGTCTCGAGTTTGTGACTATATATATATATATATATATATATATATATATATATACCGTATATGTATATACATTTTATGTATACTATATAATGTTATGTAATGTTCAAAATATAAGGTGTATTTAATATATGTATATATAATTATTTCAAATAGATATTTTATGTATAATTTATAAAAAATTTTTGTGAAAAGCTTATAAAATATATTGTGTATTTAATATGTATATATGTGTATTTTTTATGAAATGTTTGTTCTGAATATTTACAGAAAAAACATGTTCAAGGAATGACCAAAAAATTGATTTTTGTGTTGCAAATATTCAGTAATAAATCTAAAAGAGTTTTGCTATAGCTGGTTCAGTAACATTCACCACCATTAGATCAGTTTAAAAACATGTTTCATGTTTGAAGGCACTGTACAAAATGTAGCACTAATTTTAAAATATATTTGCTTCCATTGTTTAAAGCAAAACATTGTTGTGGTTTGTTTTATTAAAAACAATTTCACCCTAACAAACAGTGAATTCAACACCATATAAAGAACATATTTAGTTGAGTCCAATTTAAGAATTTAAGTTGGCATTACAGTGAATACAATAATGGACAAAATTTTAATTTGAGTTCATCCATCCATTATCCAACCCGCTATATCCTAACTACAGGGAGACGGGGGTCTGCTGGAGCCAATCCCAGCCAACACAGGGCGCAAGGCAGGAAACAAACCCCAGGCAGGGTGCCAGCCCACCGCAGTTAATTTGAGTTTTTAAAGAAATTTGGTTTGAGCTACATATATTTTTTTGCTTTTATTCAAGTTTTTGAAAAGGTTAAAACAAACTCAAATGAATTAAGTTTACTCAAATACTTTTTAAAATTTGAAAGACTTCAATTAAATTGCTTGTTACCTTGTGAAGTAATTTATTTAGGTTGATCCAACAAAACATTTTCTACAGTGCATGTTCTCCCCGTGTCTGCGTGGCTTTCCTCCGGGTGCTTCTTCCCACAGTCCAAAAACATGCAGGTTGGGTGGATTGACGATTCTAAATTGTCCCTAGTGTGTGCTTGGTGTGTGTGTGCGAGCCCTGCGATTGGCTAGCGCCCTGTCCGGGGTTTGTTTCCTGGCTTGCTCCCTGTGTTGGCTGGGATTGGCTCCAGTAAACCCCAGTGACCCTGTAGTTAGGATATAGCAGGTTGGATGATGGATGGATTAACCAAACACAGGGGTTGGCGAGTGAAGCGAGCAGGGGGCGGAGCCCCCTAGTATATATATATTATTGAATATTCATCTGTCCTTATGTATATTTATATCTATCATTTACAATATAACCGTGTTTGATTTTACAAATCTGTTTGCTGTTTTCTGGTTATTTCATTGTTGTCTGGAAAAATAAGACAATCAGTAAGGAGTATGGCTTGTTACTAGATCAAGGAGCCTCAGGTTATCCAAGGAATAGTCTTAGTAGTGTAGTGGCCAGTCTGGGTAAGTGGTCGGCCATTACAATGTAATGATGCTTGTTCACCCTGAGTTGCCTTAGTGTTTTTGTTCAATTCCTTTGCTTCCTCTGCTGCATGGAGCTTCCTTGTTATTGAAGAGCATTCTCCGAATAAGGTTTTTATTTTTATAAAGATTTGGTGCTTCCCCTTATTACTATTTGGGGTTAGACGGTGATACTCCCTTCCAGTTCGAATTTTCAGAATTGTTCTGGACTATGTGCTTTGTAACTTATTGGAATTTATGTGCTTTGGGATTCCAAGTCATGACAGAGATGTGTTTGTGAGAACCTCCATCCAAATTCTCAAGGTGAATTCAAGATGAATTAGTACTTCATGGATTCCACACTGAAAGTCATTTAATGTCGAATTGCATTTATATTGTTTATCGTAGCAAATGGTCTTCCCTTTTTTCTATTCAGACATAGTTATTTGAGCTTCTGGGAGTGGTGACTCTCTAAACTATATATGTTAAACACAGCAAACTGGTGAAGGCCCACTACAGCACAGCATACAGACACAAATGGATCCAAATAAGCACCCTCACCAAGTTGGAAGACAGAAATCTGGTGGGGAAGAGTCCAAAGGGCTGAACAAAATCACCTCCCTACCTCATAATCAGTGGTCACAATTATATTAATAACCTGTAATACCAGAGAAATATACTACAGTTATATGAAAGCCAATATCAAGAGTTCACAGCTGAACTGACATCAGGCTGAAACATTCTGAAATACTGACATCAGATCCCCTTCACAAAGTACTGAATGACCATCAGATTCACACTTGCAAATGATGTAAAGAATAGCTGGATAACATCCTGAAACCGAAGAACTGTGGTTTGTCATTGCCTAGTAAATGAAAGCCGTTCCCTCTGCTGCTAATTAGGAGCAATTTATATTCATAATAATAACTCCATAAAACCCTTTTACTCATCATGCATTATTTCATGGCAGGCATATCTAGTGATAGTTTCCAGCAGCACATCACTCACCACACACACACACACACACATACTGCCGCCATTTCCTTGGTATACCTCTGTCAGTTTAGCCTGTCCCTGACAGGTTATATGTAGGACCTACTGGAACTTCAACAAAATCTGCTCAAATGCTCAAATGATCATTGTTTCCAAGGAAAAGCAGTTACACTATACTTTTTAAGTCAGACAGACAGACAGACAGACAGACAGACAGACAGACAGACAGACAGACAGACAGACAGACAGACAGACAGATAGATAGATAGATAGATAGATAGATAGATAGATAGATAGATAGATAGATAGATAGATAGATAGATAGATAGATAGATAGATAGATAGATAGATAGAACTTTATTAGTCCCAAGGTAAATTATGATTTTTACAGAAGCTCAATAGTTACATAAATAAATGCGTGTTCTGTCTGTGTCCATTTAGATTATCTTTGGATGCTCTTGTTTCCTTCCATAGTCCAAACACATGCAGATTAGTTGAATTGGCATTGTTAATTTGGCCCTAGTGTGTGTTTGTGTGTGAGTGTGTTCACCCTTCAATGGACTAGTGCTTTATTCATAATTTGTTCCTGCCTTGCTGGATTGGGCTCTAGCTTCCCCGTATCCCTGCTCGGGCTAAGCAGTCGGGATAACAGATGGATGAAAATAACAAACTACTATGACCCCTCTCTCAAATACACACCAGAATCACTAAAAAGTTAGAAAACCTCTGACGTGGCTAAAGATAAGAAGGGCAGTCACCACCACAGTGAGGCATTGTAAAGGTGTATAGATAGATAGATAGATAGATAGATAGATAGATAGATAGATAGATAGATAGATAGATAGATAGATAGATAGATAGATAGATAGATAGATAGATAGATAGATAGATAGATAGATAGATAGATAGATAGATAGATAGATAGATAGATAGATACTTTATTAATCCCAAGGGGAAATTCACATACTCCAGCAGCAGCATACTAATAAAAAACAATATTAAGTTAAAGAGTGATAACAATGCAGGTATACAGACAGACAATAACTTTGAATAATGTTAACGTTTACCCCCCCGGGTGGAATTGAAGAGTCGGAACGATCTCCTCAGTCTGTCAGTGGAGCAGGACAATGACAGAAGTCTGTCGCTGAAGCTGCTCCTCTGTCTGGAGATGATACTGTTCAGTGGATGCAGTGGATTCTCCATTATTGACAGGAGCCTGCTCAGTGCCTGTCGCTCTGCCACAGTTGTCAAACTGTCCAGCTCCATGTTTGCAATAGAGCCTGCCTTCCTCACCAATTTGTCCAGTCATGAGGCGTTCTTCTTCTTTATGCTGCCTCCCCAGCACACCACCGCGTAGAAGAGGGCACTCGCCACAACCGTCTGGTAGAACATCTGCAGCATCTTATTGCAGATGTTGAAGGATGCCAGCCTTCTAAGAAAGTATAGTCGGCTCTGTCCTTTCTTACACAGAGCATCAGTATTGGCAGTCCAGTCCAATTTATCATCCAGCTGCACTCCCAGGTATTTATAGGTCTGCACCCTCTGCACACAGTCACCTCTAATGATCATGGGGTCCATGAGGGGCCTGGGCCTCCTAAAATCCACCGCCAGCTCCTTGGTTTTGCTGGTGTTCAGGTGTAGGTAGTTTGAGTCGCACCATTTAACAAAGTCCTTGATTAGGTATTGCCATAGGCATGACGTCGCCACAGAAGCGTCACTTGACATAACTTCTGCTATAATCAGTTGTCCTAAAGTCATCAATGATATTGTTGTCATAGAGAGGACGTGAAGCATTGTCCTTAATGGCCATTACTTTTGTCTTCATTCTTTACACTGTTAACTTCAGAGAATAAGTTATCTACAACTTAGAATGCCTTCCTAAACAGCTTGTGGATTCGGTGGGCTTCTCTCGAAGTGATGTTACCAGCCCAGCACACCACAGTGCAGAAAATTGCACTGGCCATCACAGAGTTGTAGAAAATATAAAAGATGCCACTACCTTCATTAAAGGGATGCAGTCTACTAAAAAAAAAACCTGCTGTTCCCTTTTTTATATAGTTCCTCTGTCCTACAAGTCCAGTCCAGCCTGTCACTGATATGATCCCCCAAATTCTTGTAGCAATACACCATCTCTATACCCACACCTGAATAATGACCAGTAAAAGTTTATAACCAGTTCCTGACTAATCTTGAATTGCAGATAATTCTCTTTGTACCGAGAAACAAAGTTCTCCACTTGAGTCCTATACTCTGTCTCAACCCCATAAGTACAGAATTATTTAAGAATGACTGGAAGTGACATGTCCTGGTGTTATAATTACATACAGGACTGTTCCTTATGGTGCTCCAGTGTTGCTCACCTCCAAATCAGAGCTACAGTCCTAGAACATCTGAAACTACAGTCTGCTGGATAGGTAGTTCATTATCCAGGACATCATAAGTCACTTTACATTGAACATGATGGGCATCTTACTTAATATTAAAGACATCCACATGTCGCTATGTACTTAATCAATAAAGCCTTTTTATTGTTGTTTTTTCAATCATATGATATCACTAAGGTTTCACCTGTTCTGCTTGCCAGTTTTCATGACAATTGGTCCACTGCTGCTCTCTCTTGAACAGGTACCATGCCACTCTGTCACTCTAAATACAAATTTACAGGAGTATAGAGGAGGGACAGACCAGAGTGCACAACCGTGAATATACAGTACCTTTACAGGGGGCAAGAACCAGAGCTCAGGTTAAATTTGCAGAGAAAAATGCAATAAATTACATAGAGTGTGCTACTCATTAAATGTTACCATTCATCAAATATTATTGTAGACTCTGGCACTTACATAACCCCCAGTGGAACAAGTCATTCCAAATGAGACAGACAGCTCTAGCAGAAGTCAGACTTGAACATATGTTTTTACTCCAGTCATTTTTATTTATTTATTTATTTTTAATCTGGCAGATACAGTCTATCATTCTGCAGGATTTGTTACTATTGTAATAAACCTAGGATGGCACAGTGACTAAATAGCACTGCTGCCTCACTCATCTAGGGTTCAGATTCTGGCCCTTGCTCTGGCTATGTGAGGGTCTTCTCTGTTGTCCTCCTGTATTTGAAAAACTTGCACATTGAGTTTGTGAGCTCTCAAGTGAGGTTAGTTCCTGTCTTGTTCTGTATCTGCTGCCTGGATATATGGATACTGTCCAGCTCTAAAAATAAATAAAAGAATGAGAAACACAATAATTTGTTTTGTTTGTTAACATATATATCTGCCTTAATAAAAGAATCAATGTGTTTGTCTGTCCAGTTGCAATGTCTCTGTCATTGATGGTGCATCACAAACATTTTTAGTAATAAAATGCTTGCCTTTGTCATTCCAATAGATGGCATATCACAATCATTAGAATTGTTTTTAAGAATCCCTTACCAAATGGCATATATCAGAGACATGTGGATTGCATGGTGCATTGCAAATGTTGACGCTGAGGTCTGCGCTGATTACTAAGATATATATAAAACAGAGATTAGTTTCACTGTACCAAGCAGATCTAAAACATAATTGCATCAAAACTATCAAAAAATGGGAAGGATAATAATAGGAAGTAGGAAGGGTGCAAACAAATAAAACAGGGTGAATACGGAGTTCTGCCCTCGCTAGCCTGGTGGCAGAAGTTCTTTACAGCTTTCAAAATGCAAAACAGTGCTTTCACTCTTCAGCCACCTCAAATCCCCCTAAAAGTGAGACTTGACCCAAAACTCAAGGACCATTGCTCATTTCTTGCAAACTCTTGAGATGGTCCGGGTCACCTCCACACTTATTGGCTGATTCTGGGAGTCAATTGAACATGGAACTGCTGATAAAGTACCCGAGGATGAGCCGGGCAAATGAGAACACACACAGTCAAGCAAGAGGTGGTGCAAGCACTAAGTGCCTTTATTTACAAAAAACAAACTGTGTCTAAAGTGCAGTGCTTCAATTTAACCATAAATAAATAATCCATGAAATAATGTGCAATGCGGAAGTTAAAATGTACAATAAACAAATCCAATTTAATCGAGGTTATAATCAAGAGCTAAAACTATCCTTCTTTAAAAACCACAAGCCTTGGTGCTCCTCTCTAAAACTAATGTCTAAAGGCTTTCCATTTACAGATTCCTCAGCATGAGGAGACGTCTACCAGCATGCGCAGATAACTCTTAAATCCCCACTCAGATTCCTGCTGCCATTCCCTTGGTATTTGCAGGGTGCTGTGTCGAGCTTTGCTTCTCGTCCCTCCACTCCACAGTCCGTCAGTTATTACGGCTTATTAGGGTGCTCAGTAGGTGCAGCCCCTCTGTCTCCTTTTGAACGTATATCCCCCTTTGAATGCTCCTCTCACGGGGCTCATTTTCCTGTCCACCCTGCTTCCCCTCTCATATGGCACCAGCTCCTTCATATTCCCAAGCTTCTTTTTATTCCTTTAACTTCCATTCCTCGTTGTTCTTTTACTTTTTTTCTTCCTCTCACGCCTTGGTTCCCTTTAATAACCTTGTGGGGGCACAGGTGTGGCAATCATGACTCCAGCGAAAAGTGGGGGAACAGGTCATGTGAATGCGTGATCACACTATTCCACATCTGCCCCCAGGGCTGCTCCACCACGCTACCTACACTCCACCCAAAAATGCAAGCGTTTTATTTATTTATTCATCTAAAATGCACATGCCATAGACCTGCTAAATCACAATTCTGTCCTGTGGTTCACTTCCAGGACTGTTCCAAGATTATCAACCTTCAAATCCATCTTGGTTTTTAACAAACACCATAATCGGGCTTCCATTGAATCAGATGCATGGTGGGTACCCTGGCACATATTTAAACAACCATAAACTACAAGTGAATCAGAGTCATTTGCTATCTGTTAGATGGGCCAATAGAGCTGCTACCATGATCACCTAATGAATTCCCTTCTGGAAAGCTAGTTATACAAAAAAGAACTACATATTTCCCATATGCACTGGCATCATGCCAGCCTGCCACTAAATATAAAAATACACAGTAATGTAGAGGAATGACAAATCCAAGTGCATTAGACTTAAGTGTGGCAACCTGCAAATCCGGTAAGAGAGAAGCAACTATGATTCTTGGTATTCCTGCTTAAGCTTCTCTTTTTGTCTTTATACAAGCAGTATAATTCCATCCATAGCAGGATCCATAGTCATTTGACGCCTGCTTTTGTCATCACCATTAGACTGCTAGGAATATGTGAGTGCAGAGCGCAGCCAAGTGTGACACTAGTTTATTCCTCGGGACATTTACACTTGTTACATCTGACGGAAGCAAATAACATAAATAAGCAACCATCAGAGCAACGAGGGAAGAGGCTCAGCAGCAAGCACAGACAAAGAGCTAGCACATAAAATATTCCAAATAGTTTTTCTGCTGACAGCAAATTAAGGAAAAGGCAACACACACAGGGGTTAATGCAAATGTGAGTCAAGTCGCTTTGCATGTAAATGAGCTAGATTATTAAACTCCGAGCTGCTGCTGCTGCTGCAAATACTCGTCGATGACAGAGATATTTGTATTAGTGGGGCAGTGAGACAAAGAAATATGAGACATGGCCGCAGAAGCCTTGCTCATTCACAATAAGATATGCAAAAGGCACAGCAAGTAACGAGCACCATAGAGATTGCTGGAGCTGCCAGCGCCACTTTAAGAGAACCACATTTGTCTTCTATGTGTACTAAACAAATAGGGCATCACTTTGAACTTTGACACATAACGCACTTGGGAAAAGTTTCAGGGTGCTGAACGCTTTTATCCAAAATTCCTTCCATTAGTCTGCCCTGTTGGCAAAGGAGTACAATCTAAATGTGTTTCTGTGGTAGAGATAATCTAGTTCAGTGCTTCTCAGCCTTTATTTCTCCAAGACCTCTCAGTAGACCACAGGAATATCTGAGGGCACCCCTACATCATGTTTACCCTCCTGTATGTTTGTTACTGGGTACTTGTTTTGGAATTTATATTTATTAGCAAAATTATATTTGCTGCTAGTGCTGTTACACTGCTTATATTTTAAAGCATAATGCAAAATCAAAAAGTCTTAACACATTGTTTTTATTAAATACAAATTATTTTACAATTGTGTGAATTTCTTAATCATAACATAAAATGAGCAGGAATTTCTTCAGTATAAATAATAACCAGTAATTACCAAAGTACAGAATTTGACACTGTAGATATTTTTGATAACAACAAAAGCTGCTCACTACTCACTTGTCTTATGTATTACTTTCTAAATTAAGCATAAAATTATTACACATTTCTGAAAATAAAAAAGCAAAAGTAATTTTTAAAGTGCAGAATTATTCTCTGCAGACATTTTTTCATTACAGAAGCTATTTTTTTTTATCCTCCGGATTAAGCACTAGTGTGTTTCCATTAACAATAGAGACATTTAATACAAGTGGAAACACAATTGTTTATTTTCCATATACAACAATGAAGCCAGTGGAAAAATTAAAAGAACATTAAATGGGATCTTTGGGAAACACTCAATTTCGTTGTCCTTCAATTTCGTTGTTCCTTTGTAAAAGTGACAATGACAATAAAGATCTATCTATAGTTTCAGTTTCTCTGGATCACTTTCTGGGCTCATCTAAGGTATGTACTACCACCCCAGGGTTGAGAGTGAGCGCTGGTGTTAACTTTCTCCTCTTCTATTTCCTCCACAGCACAGAGAAAATGCCCAATGAGGAAAATTGACTGTGCCCCTTCTGGTTCCCTGTTAATAAATCCCACAGTCACTGGAAAAAGACGTTCCCTTTTAAACAGAATGCACTGCAGGATGTTACTCCTATCTGGTGATCCAGGAGCACTAAACACATGGCCTGACAGCTTTATTTTTCATTTTAGAACTTTCTATGACCTTTACGACCTTAGCGGGCATATTTTTCATTTTTGGATTAAACAGGGTCGACTAGAAAGGTACCCCAACATTTTTTCCTGGGTCTTGCGGTCTTTTCACGTGACCACTGTAGCAACCTAGTATTTGGTTTAGGAAGAAGGTGCAGCAAAATAAGGAAATGGTTACATAAAGCAGTTTATTTAACAATTGCAAAAAGAGTAGAGTAGGAGGAAATAATACAAGGAACTGAACTGGAGACTATTTACACCTAACTATAGCCCCCTCACTTTTCTGGCCATGAGGGACACCATAGCTACTGAACAACCATCCAGAACCTTCTATCTGATTCATAGCCTGCTCCTTTACTTATCATTTTCTGCCTGGGGTCCAGCCTCAGGTCATGTTATTACCATTCTTGTTCACTCTCCATTTTTAAACTCACTATGGCTTCTGCACCACTGCACAGTCAATGACATCCTCGCCACTCTCTTCTCTACAGGTAAAAATCACCCAGAAAGCATGATACTTCAACCCAGCCACAGTGAATACACTGCAACCAACTGGAGAGATGATACAGCATTTTGAATATTGATGAAGCACTCCACTTTAAAAAAAAGTTTTAAAACCCTACTATAAGCTGATTTTTGGTGATTTGAGTATTTTGCAGCTATTTAAAAAATATTTTCATTCATCTTGTGGCCACCCTGAAAGTTAACTGAGGCCTTGTAGTGGACCACGGCCAAAATGGTTGAGAACCTTTGAATACCTTGACAAAGCTCTTCTAAAAATCCTACTGCTAGTGCAGCTACCAGTTAATGGCAGCTTCTGTTGGCAAGCTGAGGAAATTGCACAAACAATCTATATATATAAAATTTTTTTCGCGTTTGAAACGGAAATTATGTATGACCATGCGATATGGAAATTACGTATGACCACAGAACATATTATAATACAGGAACTAATCACTTCGTTTGTGGACGGCATTTTTATATTGTCTTTACGAATTGTTATTATTTGTGTGAGAGTTATTTTACTGATATTAAAAACAAGTAAACGTAAACACTCCGATCTATCCCATAGAAGTGCGCCCCGCATCGTAATACTTGATATTAGAAGAGATGAGGAAAACAGCTTTTCGTCTTTCTACTTTTTAACTCCGCCGAGCTGAAAACAATGTGAAGACGAGACCGCCTTCAGCGGTGAGGGGTCGTGAGAACAAAGTGGACGCTGGGAGACCCGGAATGTCAAGCTGCTCCGCCGGGTCCAGAGCTTCGCAGTTTCAGGCAGCGTCCTCTATTCTCGCACTGTTTGTGACACTTCAAGTGCCCCATTGGCTCCTGGGAAAGTGGAAATCTTTGCGAATGAGTGTAATCGGTACCATCGAAGCAGGACTCTGTTTGTAAATTGCCCTGCACGACTACTTACTGTCCCTTAAGGTGAGTTCGGGTCACTAAAACCCTGCAACATTCAAGGTTGCTTTTGTGATCAATTATTTTAAGAAGATGGAGAGTTTACATCTAAGAAGATGTACAGACCTCTTCATGTAAAGTGTTGGACATGGGAATTGTTTGGACCTTCTGCCCGTTAAGCACGGTAGGGCAGCGTCCACATTTATCAGAATTATTTTTCTCTTAAATCACAGGCACATAGTGCAAGGTTGTCAGGTAGAAATTTGGACGATCACATAGAAAATGTAATTTCTATACCACAGCGGTCGTGTAGCACCTTTCAAAAGGGATCTACTACCGAGAGATGATCCAAATACTGAACATTTTAGCTGCTGTTAGTACTACTTACCTGTTGTGTTATACCGCCTTTAAAATGTAGTTTGCCCAAAACCATTCCAGTAGTGCTCCATGTATCTTTACTTCTTAAAATGTTAATGTTTTAGTGTTTAATAACTTATAGACTACATTTTATTTTTTTCCCTTGCACTCAGTGAGCGAAGCCACTGGGTAATCAGCTAGTCTCTAAATAAAATACAACCCCAAATCAGAAAAAGTTGGGATGGTATGGAAAATGCAGAAAAAAAAAACGCAGTGATTTCTAAATTTACTTTGACTTTTATTTCATGGCAGACAGTGTGAACCCAAAATATTTCATGCTTTGTCTGGTCAGCTTCATTTCATTTGTTAATATACATTCATACCTCCAATTCAGGACTGCAACGCATTCCAAGAAAGGTTGGAATGGGGGCAAATTGGGACCAGTACCAATGTAAGATAATTAATTAATTTCAAACAGGTGATGTTAACAGATGATTGTAATCATGATTTAGAGACAACAGCAGAATCCACAAAAGGCTGAGTCTCTGTGGAGCAGAGATGGGCAGAAGATCTCCAGTTTCTCAACAAATGTGTGAGAAACTTATTGAAATGTTGAAAGAAAGAAAGATTGGAAGGGATTTGCACATTCCTCCCTCTACAGTGCATAATATCATTAAATGATTCAAGGAATCAGGAGGAATTTCAGTGCGTAAAGGGAAAAGGTGCAAGCCTAAGCTGAATACCCATGATCTCTCAGACAGGATCAAGATCTTGATCTGCATCTGCATCAAGAACCGTCACTCATCAATAGGTGATACAACCACATTGGCAAGGGATTAATTTGAAAAACCTTTGTCAAGTACTACAATATGGAGTTACATTCCCAATTGGCACTTAAAACTTTACTGTGCATAAAAAGAAGCCTTATGTTAACCGTGTCCAGAAGCGGCATCAACTTCTCTGTGCTTGGAAGCATCTGGGATGGACCACCACACAGAGCAAACATGTATTGTAGTCAGACGATTCAGTATTCCAGATCTTTTTTGGAAGTAATGGACGCTATGTGCTCTGGACCAAAAATGAAAGGACCATCCAGACTGTTATCAGTAACAAGTCCAAAAACCAGGGTCTGTCATGCCATGGATTTGTGTCAGTGCCCTTGGCAATGGTGATTTATACTTCTGTGAAGGCAGCATTAATGCAGGAAAGTCCATTGAGATTTTAGAGCAACATATGCTGCCTTCAAGACGATGGGACATCCATGCATTTTTCAACAAGACAATGCAAAACCACCTTCTGCACACATTACAAAGGCATGGCTGTGGAAGAAGAGGGTAAGGGTACATGACTGACCTGACCTATCCCCAACTGAAAATGTGTGGAGAATTTTGAAACAACAAATGCAACAATGATGACCCCATACTGTTGCACACCTTAAGATATGTTTGCAGGAAGATTGGAACAAAATAACACCTGAAACACTTCATCACTTGGTATCCTCAATGCCAAAACGTCTTTGAAATTTTGTGAGAAGGAATGGTGATATTACAAGTGGTAAATGCTTTACTGTCCCAACTTATTTTGAAAGGTGCTTCTGGTCTGAACTGCAGGAATGGATTTACATTAACAAATGAAAGTAAGTTTACCAGACAAAACATGAAATATCTTGGGTTTATACTGTCTGCAATGAAATAAAAGTCAAAGTAAATGTAACAACCACTACATTGTTTTTATTTGCATTTTCCATGCCGTCCCAAGTTTTTCTAATCTGGGGTTTTAAAGCACCTCAATAGACATGATTTAGGTTTCTCTTCTGTCTCTAATTGACTTCCAGATCAGGTCAGACACCATGGAATTTTAGTGAATTGACCTCAGGTGTAACACCAAAGTGTGTACTCTCTGTTGATGTTTATATAGCACTCTTCATAGATTCCAATTTTCTCTGACAGTTTCCATATTGCATACATTTTTCTTCATAACCAGACACCCATGTTTCTATCTATCTATGCTTACTTACATACTTACAAAAATGAATAGAAAAGAGATAGAAGCTACGTTCTCTAGCAAATCCTTTTATAATGTTTTAAGGATAGGCAAAATTAAACTAAAAATAATGTGTGCAACAGAGAGTAATACTCATCACACAGCACTACATCACCCAGTCTGCAAGACTCCTTGTTAGAAAACACAGAGGTGATGAAAAGAGTCTAGAAAATGACAACTGTGTGCCAGAAACTGCAGTTTAATTACCATTAGGAACAGGAGTAGCTATCTATATAACCCAGCCACAGGGGATGCAGAAACCAATGTGTTTGTTAATGCTGGTTCCAAACCTGGATAAATGGGGAGGGTTACATCAGGAAGGGCATCTGGAAGGCCAGATCTATATGCAGACAACAATACAGATTTCCATACCGGATTGGTTGAGGCCTTGGTTAACAACAGCCGCCACCAGTACTGTTAGCCAACAGGGTTCAGGGGGAGATTGAGCTACTGTTAGCCAAAGAAGGAGAAGAAGATGGAGTAGGCATGTTCAGAGGCAGGAGGAGAGGAGGAAAGTAAAGGAAGTGGAAGTGAGGGTCGGAACGTTGAATGTTGGCAGTATGACTGGTAAGGAGAAAGAGTTAGCCGATATGATGGAGAGAAGGAAGGTTGATATATTGTGCGTGCAAGAGACTAAATGGAAGGGAAGCAAGGCCAGGTGGATTGGAGGTGGGTTCAAATTATTCTGTCATGGTGTGGGTGTGAGGAGAAATGGGGTAGGGGTTATCCTGAAGGAACAGTATGTCAAGAGTGTTTTGGAGATGAAAAGAGTGTCAGACAGAGTAATGATTATGAAGGTGGAAAATGAAGGTGTGATGATGAACATTGTTAGTGCATATGCCCCCCAAGCTGGGTGTGCAATGGATGAGGAAGAAATTTCATAGTGAGTTGGATGAAGTGGTGGAAAGAGTACCCAAAGGAGAGAGAGTAGTGATTAGAGCGGATTTCAATGGACAAGTTGGTGAAGGGAACAGAGGGAATGAGGAGGTGATGGGTAGGTATGGTGTCAAGGAGAGGAATGCAGAAGGTCAGATGCCAATGTATTTTGCGAAAAGGATGGACATGGCTGTGGTGAATACATATTTTAGGAAAGGGGAGGAACATAGGGTGACGTACAAAAGTGGAGAAAGATGCACAAAAGCATAATTATATCCTATGCAAGAGTGTCAGTCCAAAGGAGATTGTGAACTGCAAAGTGGTGGCAGGGGAAAGCATAGCTAGGCAGCATAGGATGGTGGTCTGTAGGGTGACATTGGAGATCAAGAAGAGGAGGAGAGTGGGGTGGACCCAAGGATTAAATGGTGAAAGTTGTAAAAGGAAGATTGCAAGGTTGAGTTTAGGAAGGAGGTAAGAGAGGCACTTGGTGGCAGTGAAGAATTACCAGACAGCTGGACAAATACAGTAGATGTAGTAAGGGAGACAGCTAGAGAATAGAGCTAGAGAATTGTGACAGTGGTTAGGTCTGCTGTAGGTGTGATAGATGCAATCAAGGTGGAGGTGGGATTACAATGGTGATGGACAGGTTGACAGACGAGATAAGACAGGAGTCCCCATGGACTATGATGTTTGCTGATGACATTGTGATTTGTAGTGAGAGTAGGGAGCAGGTTGAGGAGACCCTGGAGAGGTGGAGATATGCTCTAGAGAGGAGAGGAATGAAGGTCAGTAGGAACAAGACAGAATACATGCATGTGAATGAGAGGAAGGTCAGTGGAATGGTGAGAATTCAGAATATAGAGTTGTCGAAGGTGGATGAGTTTAAATACCTGGGATCAACAGTACAGAGTAGTGGGGAGTGTGGAAGAGAGATGAAAAAGAGAGTGCAGGTAGGGTGGAGTGGGTGGAGAGGAGTGTCAGGAGTGATTTGTGACATACAGGTGTCAGCAACAGTGAAAGGGAAGGTCTACAGGACAATAGTGGGACCAGCAATGTTCTATAGGAGGGGAGACTGAGCTGGATGTGGCAGAGTTAAAGATATTAAGATTTTCATAGAGTGTGACAAGGATGGACAGGATTAGAAATGAGAACATTGGAGGGTCAGCTCAGGTTGGATGGTTTGGAAACAAAGTCAGAGAGGTGAGATTGCGTTGGTTTGGACATGTGCAGAGGAGAGATGCTGAATATATAGGTAAAAGGATGTTAATGATGGAGCTGCCAGGTAAGAGGAAAATAGGAAGGCCTAAAAGGAGGTTTATGAATGTGATGAGAGAGGACATGAAGACCGTGAGTGTAACACAGCAAGATGCAGAAGACAGGATGATATGGAAAAAGATAATTCGCTGTGGTGACCCCTAATGAGAGCAGCTGAAAGAAGAAAAAGTAGTTATCTATGTAATGAGAAATGGGTCAAAATGAATATGAAGAATAACTGGAGCGCTGATTGCATATTACAAATTCCTTGGATGATACTTTACAATAGGAGCTTTAAGGGATTGCTGAAGTATATCTAACCCTTAATACAGACACTCCTCAGGTGGACTTCTTGTTTATCTAAGATGGCCAGGCCAGACACAGCTCCGACATCATAGTTTTGATCACTAACAACGATGAGAAAAGTTTACAGAAGAGGTTTACCTGCTGGTACAATGGTGCTAGGACAATAATCTCACCTGTTATGTCAAAACAACTAAGGCAATGGTCAAAGAATTCAGAACACATAAGGCAGACCATAGTGACATCTTTATTGGAGGAGATGGCGTTGAAAAGGTTAGCAGCTTTACATTTTTCAGAGTGACTGTCACCTATTATCTGAAGTGGGCACAGCACATTTCGGTTCTTGTCAAAAGGGCTCACCAATGCCTGGACCACCTTGGATTTCTCCATCTGTTTTCACAGACTTCTTTAGTTGCTCTATAGAGTTCATAGTCATTGGCTGCATCACACCCTGCTAGACTCAGGACTGTTCAGGATATACTCAGCACTCACTGCCTTAAAAATGCCAACAGTATAATTAAAAACCTCCACTATATTGTGTTGTTTCTTTTCTCAGCCTGTCAGAATAACAAATATTGTACAAAATACTGTAACTTAAAAAATATTGTGCATAATTTATTTTATATATATTATATATTGTAAAAGAATGAGTCTCAACACACTGAAAAGGTTTGGGGCAGCCACCCATATATTGGCCCTGGCTGCAAAAGGGTTTTTAAATAAGCACTGATGTGCATGAATGGAGTTCTAGATTGAACTGATCAGGTTGAGCAAAGATGGAGGCTTTATAGGCCGTAAAGCGGAAGTGGCATCAGTCTGGGTGCCGGAACTGGAAGTGACGTCAGTCTGGGCGTTGGAATCGTAAGTGATGTTGAATCAGGCTGGTTTTCCCGTCTTTGGACTGCAGAGATAATAGAGGTAGGTTTAGTGCATTACCTCCACTTGGTCCATTCAGCTCCCTCCTAGTCGCACATGTGTGAAAATATATTGTAATAAGCAAGAGTGAATGATGAATTTGGGTACCATCCTGATATCCTTGTAATAGAGTGCTAAATAAATGAAATAGAGCATAAAAATAAAAGATCAGTGGCTTCTGTTGTACAACAAGGGGTGTTAAATTATTTGGATCACTTCTGAACAGGAGATCTGTCTACCTCTGGCACAGATTTGAACTGAATGCCTATTTCCAGTGACTGTCTCCTGATAAGGACAAGGCCCCAAGGATTATTTTGAGCACCTAAACTTGAAGACATTAACATGACAAAAATAAAAATTATATATCAATGGAACAAAAATCAAAAGCCCGAAGCATAACTCGAACTGCCTGATTTTCACCACTAATCATAGCACAAAGAGAGAGAATCTTTTAGTTAAAATTATCCATCTGAGGACACTGGATCTCAACTGCACGGACATATTTAACCCAGGGGTAATAGGACTGAGCCCCAGATTGACCCTTGAAGCCAAGGAACCTGGCCAATCAGAAAGTGTGGAGAACCAACGATCATATAATAGCCTGGCCGCAGCTGAGAGCTGAAGATTCACCCAGGTGTAAGAGTGTGACAATATATACAGTGCATCCGGAACGTATTCACAGCGCATCACTTTTTCCACATTTTGTTATGTTACAGCCTTATTCCAAAATGGATTAAATTCATTTTTTTCCTCAGAATTCTGCACACAAAACCCCATAATGACAACATGAAAAAAGTTTACTTGAGGTTTTTTGCAAATTTATTGTTTGGGTGTTGAGTGTAGAATTCTGAGGAAAAAAATGAATTATTTTTATTTATTTTTTATCATTATTTCTAACTGATCAAAAGAGACTATGACCTATGACTATGTACTATGTACACATAACAATAAACTTAGATATTGCTACATAACACAAATAAAATGCTGTTTAAGGTCTTGTTACATAGCAGTAAGTGGCCAATAAGTGTACTATATGTAGCCTGTTTCCTGCTATCTTTGGTGCTTTTTCCATCTTCTTGAGCCCAAAGTATATGCAAAGGACTTTTTATATGTAAAGGTAGGTGAATAATAGATGGAAATAGTGATTGTCTATTGTAAAGTGTCACTGAAACTTCTTTGGATGCATCGAAATTGTTAATTCAAGAGCAGATTGGATGGACATTGAGCACTTGCTGGCCCCATACAATATGTCCTTTATGCCAGGGGTAGGCAACGTCGGTCCTGGAGTGCCACAGTATGTGCAGGTTTTTGTTCCAACCCAGTTCCTTAATGAGAACTCAATTATTGCTGATGAAGCACATATTGCTTAAGTGACATTTTAATGCTTCATTTTAGTGGTCTCGCTTGTTAAGATTCTCCAACCTTAATTGCTTATTTCAATCTTAAACTGCTGCATTCAGTGTTTTAATTGCTCCTTATTAGCAATAAGATGTAAAACAGGGGTAGGCAATGTCGGTCCTGGTGAGCCGCAGTGGCTACAGGTTTTCATTCAACCCAATTGCTTAATTAGAAACCAATCATTGCCAATCTCAGATCTTATTTAATTTTATGGCTTGTTAGTCTGTGCAATGTAAGGCTTTTATATCGTAGATTTTTTTCCTTTCCAAGGATATCATCCAAATGATTTGAAGCCTAAAACAGATCATTTTCAGTCTGTCACATTTTTCTATTAAGTGTTTTATTAAATCAAACCGTGCATGATGAACACACACAGATGTAATTGGAAAAAAGCTAGCTGGAGAACTGCTGGCTGCTTTGTCTTTTACATCTTATTGCTAATAAGGAGCAATTAAAACACTGAATGCAGCAGTTTAAGATTGAAATAAGCAATTAAGGTTGGAGAACCTTAACAAGCGAGACCACTAAAATGAAGCATTAAAATGTCACTTAAGCAATATGTGCTTCATCAGCAATAATTGAGTTCTCGTTAAGGAACTGGGTTGGAACAAAAACCTGCACATACTGTGGCACTCCAGGACCGACGTTGCCTACCCCTGCTTTATGCTGTTGTCAATACCCAGTACCTTTGGCACTAAAATCTAAAATTTTCACTTCAAGGAAATTGTGTTGTGTACAAGAAATGTAGTGTGAGAAAATGAAACAAATCTTGAGCATCTTCGCTATTCAACATAGTCAGTTCAACAAAACTGCACTCAATGTAGGGGTGTAAGATGGGGCCCTAACTTCCGTATGCTATATTTAATAGAGGAATGAATCATCGAGTCAGAAAATAAGAACTGAGACCAGCAAGACAAGATTGGGGAAACAGCACAAAGCACTGCATTCCTCCCAGAATGCCACGTCGCCACAGGGCACCACGGATCAAGGTTATTATCAGTAATTAGCTCATTGAGAAGCGCGACATTAGTTAGATAAAGGGCATAAATGAAAGCGGCCAATTTGAGGATTGTTATGAGTCATTTAGAAGATGAATAGGCTTTGAGTAAAAGGATGCTGTGAGAAAAGTCACAGAAAGAATGCTTATATTTTATTCAAGGAATGCAAACATTTGGAGTCTCGCTAGGTATGAAGCAGCGTGCAAGTCATGCAGTACAGCATGAAAAGCCCAGCAATGAGGAAACAGCAAGCATCATGCCTGAGGAAATAGTGGCAGATTTTTAAATACAAGGAATGGCTTAACATGATGAAGAAAAACAAGCAAGAAAAAACTGAGTTTCTCACAATTTGAGGTTCTAGCTGTAAAGACACCTGTGCAGAAACACATGCAAATGGTCTATTTCGTACACTGCCAGTTAGGAGCTGATGCCTACCACATGCACTGCCACTGGGACCAAATGTCAGAGTATAAAGGCTGTTTCAGAGAGTCTACCCTATCTGGAGAAGAAAGGAAGAGAGAAAGGCCTGCAGTGCAAAGATTTATCAGGCTAAGGAAGGCTGGTGCCCAGCATCTGATCTAGTATAAGAGAGATATTTTCATAATCTACTTTGTGAGCATCCCAGAAACATCAAGAGCACTATATTTAGCCATATATCCATTCATCAATCCTTTATTTCCACCCATTTCACTTTCTCAGGGGATGGAGCCTAGTCTCAGCAGAACTGGGTGGAAAGCAAGAACTAACCCTGGACAGAATGGCAGTTCATCATGGGTCACACTCAAACATACACCTACATCATATTAACTTTTTTTTTTTTAATTTTATTGATTTTATTGTCATCATTCCATACAAATAGATCAATTTTTACAAAAAATAGGATTGAATAGGATTTTCAATCCTATTTTTCATATTAACTTTTTAAGTAAGACACTTTTTCTAACATTTACTTATTTTAAAAGATACGTTGAATTAGAAATTATCAGTGTGTGAAGAGGTTAACTTTGCATATGCTAAGCCATAACATAACTATGCTGAAAACTATTAATTAATGCATGTTAGCCAAGGACATCTCAACTAAGAGAAACAAAGAATTAATATGGTTTAAATTGCACATTAATTAGTACAAATTTATGAAATTAGAAAAACTGACCTATGGTGAGACCCAGGTTCGCTTCCTGGGTCCTCCCTACGTGGAGTTTGCATGTTCTCCCCATGTATGCGTGGTTGGATTGGCGAATCTAAATTGGCCCTAGTGTGTTTGCATGGTGTGTGTGTGTCCTGTGGTGGGATGGCACCCTGCCCGGGATTGGTTCCTGCCTTGCACCATGTGTTGGCTGGGATTGGCTCCAGTAGACACCAGTGACCCTGTGTTCGGATTCAGCGGGTTGGAAAATGGATGGATGGATGGATGGAATACAAGGGGCTACACATAAAACCCAAAGTCAACTGGCCCACTCAGTGCACCTCACTGCTAGGATCTCTGCTGCCTAGGTTGCCTCCATAACTGTTTGATTAATAATCCAACATCTCTCCCCTTAAACTGACCTTACTGTCCCAGTAATACAGTAATGCTGAATGAAGAAAAAAAAACAAAAACACAAAAAAAGAATTTTGTTCAACTTCCTGAGCTCTAATAAGTATACTGCCTGCACTACACAATAAAATAATCCTGTCCATGCTCAGACGTAGATTTTCAAATAACCTGGGGCTCATGTCTAATGCTGTGCATAGAATTCACACTAAAGCATGGTGCATGTACAAAAGTGGAAAAATGCATAAGCACATAAAATTTCAGATGCGCAAAACCGTGCGTAAGCCAACTTCTACGCACTTCCACTCTATAAATTCCAGTCAGTGTGAAATGTGCCGCTCATCCCCGACTCTTCCTAGAATTACACCCCTTTGAATATGCAAATCAATATAAATAGCTCCTTAAGTTCAGTGTTTGTGAAAAGACAATGGCAAAAGAATTTCAACGATTGCAAAGTGGAGGCAAGGAAAAATATACTATTTGTTCGCTTAGGCAGTGGTATATACAACAAAAGGGAGCCAATCGAATGATACAGAGTGGTGGAGACACTCAAAAGTTTAGAAAGTTGCACAGTGTGACTAAAAACAAAGTGGTCAGATATCAAAGTCGCCATGAAAAGGTGAGTCTTATCCCTCTGTCTGAGTGTCATATGGAAGCATATTAGGGTACAGAGATTAGAAACTCAAAATTTCCATTTTAATCTCGTAGTTTATTTTGTCACTAAAATAGAATGTTGTAAACTTCATCTTAAAATCGATGTTTAATTTACTAGTTTCTCAAATCCCATCGTAACTAAAGTAGCACTTTAACTGCTTTGTATTCTATGTGTGTGAATCACTACATGCTTCTTAAATGGGCTTTCTCTTTTGTAGACAGGAGTGAGCAGGCACTGATCTCCACACAGAATACATTACATTCATGAACATTTTAGAATATCAAAATGTATACTTGATATCATTTTCATGATGAAATGCATTAAAGCATGTATTAAACATTGGGGCATAGTGGTAGCGATGAGCTGGCTCCCCATCCAGGTATTGTTCTTGCCTCCCCCATCCAGGGATACTTGCTGGAAAATGTGCAACCCTGGAAGAAATAATTTATTGCAGCAGTACTGTGTCTTTCAAACGTACCAACCCCCAATTCCTTTCCTTCCATTTTCTTTCTCCATGTAACCAATTGCCACACAATAAGCTCTGTAATAAATGTCAAACCAGCTGTAAGCTTAGAATACCGATTCTCAAAATTTTTTAGGAACACTGAAAAATTTTCAAGATACATGTTTAATTATTCCATCCATCTAGGCAGGAACAATTCCTTGACAGGGTGCCAGCTCATCGCTAGCATTGTGTCACCATGCCCCCACATTTTTAATTAGATAGATAGATAGATAGATAGATAGATAGATAGATAGATAGATAGATAGATAGATAGATAGATAGATAGATAGATAGATAGATAGATAGATAGATAGATAGATAGATAGATAGATAGATAGATAGATAGATAGATACTTTATTAATCCCAAGGGGAAATTCACAATATTAAATTAAAGATTGATAACAATGCAGGTAAAAACAGACAACAACTTTGTATAATGTTAATGTTTACCCCCTCAGGTGGAATTGAAGAGTCGCATAGTTTGGGGGAGGAACGATCTTCTCAGTCTGTCAGTGGAGCAGGACAGTGACAGCAGTCTGTCGCTGAAGCTGCTCTTCTATCTGGAGATGACACTGTTTAGTGGATGCAGTGGATTCTCCATGATTGACAGGAGCCTGCTGAGCCCCCGTCGCTCTGTCACAGATTGTAATTATATATAGTAATTATTAACAGTACACATTATTTAAATTAAGTTAACAATTTATCTGTATGATGTAATATAAATTCTTTATGCATTTCATCTTATAAATTATATCAAGTATACATCCTAGTATAATAACTCAGAGCTCCAAGACGATAGCACTTGGAAATCTAAATTAACTTAGAAGTCAGTCATCATCATCCATAAATAAGTATAAGCACAATATACATGTACGTACAGTGCAGATAGTGCAAATGGTTCATGAAGTGGCTTAGGTTGTGCCATATTACAGTTGTATTGCAAGTTTACAGTGAGATAATTGTAATTAAAGTACAAGCAGTTCTACTGGGAGCACTTGATGGACTGATTGAGTGCATTTAAAGCTCTTGGGATGAAACTGTTTTTGAGCCTTGAGGTCCATGCAGGAAAGGCTCTGAAGTGTTTGCCGGATGGGAGAAGCTCAAATTGACTGCGTGGGACTGAGTGGAATCCATGCAGATGTTAGTGGCTTTCCTTAGGCAGTGTGTGCTATAAATGTCCTCCTGGACTTGAAGCTTTATCCCGATAATCCTCTGCACTCTCAACACAACCCGCTGTAGAGCTTTCTGATCAGCTGCTGTACTGCTGTGACTCCACACTCAAATAAAACGGGTTAAAATACTCTGAGTGGTGCACTGAAAGTAACAACGCTAAAGCAGCTATGGTATTTGGAATAGCTTGGTCATTCCATGCACCATTATATTGTTACACGTTGATTACAATCAGATGCCTTAAATTTATAAACGATATGTGGTTAATTTCAGTGTATTTGATAAAGTCCGCTTCATGGTTGTGAATCTAAAAAAGAAAGGGAAACCACAGAGGAACAGCAGCACTGCTTTGATGCTGGGTGCCGGTAGTTTGCAAAACTGAGCAGACACATGCGTACACAAGGGTGAGGAGCCGTCGCAATGTGAGTGTGGAAACAGGCGTATACAATATTTTTATGCATTTATACATGAGGCCCCTGGTGTTTTTCTCTGTTGAATGGGATATATTGGAACTGTCTCTGCCATGTCTGAGTTCTTCAACTGTGGGCTACTGAACCCTTCTAAAGGTTCTGCCATTGGAAAGGGCTTAATGGTTGGGACCTCTTCTGCATGTTCTGTTCTCTGACCTTCATCAGTCAAAGGGACCAAGAAGTCATTTTGCTTTGCTGCCTGCTGTCCACTGGATTGGTCATAGTAGGGGCAGATACTATATTACTGTCCCATGTATCCAGCATCTAAAAATAAAAAGCCTGGTCACTGAAATTGTTCTCTCCTTTGCATGTCTATCATAATGGCTCTTCATATTCAATTACTTCTCAGCCACACTTTACCACAGTTTTGGGTTAACTAAGTCCAAATGTTTCTGTAATTGATGCCTCATTGGTAACTCACCAGAAGTTAAGTCTATGGTCATCTGTGGTGTGGACTTATAGAGTAACAGGAAATGCAATTGTCTAATTTCAAGTGTTCCACTTTTCATCTTTTTTAGTCACTTGTTAACTTTCCAAACTGCTCTGTATCTGCGAGGTAATAAGGGGCCGATGTTGCATGTTCAAAACCATTCACTGACAAAACTGTTGCCGTTGTCTGTTATTACCACTTTTGGTAAGCCACATATGGCTAAAATACTTTGCAACTTTTCAATAATGGCCAGTGATGTAATGGATTGCATTGGTGAATTGCTCTATTCATTTTGAATGGGCATGCACACAAATCAACATCAAGTTATCCATCACTGGGCCACAGAAATCCATTCGAGGACAAGCCCATGGCTGTTCGGGCCACTCTCATGGATGAATTGAAGTCCCAGCAGGTGAAGCCTGATTTTTTAACAGTTACTGCATTCACAGACCACTAGCTCTATTTCTTTATTCATGTTTGGCTACCAAATTTAATTGTGAGCCAGCTCTTTCATATGATTGATATCAGGGTGTGCTCTGTGTACTGTAGTTCCTTTCTTTTTACCCTCTGGAGGTATTACAACTCATCTCCCCCCTAGTATGCAGCCATCCACCACACTCAGCTCTGCTTTCTTGTGAATATATTGTTGCCAAGATGGCTCTACAGGTTTACCAGGCCAGTTACCTATTAGAACTCATTAATGCACCAATGACAATACAGAGTCGGGGCCATGTCTTTAGCTGACTTGTCCTCACCAGAGTATTGTATATGTGCTCCAACAGCCTGATAATATTGAATTTAATTTTTTTTATAATAACCTTTAGTACAAGTATATATATATATTGTCAGAAAAACGACCAAAAGACATCGAGAAGGTTTGGGGCAGCCACCCATTTAATCGATTATGGCTGCAAAAGCTATCAAAAAACAGAGACATGTTCATTCAGCCGAGTCCAAAACAGAACTGACTTCCAGGTAGCAAGATGGCAGCTTTAAAGGCCAGTAGCGGAAGTGATGTCATCCCGACCGGAACCAGAAGTGACGTCAGTGGCTGCCCCAGAGCCGGGTGGGATTTCCCTAGAATGGTCTGCAAAAGATCGAGAGGGAAAATTAGTGCACTCCGCCCCCCCCCCCAGTCTGGCATGGAACTACCTGTATTTAAGCCTTTTAGCTGTCTCCTAAACACACGTGTGTGACAGGGCCCCCCCCCCCTTAGCCAAGACCCGTCGGATCGGGCGTCCTGCACCGAGACGTCGTGAACGCGGGAGAGAGCATCGGCATTGGCATGTAGAGAACCCTTCCGATGAATGAGCGAAAACTTGTAATGTTGCAGATCGAGGAACCACCTCGTGACTCGCGGGTTAGACTCTTTGTGTAGGGCCATCCACTGTAAAGGGGCATGGTCCGTGACTAGAGTAAACTCCCGACCCAAGAGGTAGTAGCTCAACTGTGTGATCGCCCACTTAATCGCAAGAGCCTCCCTCTCCACTGCCGCGTATCTGGTCTCCCGATCCAACAGTTTCCGGCTCAGAAACATGATGGGGTGTTCAGCACCATCGACACTTTGGCTCAGCACTGCCCCTAGGCCTGTGTCCGAAGCGTCCGTCTGGAGAATAAAAGGCTGTGAAAAATCAGGCGCCTTTAAAACGGGTGCCGACGTCAGGGCCCTTTTTAAGTCACTGAAGGCTGCCTCAGTCATATCAGTCCATACCACAGTGTTAGGAGCCCTCTTCTTTGTCAAATTAGTCAAGGGCACGGCTCTCTCCAAAAAACGTGGTACAAACCGGCGGTAATACCCAGCTAATCCGAGAAATGCCTGGACTTGCCGCTTGGTTCGCGGACGGGGCCATGTCAAAATGGCTTGTATTTTAGAGCACTGTGGCTTCACCGTACCACGACCCACCAGGTAGCCCAAATACTTGGCTTCCTCCAATCCAAAGAAACATTTCTTTGGGTTGATGCGAAGACCGGCTTCTCCCAATGTCCATAACACGGCTCCAACGTGCTGTAGGTGTTCCTTCCAGGTGCTGGAATAGATGACGACGTCATCCAGGTAGGCAGCACTATACGTGTTATGGGGGCAGAGCACTTTGTCCACCAGACGCTGGAAAGTTGCAGGAGCCCCATGTAACCCGAATGGAAGGACACGATACTGCCAGTGCCCACTAGGGGTGCTAAACGCGGTTTTACCCTTTGCGGAGTCCGTTAAAGGAACCTGCCAGTACCCTTTGGTCATGTCAAGTGTGGTCAAGTATTCTGCCTGTCCAAGCCTCTCAAGGAGGTCGTCCACTCGAGGCATGGGATAAGCATCAAATAGTGAGACCTGATTAAGTCGACGGAAGTCATTGCAAAACCTCCAACTTCCGTCGGGCTTAGGAACCAAGACAATTGGGCTGGACCAGGGACTATGACTCTCCTCTATGACTCCTAGATCCAGCATGCGCTTGATTTCCAGTTCCACTTCTGCTTTCTTTGCCTTGGGAAGGCGGTACGGGCGTTCTCAGACTATGACCCCGGGTTCAGTCACAATGTCATGGGCAACCAGAGAAGTCCTTCCGGGGATTTCGTCAACCACCTCCGGGATGGACGAGATAACTATCTCTAGCTCCCGCCTCTGTCGGTTATTTAAATTAGACCCGAAGTTAAGGGTATTACTTTGAGCAAAAAGGGAGCGGGGCTGGCCGGAGGTGGGATCAGGGTCCCTTTCCTTCCATGGTTTCAGCAGGTTCACGTGATATATCCGCTCTCTCGGTCGACGATTGGGTTGTTTCACCAAATAGTCGACGAGCCCCTTTCGCTCTTTAACTTCGTATGGCCCTTGCCAGTGGGCAAGTAGCTTAGAGTGGGAGGTGGGAACCAATACCATGACTCGATCCCCCGGCTGGAACTCCCGGAGTGTCGTGCCACGGTCGTAATAGTGGGCCTGTGCTGATTGCGCCTCTTGCATGTGACTTTTTAATATGGGTCGAATCTTCGCAAATCTATCGCGTAACTGCGCAATATATTCCAAAATATTAGTTGTGGGAAGGGCCTCTCCTTCCCAACCTTCCTTTAGAATGTCCAATATGCCCTGGGGTTGTCGCCCATATAATAATTCAAAGGGTGAGAACCCCGTTGAGGCTTGCGGGACTTCCCGCTAGGCAAAGAGTACGAGGGGGAGGAGCTGATCCCAATTCCTCCCATCCCCGCTGACCACCTTGCGAAGCATCTGTTTGAGAGTCTGATTAAATCTCTCTACTAAACCATCGGTTTGAGGATGATACACTGCGGTTCTCAAGTGCTTTATTTTGGGTAACTTGGCCGTTTCCTTGAACGTCTCCGAGGTAAACGGAGTCCCTTGGTCCGTAAGGACTTCTTTAGGGATTCCAACTCGCGCAAAGACCTCCATTAGTGCCCGTGCGATTGCTTTAGAATTAGCTGAGCACAATGGGACAGCTTCTGGATATCGGGTCGCATAATCCACGAGGACTAATATATATTTATGTCTTCGGGCCGAGGGTTCCAGGGGTCCCACTATGTCAACCCCTATCCTTTCAAAGGGAACATCAATTAAGGGGAGGGGAACGAGAGGAGCACGGTCCCTCCTAGTAATTTGTCGCAGCTGACATTCCGGGCACGAAACACAGAAGCGGTGAACCTCCTCGTTAATTCCCGGCCAATAAAAGCGGAGCTTAATACGCTCTAAACTTTTTTCGGTGCCCAAGTGGCCTCCTAGGAGATGGGCGTGCGCTAACTCACAAACTTGCAGCCGGAAAGTTTGTGGAATTAGCAGCAACTTCTACACTCCCCCCTCGTGTTCATTGACCCAATATAATAAGTCATTTTCTAACACAAATTGGGGTCCTTGTGGCATGGGCTGATTGGTGCGTTGGCCGTTGGCGAGGACTACTACATTCTTCGCAAACTTAAGGGAATCATCATTCCACTGCTCCTTTCTAAATGATGCTGGTGTTTGTCTGAATTGAAAGCTCAGATCTGAGAGAGGGTCCGGGCTGACCTCAAGGAGTGGAGAGTCGTCCTGCTCTGGTGAGGTGCGGACTGATGACGTATTAGTCCGCGACGGGCCAGGAAGCTCTCCGTCCTCCTCGGGGTTTCCCATATCTCTCTCTACCGGCTGCGTACACGGTATGGAGACAACCTGAGACGGTGTATTCCCATCGGTTACTAGGCCTAATTTTGAATAAGGCGAGATCAGTACTGCACCGCTTTTAATGTCAGACCAGTCCCGCCCGAGAATCACCGCACACGGTGGATTTGGATGTACAGCTACAACGAGTTTTCGTAGTATTCCTCCGTGGCAGATGAAACACCAGGCAGAGTCATAGGCGCGGACATCTCCGTGTACACAGGTAATTCTGGTCTTTGTTTTTAACCACTGTCGCGGTAGTACATATCGGCAATCAACAACAGAAATGTTGCTGCCGGAATCAAATAAGGCTTCTACCTTGTGGCCATTTACTATGACCTCACCTTTATGAGCCAAAGCCAGGGGGTTTGAAAGCGCACACAACCATCCCTCTCTTTCCACTTACATTCCGCCTCGCCTCCGAGCAAGGACCGCGCCCGCGGGATCGGGGACTCCGATGCAAACTCCGGTGTATGTCGAGAGGGCAGTGTAAGAGGGACGTAATCTCTACGGCTTCTACTTAAGGACCGTTCAGCCCTCTCAAATTGCGAGGCCGCCCTAGATGTTTCTATGAGCTCAATGAGCTCGTTTATGTTTGCAAATTCTCCCCAGACCGGCTGGGTGAAATGCTCTGGCAGGCTATTTATGAACAAAAAACAGGCCACTTTTTTCACTACCTGAAAGGTGGTACATTCAGCGGGCCTTAACCAGCCTGCCACCTCTTCCCATAGAACGTCTAGCTGTTCTTGGATAGATCGTTCAGGGTTAAACCTCCAGTTTTTACTTTTCTTCACCTGCTGGTCTGGGGAATGTCCACCTTCCTCTGGGACCTTAGCCCCGGTGGATCGGACAGCTCTCTCCTCCGAGAGAGCATAATAAGTCCCCATCGTATCCCCCATAGAGACCAGCCCACATCTGTGTGTTCCAACGACAAAGGGAGCGGAGTCTGCACCGGTTCTTTCCGAAACCCAAGACGCACTCCCCACCCGAAAGCTCGGCCCAGGTACTCTCCCACCTGGACATGATTCAGGTCCGGTCCCGTTCTCTTCAGGGATTCCTCCATCCTGCTGACTACGCCACTGTCAGAAAAACGACCAAAAGACATCGAGAAGGTTTGGGGCAGCCACCCATTTAATCGATTATGGCTGCAAAAGCTATCAAAAAACAGAGACATGTTCATTCAACCGAGTCCAAAACAGAACTGACTTCCAGGTAGCAAGATGGCAGCTTTAAAGGCCAGTAGCGGAAGTGATGTCATCCAGACCGGAACCAGAAGTGACATCAGTGGCTGCCCCAGAGCCGGGTGGGATTTCCCTAGAATGGTCTGCAAAAGATCGAGAGGGAAAATTAGTGCACTCCGCCCCCCCCGGTCTGGCATGGAACTACCTGTATTTAAGCCCTTTAGCTGTCTCCTAAACACACGTGTGTGACAATATATATATATATATACTGCTCAAAAAAAATAAAGGAGCACTTTTAATCAGAGTATAGCATCAAGTCAATGAAACTGTGTGAAAGGATCTGGAGAAGCCGTAGAAAACGATAGGCTGCCTATAACATCAATTAGCAGGACCGGTTTGGTGATGGGGGGTCTGGGGAAGCATATCCATGGAGGGACGCACAGACCTCTACAGGCTAGACTACGGCACCTTGACTGCCATTAGATATTGGGATGAAATCCTTGGATCCATTGTCAGACACTATGCTAGTGCAGTGGGTCCTGGGTTCCTCCAGGTGCATGACAATGTATGCAGGAAGTTCCTGGAGGATGGAGACAGTTCCAGGAGGATGAAGGAATTAATACCATTGACTGGCCCCCACGCTCGCCTGACCTAAATTCAATAGAACACCTCTGGGACATTATGTTTTGGTCCATCCAATGCCACCAGATTGCACCTCAAACTGTCCAGGAGCTCAGTGATGCCCTAGGCCAGATCTTGGAGGAAATCCCCCAGGACACCATCCATTGTCTCATTAGGAGCATGCTCTGATGTGGTCACGCATGCATACAGGCACGTGGGGGCCATACAAACTGCTGAGTACGATTTTGAGTTGCTGCAATGAAATTTCGGCAAAATGGACTAGCCTACCCCATCACTTTTTCACTTTGATTTTCAGGGTGTGTTTGAATTCAGCCCTCTGTAGGTTGTGGCATCCTTTCATTCCTAACACACTACCCAGTCCATATCAGTATAGATATCCAGCATGATTTTTTGAGATTTTTTGAGATCTGATTTGTTTTCAAAGAGTTCCTTTAATTTGTTTGAGCAGTTTATATATTGATTGGAAGCAATAATGAAGTTCTGCATATTATGCATATTAAGAGTCAGATGACGTGATGTATTAGATGAGGTAATTGTAACAGAAAAGTAAAATGGCTGATTAATTGTTTAATTGATTGCTCACTCCATTGACTGAGACATTTGTACATTCTCACTGCAAATAAAGAGAAGTTCTGCATTCTCATCTGGGCACCGTGACTGCCTTCTTTGAAGACATAAGAAAGTTATTTCCACAACAATAACTTCATCAGTCGGCATACATATTGTGGCAGATGAATCAAGACATCAGCATTAGCATGTCATGCTCCTTTTTTATACATTAAAGTATATTATTAAGAAGCTGGTGTCAATACCCAGCATTGAATACATGCTGCTGCCATCTTTGGAATTCCCTTCTATTCATCAAACAGTCCAAGAAAGAGTTTGTGATTGGTCACAGTTGCACATGGTTTGCCAAAAAAGTACTGATGGAGCATATTCAAGGCAAAGATTGTGGATAATGCTTTTTTTTCAAGTTGTGAATAACCTCGCTTAGCTGTAGTCAACACAAGGGACATATAACCAATGGGTCTTTCTGTTCCACCCTCCCACCAAGGCAGGTACAGGTCCTTCCCTTCATCAAAATGAACTAATAATATGTCGGCTGTAATGTTTCTTTGGCTTTCTGGAAAGCCTGCTCTTCCACAGTTGTCCAGTGCCACTGAGTTTCCTTACATAACAACTGATGGTAGGACTCCAAGGTGGTGGCCAAGTTTGTTAAAAACCTATGATAATAATCAAGTAACCCCGAAGATACTTCCGTAATTATGCTGCTTTATCAGACACTGGGCATAGGCCATGGTGATCTACTTTATATCCCTAGTATAAAACTTCAGGTGCCATGAAAGAACATTTGTCCTTATGCCTTATTAGTCTTAGAGCATCTAAATTTGCAAGCACTTCATTGTATGTTCTTAAGATGACTCTTATCATCCTTTCTGGTAATCAAAATATCATCAGTTCATACCATAATTTGAGATACAAACTGTAGAATATGTTCTACAGTACGCTGAAATATTCCTGGACTGGATGACGTGGCATATGGAAGTTGGGTATACTGGAACAGTCCTTACTGTGTACTGATTGTGGTGAACTTAATGGACTTAAGTTCTAGCACTAATTGTTGATAGACCTAGGTGAGGTCAAATTTTTTAAACTTCTGACCACCCCCTAAATCTGTTAATAAATCCTCTGTTTTGGGAATTGGATAATTGTCCAGTCAAGAAACGTGGTTTGAGGTGAACTTGTAATCCTGCAAAGGTAAATTATTTCATTGGCCTTTACTCTGAAAGACGAACAGGTTCTTTAATGCCCTTAATTTGAAACCTCTGTAGTCTTTTTCCACTTTATTTTTCAAACTTTATTGTAATGGACAAGCATTGTAGAAAATTGGATGAACCTCCACATTCACATATATATTTGCCTCTGCCCACACCAGAGTCCCACGTCCTTCCTTGCATACTGTTCTATGTCTTTCCAACACTACATCTTGCCTGAAGAAGGGGCCTGAGTTGCCTCGAAAGCTTGCATATTGTAATCTTTCTAGTTAGCCAATAAAAGGTGTCATTTTGCTTGGCTTTTCTCTACATTCATAATGGCTAACACGGTACAACACCCTAGTACTACAACACTGATTCCAAAGTCTCAAGGCCAGTGTCTACTATGTATATTTCACCCCAGTTCAGTTTAATCACTCTCAAACAGTCTCAGCCCATGAGGTTGGCCCATTACCCTTTACAGTCAACAGAAGCAATTCCTACTGTTGTTCTTTGAATGTATCCACAGGCCATAGTCTGCCTAGCACCAGAACAATCTCTCCAATGTATGTCTGTAATGACATCCCAGCTTTCTGCAGTTAAACATCACCCAGTCATCTGCAAGTCTCTTCACTCAGTATGGTGGAGGATGCCTCTGTGTCGATTTCCATTTTAATGTTTGTCCATTTATTTCTACTTTGACTTTATATGGTAAAACTTTGATATTTGCCAGGTAAGTGTATAAGTGCCCTTTCATCCTCACTTTCCTTCTTTTCATCTTCCAGAAAATGTGGTCTACTTTAATTTTTTTTGCCATGTGTGGGTGGCTCTGAGGCTAAGAATCTGTGCTGGTATCCCGAAGGTTGTCGGTTTGAATCCCCGTCACTGCCAAAAGAGATCCTACTCTGCTGGGCCCTTGAGCAAGACCCTTAACCTGTAATTGCTCCAGGGGCGCTGTACAATGGCTGACCCTGCGCTCTGACCCCAAGGTGTATGCGAAAACTAACAAATTCCTAATACAAGAAATTATATAAGGCAAAATAAAGAACAAAAAAAAATGTTATTTTTCTTGTATTCTGTGTATTTAAACATTCCTTGCTAATTGCTCCCTCTTGTGACACAAATGGCATATTACAGTTATGAAACAGCACAAAACACTATTGTGCTTGCCACAACAAACAAAATTCTGTGTTCTGAGATTTGTGGAGTTTACGGACTTCAAAGTCTTCAGTATTTTCCAGCTGCTGTAATTTTAACATGTCTCTGTTTGCCATTTCTATAGCCAGTGCAATCTCCACTGCTTTTTTTAAAGGACATTCCATTTCTGCAAGTAACCAATGTTGTATTCGATCATCATTTATGCCGGACACCAGTCTCTCTTATCATGTCATCTAGGTTTTCACCAAAATCACAAAACTCAGATGCCCATTGCCATTCAGCCACGAAATCTTACACAGATTGGTCTGTTTGGAGTGAAATTTGCAATCCTTGAACAACCATGCTAGGCTTGAAGACAAAACAATACATCAGTAGCTTGACGGTTTGAGCAATAGTGAGCTCACATAGGTTGGAAGGTTGACATAAGTATCTTAAAAGTTGCCATCACATGCAATTAAAAATACTGATCTTTTCTTGCTATCTGAAATATCATTAGCCTCAAAGTAAAATTCCAGACATTCTATATATTGTTGCCAGACAATGGTGAGGTGCACAGAAGGGGCCAGTTGACTTTGGGTTTTATGTGTGATTATATGTAGTGCCCTGTGTTTGTATAAAGCCACAATTAATTCATAATTTGAGAATTGTTCTGGCTGGTTATTGGAATGTTACATTCAGAAATCTTCCTACCTGGAGATAGCACACCCCATCCTTGTAGTCCTGAACCAATTAGGTCTCCTTTTGCTTTTGACAAACACTACCCTACCCTTACCTCATCATTTAATTCTGACTTTGTCACCAGCTGGATGACTCGTTTTCCATGTACATCTTCATCTGCATCATCTGAGTTCCATGTTTCTGGAGATTTTGGTACTGGCAAACTGTCATCATTACGCATTAGTCTCATGCCTGAAAAAAGTTTGGGGTATATGATGGTTTTCAGGAGTCCATCACACAATTTTCTGTTCTTGTCATATCATCGAGACAGTGAACAGCATTGACTTTTGAATACGTCTGACCCAAGCTCACAAATTGACAGTACATGTTGCACAACAAATGTGAGGAGCCCATGGTTTGTCTTGCTCACCAATTTTACAACTGAAGTAGAGCTCATGTACTTTCTTAACATATTGTGTTACACAAATGTAACAGAATGTATTGTGGTTGTTGTGACATTAGGTGAAACATTTCTGCTATAATGAATTGTACTCTAGACAATAAATTCTAAGTATGCAAACTATGTTGTGCATACCAACAAACTGATATTGATGTAAAATAAAGCTTCTGTGTATGCAAGCTGTTTTTATACCTTGTCCTGCCAGCATCCACCCACCCAGCCGTGATGATGTCAGTGGTGATGTCAGGGTGGCCACATTTCTTTGGGCTCCATCTATAAAACACAAGGAATAGATCCAAATGTAAAGAGACAGTACTATTAAATAATAAATACACATAACAAAAGTAATACAAAATATGAAAAATCATAATTCAGAATTAACTAAAAAAATTATAATAACACAAAATATAGAGAAAAACTAGAGAAAAACCCTGGTTGTAACACCACAATCTTCTTGTTTTTTGATAGTGCCACTCTCACTTTCAGCTAATTTTTCTCCTTCTGGGACACCACTCTTGAATGATGAGAGTACTGCCCCATAGCAGATCCCTTACTTCAAACATTTAAATGAATAGACACTCTATTCTTAGCGGTGTGCCTCACTCACTCTCTCTTTTTGTCTCTCCCTTGTGAAAATCGTAGGGCTTGCCTTTTCCCTGTTCTGCCACAACTGTTGCAAAATTGGTAAGTCTCTAGGGTAAAAGGAAAAAAAGGATTAGGAGATTACTTTTCTCCTAAATACTCTCCCATCCAGAAAGTCAAAACTGTTGTGCAACAAGCCCAATATGCAAACAAGCAAAGTCTAAGAATCAAAGCACTCACAGAATATATTGAATCCACAAAGGTTAATAATGACTTGTGAGGTCAACAGTGTAACACTATTTAAGCCAATATACTGGGGTTATCAAGAACTTTCAGATCTTCTATGAAGAATATATTTGGTTTCATCCTGTTGTGGGTCTGTGAAGAACAGTCCTTATATGAAATACAACACATGCCTTTATTCTTAAGTTATTTTATGTATTTCTTCATTTTTTTAACTTTATATTATTACTGTCATTATTTATATTAGGTATTGTGTCACACTTCAGAGATAGACTGCCTTCATTTTAATTCACTTAATATCTTTGCTTAAATACATCCTTAATAAAAGAATAGGTGACTTTGTGTCGGTCTGTGTGTTGCTATGCAGTTGCTATGTTTCTATGTCATATGGTTGCTATGTCTCTGTTATTCCATCAGATGGCACATCACAAACATCCATCCATCCATTATCCAACCCACTATATCTTAACTACAGGGTCACAAAGGTCTGCCAGAGCCAATCCCAGCCAACACAGGGCGCAAGGCAGGAAACAAACCACGGGCAGGGTGCCAGCCCACCGCAGGGCACACACACACACACACACACCAAGCACGCACTAATTTAGAATCGCCAATGCACCTAATCTGTCTTTGTCTTTGGACAGTGGGAGGAAACTGGAATACCTGGAGGAAACCCACACAGACACGGGGAGAACATGCACACTCCACACACAAACCCGGGTTTCCTAACTGCAAGGCAGCAGCGCTACCCACTGCGCCACCATGCATCACAAACATTTTTAGTAATAAATTGCATTTCACTTGTCGTTCCAATAGATGGTGCATCACAAACATTAACACTTCTTTTATGAATCCAATACCAAATAGCAAATAACAGAGATAAACACACTGAATGATGTACTGCAAATATTAACAGTAAGGTCTACATTGATTATTCAAATTTCAACACATCTTAGATGGGTAGCATAGCTAGTAAGTTTAAGATGTTAATAGTAAAACCGCTATTAATACATTAATTTGGCTATAGATAGAATAACTGCTGAAGTTATGGGAGGTGGCAGGTTTTGAACCCAACCTACTTACTTGGCTTTTAATTTTTATTCTGCATTTTGTTAGTGTATCGTCACTCCCATCGATTGTTGCAAGATGTTGCCAAGGTGGGTATCATCTTAAAAAGTGCAGCTCAGATTAGGATCAATGACCCAAAGGATGAGCATTGTGCACACTTACCATTGTTTGGATGCTGATTGGCCACACATTCATCCATAATGGTAAATAGTAAAAGGTAAGCAGATTTCAAGGCTGCAAACACCCATTTGGAAGTCAAAGTTGATATTAGAGCTAGTAAGTTGAAAAAGCTGCAATTTCACACATCATTATGGCCACAGTGATCCAATAAACTAAAAGAGAAGGACTAAACTGACTTATCAATAAAGGCAAAACTCATCAAAGATTATTTATGTATAGTGTATGTATGTTAAGGGACTCACCAATATAGGTTTTTAGTATGGAGGGAAACATTATGACTTTATTACCACCCCACTGGTGGCAGAAATAAACAGTATTATAGATTTACATGGCTAGATTACACAAACTTTTGGGATACTCAACACAGCCAGTTTAAACTTACCTAACACAAATGATCAGTTAACTCAATTTAATTTCACCTCCAATGAATTCATGTTCTATCAGTGTCAATATTGCAGTTTTTTATTATCTTTTCCTCACTGACCTTTATACCAGACTTGTTATTATATTTACAACTTCTGTCCTTTGCTTGTTACAGAACTCCTTTGAACAGACTCAATGTAAAGTCATAATAAAGTTCAGTGTTTCATGTAAACGCCATATGCCTTACATCTTATTTATAGATTACAGTTATTAGCTTTGTTACCATTTTAGAGTCATGGAGTTTTTCAGTCAAGTGGACATGATGCTTGACTGGTACTTGATTGGTATTGCAAAAAAAAAAATTATAAAACTGCAGTTTACATGATGGTATGATGATATGTACAGCTGTCAAATTACTTAACACTAGAATTACCAGAGCCTACGAAAAAACTCGTAGATCCGTCCCACCTTAAATCGCTTCGCACCTCTCCATCAGCGTCTTTTGTCCTGTAAATGTGTCGATAAGCAGCAAGCAGCCTGCTATCACATCCCCCACCGCCGCACAGTTTTCTCACCTCAAATCTCTTTACCTGCATATCAGTTGCTTAGAGTTGTATAGAAGGAGAAGTCAAGCAAAATGACACCTTTTATAAATACTATATCGTTATTTGGAACATATGCATTTCATGTGTGTTCCGTGTCTACAACAATCTACAGTATGTACAGCAAACACATCGTTAAAACAGAAACATTTTTCACGTTTTAGTAATAATTGACAAAATGTAGACATGAAGTGTAGAATGTGTTAAGCCTGAATTCGAAAAATCAAATAAACACTTTCACAAAAGGTACAAATATAGCAGAACAAGTGTGCTTCTAATCAAGAATATAACTGCAGAAAAAAAACCCATGTTAGGGTGCGACATTGACACACATTTGCTATGACTGCTTTGGTGGCGCAACAGTATCAACTGTTGACTGGTAATCAAAAGTTCACGGGTTCAATCCCGGACGAGTCTGTTTTGAGAAGTGAGCTGCTCTTATTCTTAATATTTTAGAATAAAAACATACATTTGATTTCAGTCTGTTTTTTTTTTATTCAGTTTTATTCTCTCAGTCGCGTTCACGATCAATCCCCCCCTCCCCCATCTGACACTGCTGTATTCACATAAAGACGCGCTATAACAGAGGTTAACTCATATCATGACGACGGTTCTACATCGGAGCAAGAATGCACGTCGCACTTTTGCCATCGCTGTACTTTGTATATGTACATGGGAAGCTCTGCAGTCTACTTGTGACTTTATGCTTTAGGAAGTAAGTAAATAAATAAAGTAAATAAGTAAATAACATTTGATCTGGATCTTATATACAAAGTACACAGAATTACTTGGAGTGTTCTCTCATAGTTTAGGCCAACATAGTGACTCACCACAGGTTGGACCTTCCAGATAAGGTGGGTTTACAGTACAATCATTTGAAACTCGAGACAGGTGATCTCCATTGACCTAATGATTTGACCTCTCAAGCTAATTGGCTGCAGCAGTGGTGATTTAGGTGTGTCACTTATACAAATTACTATTTTGTATTTTATATTTCTGTCTGTAGTTGACCCCAGTAATGCAGGAATAGGCTGCAGACATCTTTCCTCAATCCTGGCTAAGAAAACTAAGCAATATTATGAGTTTTATTCTTACAGATACTGCTATTTTGATATTACATAACTATAGACATGTTTGTTTTATATTTGATATAGAAGCAACAAATTCCTTTAGTGAACAGGCTTCAACTAGATTTTGTGTGCAAAATTAAGTTTTCTAGGATTTACTTCCTTATCCTAGTATTAGGGATGCTTTTCAGGACCATCCAGGAAAGGCTATTGTGCTGCATGAGAGGCAATGCTTTTCACTCTCACCATCTCCTTCTTATGGGTAAATTCCCAAATGCCCACCAAATGGAAGGCTACCCTGTCACTCTCTCTCTCTCAACTCTAATGCCATTCTCTTTTAGTCAGACACAAACTCACCTATTGGAAGACAATGAAAGAATATACCAAAAATGAGTGTTCCATTTCCACGTAATTCTTTTTAAGTCCATTTGCTCTACACTCTGCTTAATAACTTGAGGAGAGTGACGAGAGGGAGCAAAGTTAAGCTCAGCTGAGTATTGGAATCACATCATGTTGGTACAATTGAATTGTCTCCAATTGTCTAAGGCACAAGTAATCCATCATTTTTATCAGTGCTGCCTTGAGACACTACTATGTAATCTTCTTCGAAATGCATTTTGTCCTGATGAGCAATGTCAGTTGGATCGGTTGACAACTGTGAAAGAAAGAAAGAAAGAAAGAAAGAAAGAAAGAAAGAAAGAAAGAAAGAAAGAAAGAAAGAAAGAAAGAAAGAAAGAAAGAAAGAAAGAAAGAAATCAATCAATCAATCAATCAATCAATTGATTTGTTCCTACAGCTGTCTGTCTTTAGCAAAATATTCATAGATATGGAAAACACTAACACAGACAGGCACAAAAGAAACTATAAAACAGGCAGGCAGATACGTGCTGTATAGCAGAGATAGATAGATAGATAGATAGATAGATAGATAGATAGATAGATAGATAGATAGATAGATAGATAGATAGATAGATAGATAGATAGATAGATAGATAGCAATGATTTCAGTTTATTTTTCATTGTTTTAACTACGCCTTCTTGTATAATTATTTAGAAGACATAAACTGTGAAAAGGATGTCATGGTGTTAAAGTGGTAAGCATTACTCCTTGCATAGGGTTTGCATGTTCTCTCTATATCTGAATGGGTTTTGTACCCATATCCCCAAAGACATTGACTAGCAACTTTAAACTGGCCCCATTTTGTGTACGCAGGTATGCCCTGTGATGTAGCTGTGCCCTCTCCAGGGTGTTTCCTGTCTTGTGTGGCCAGGAAAGGTCTCACAACCAGGAACTGGATAAAGAAGGTTTCAGAATATATCTATAAAAAAAGGAAGATTAAAACATGAGACATGTGCTTCACGTGCTGCCCTGTGTCTTCAAAAATTAACCTATGGACTTGCTTCCATACAGGAATAGCAACAAATGAGCCAAAAGAACAGGGACTCTTTTCAAGATACCAGTTATGATCAAAGTATGGCTGGGTTCTGGTTTTCTTCCAAGAGGGCGATTTCATGACTGTGGAGGAAAGAAACAAACACATTACACTTCCAGTCCTAGCCACGATTCTTTCCTGTGTTGCTCTTTATGTAGTTAACTTTAGGACAGCAGAAAGTTCACATTATTGGCAAAGAACAATATGGCAGAATTAGTTCAAATACAGAAAGAAAGATTTTTATGACGACAACTCAGAAGGAATAGTTATAGGGATAGATTAAAAGGTGTAAACAGATATTCTTTAAGTAAAAATTTTCCCTTTTATATTTAGTGTAACAAAGGCTCTATATAGTCGCCCGACCCGACACTGATAGACACAGAGGCATGTATGAAACTAATAAAGGCTTTTATTTTCTTCACCCATGGGCGCACGTCTTTCCCGTGACCCACAGGCAATACACAGTCCATAAAGCACTTTTACAACACAACACTCTTCTCTTCCTTTACCACCACTCCTCCTCAAGCTTCGTCTCCTTCCTCCCAACTCTGGCTCCCTGAGTGGTGGTGGCTGGCCCTTTTTATAGCCCACCCGGAAGCATTTCAGGTGCTTGACTACCTGGTCCTAATTGCACTTCCGGGTGGGGCTGAAGATTCATCCAGCCGGGCTGCTGACTCCATGCAGCTCGCCCTAGTGGCCATCCGAGCCCCCAACCAGGCTGTGGAGGACTCCATCTCCCATGGAGCCATGCGACAGGTTGGGGGATCACCGTCCGCCAGGGAGGCTGCCACCAAGCGTATGTATGTACCTCTGTATGACAGAGGTCTTTCTGTAATAAAGAAGGTATTTGGAGATTTCTTTGTGTACTAATCAATACAACAAAATTGGCGACGAGAACATTTCTAAGTAATGATGGATGCCTCTACTGTTCCACTACCAGTTGCTTTTCTTCCCTGTCCAGGAGAGCCCACGCTTCCGTTTGATACGTGGATGAAAATATTTTTAAATTATTTGCTTGTTATTGGGGCAGATGGAGACAACTGGACAGAAGCCAGGAAACAAGCGTTGCTTCTGCACTGTTTGGGCACTGAAGGACACAGACTTTTGTATACATTACCAAGTACAGGTAACAAATACACAGAGGTCATAGCGGCGTTGAAGGCACATTTTCTGCCCAAGTGCAATGTGGTTGTTGAATGCCAGAAATTTCGTAGTAGAGCCCAATGACATGACGAAACTGTGGCTCAGTATATTTCTGCGTTATGAGATCTTGCATCTACCTGCGACTTTAAAGATAAAACTGATGAAATGTTATGGGACCAGTTAGTAAAAAAGGCAGCCTGTCCACGTGTCCGTGAGAAGTTATTATTTAAACATGACCTCACTCTTGAAAAAGCGGTGATGCTCGCTTTGCAAATTGAAGCAGCTAAAAACCAAGCAGGGATCTTGGCAGCCTCTTCTCCAGCTTCAGTCGATGCAATTCAAAGCAGAATGTTATCTACATGATGCTGCGACAGCCAGGACCGCGTACAGCCTAGTTCTGCCACTTCTATTACCTCCAATAAGAATCGGTTGTGTTTCCGCTGTGGATCCAAAGCACATCTTGCAAATGCTCCGGCTGTGTCAGCTACTGTATGTGCAGAAGCTGCGGGAAATCTGGACATTTTTCTCGTGTATGTCGCTCTCCTCCAGAAGATCGAGTTTGGGGTATTGAGATTCCAGAAACTGCCATTTTGTGTGTGAATGATGGTACAAACCGGCCTGGAAAAATTTCATGTGCTGTTACAATTCAAGCAAATGATTCTAAACCATATTCGGTGCGTCTCCTTGTAGATACGGGCTCATCTGTATCCATTTTACCCAGCAGGTTATGTAACCGGTATTTTGATACTTGTAACTTATCTGCACCCCCGCCTACACTTGGACAGAGGCAGTGGCGCTGTAAGAATTATGTTTCTATACTTCTCTAGCGCCTTCAACACCATCCAACCTCTGCTCCTTAGGGACAAGCTGACAGAGATGGGAGTAGATTCATACCTGGTGGCATGGATCGTGGACTATCTTACAAAAAGACCTCAGTATGTGCGTCTCGGGAATTGCAGATCTGACATTGTGGTCAGCAACACAGGAGCGCCGCAGGGGACTGTACTTTCTCCGGTCCTGTTCAGCCTATATACATCGGACTTCCAATATAACTCGGAGTCCTGCCACGTGCAAAAGTTTGCTGACGACACTGCTATCGTGGGCTGCATCAGGAGTGGGCAGGAGGAGGAGTATAGAAACCTCATCAAGGACTTTGTTAAATGGTGCGACTTAAACCACCTACAACTGAACACCAGCAAAACCAAGGAACTGGTGGTGGATTTTAGGAGACCCAGGCCTCTCATGGACCCAGTGATCATCAGAGGTGACTGTGTGCAGAGGGTGCAGACCTATAAATACCTGGGAGTGCAGCTGGACGATAAATTGGACTGGACTGCCAATACTGATTCTCTGTGTAAGAAAGGACAGAGCCGCCTGTACTTCCTTAGAAGACTGGCATCCTTCAACATCTGCAGTAAGATGGGCAGATGTTCTATCAGATGGTTGTGGCGAGTGCCCTCTTCTACGCAGTGGTGTGCTGGGGAGGCAGCATTAAGAAGAAGGATGCCTCACGCCTGGACAAACTGGTGAGGAAGGCAGGCTCTATTGTTGGCATAGAGCTGGACGGTTTGACATCCGTAGCAGAGCAACGGGCACTCAGCAGGCTCCTATCAATTATGGAGAATCCACTACATCCATTAAACAGTGTCATCTCCAGACAGAGGAGCAGTTTCAGCGACAGACTGCTGTCACTGTCCTGCTCCACTGACAGACTGAGAAGATCATTCCTCCCCCAAACTATGTGACTCTTCAATTCCACCAGAGGGGGTAAACGTTGAACATTATACAAGTTATTGTCTGTTTTTTACCTGCATTTTTTATTACTCTTTAATTTAATATTTTTTGCTGCTGGAGTATGTGAATTTCCCCCTGGGATTAATAAAGTATCTATCTATCTATCTATCTATCTATCTATCTATCTATCTATCTATCTATCTATCTATCTATCTATCTATCTATCTATCTATCTATCTATCTATCTATCTATCTATCTATCTATCTATCTATCTACACCTGCTCTATTATTCCAAAATTGAACTACCAGTCGTATGATGCCTCCAAGCCCGAGTTTCATATGCAGCTGTCACGGTACCGGCTACTTTCTTCATCGTGCAAACCGGTGCCCCTTTACTAGGCATGGACTTAGTTACATCTTTGAAACTGCTCATCGAAGGTAATACAGTACTTACCCCATCAGTCCCATTGCTACAGTTGTCTTCCACTCCATTCAGAGGCCTAGGATGTGTAAAAGGGTTTGTGCATAAGGTAAGAATCCGACCAGAAGTTCCGCCAGTGCAGCAGAGATTGAGGCGCTTGCCTATATCGGTACGGGCTGCTGTTTCTGCTGAACTGCGCTACTTGCTACTAGTCACACAAAAGAAAACTGGTGGGATACGCTTATGTGTGGACCTTCATGAGCCTAATAAGGCTTTTATTGTTGATTCTTTTCTACTTCCACATATTGAGGAACTGCTTTCTGAATTACGAGGTGCTACTGTCTTCTCCATTAAAGATCTTGCAAACGCATCCCATCAAGTGCTCTTGCACAAGGAGAGTAGGGACCTGACTGCATTTATAACACACAATGGCTTGTTCCATTTTTGCTGTGTTCCCTTTGGGCTGGCGTCTGCTCCAGCCACGTTTCAAAAATTACTGTCAACACTTCTCTGTCATCTTCCAGGTGTCCAGAATTACCTTGATGATATTATTATCTATGGATAATATGGATCTATGGGTTGCTGAACATGATCGTCACCTCTCAGCTGTTTTAGAATGCTTGGAGAAGGCAGGGCTACAATTAAATCAGGACAAATGTCATTTCAAGCAGTCCTCCCTTCGTTTTTTGGGGCATATAATTTCTGCGGAGGGTATTTCACCTGACACAGAGCATGTAGATGCCTTTCTTAACACACCACTTTGCACAGATGCTTAAGCTCTGCATTCATTTTTAGGGCTAACATCATGGTATGCAAAGTTTATACCGCATTACGCCACGATAGTAGAACCTATGTTTGCTTGTTTACGTGGGCAATCCAACTTTGACTTCACAGAGGAAGCACAGCGTAGCTTCCATAGGGTTAAGGAATTAATTCTGACCCATCCTGCTTTGGTAATTTTTGATCCTACTTCACCTTCAACTATAGCAACTGACATTTTAGACTATGGGCTGGGTGCAGTATTTACACAAATGCATGCAGATGGAACGGAGTACACCGTTGCTTTTGCTTCTCGTATACTTTCTCAGGCTGAGAGGAACTATTCTACAGTGGAAAAGGAGGCCTTAGCAGTTTGGCCTTTGGGCAGTTGAAAAGTGGCGTACGTATTTGTGGGGACACCGGTTCACTTTGAAAACAGATCACCAGGCCCTCACAACACTTCTTACTACGAAAGGTATGGGGAGAGCTTGTTTGTGTATTGCCCGTTGGTCAGCATGTCTCCTTTGCTTTAATTATGATGTGTTGTACAGCCCGGGAGCGCAAAATTTGACTGCAGACTGCCTATCTCGACTCCCTATATCTGCTCCAAATGTGCCGTTTGAATTAGAGCTGGAGTATGTTGCCCTTCTGTCCTCGTCCGTGAAGGCATTAAGCCATGCAGAATTCAAGGCTGCTTCTGTATCATGCCCAGAACTGAGTGCCGTACGGGATCGCATTCATTCTGGTTGGCCTGCAAATATTTCACTTGTACCAAATGAGCTTGTACCGTACTTTCGCATACGGCACAAACTGTCTGTTAAAGATGATTTTGTATTCAGAGGATTGGATCGCTTAGTTGTTCTGGTTAAATTGCGACAGGTAATTGTGTACCTAGCACACGAGGGTCATCAAGGAATTGTCCGCACAAAACAGAGGCCTCACGACCTGTACTGGTGGCCGAAAATGGATGATCTTGTCACGACAGAAATCAAGTCCTGTCAGCCTTGCCAATCAAATGATAAGATCGCAAAGGTGTGTGCCGCGCCATTACAACCTGCACCTTGGCCAGACGGGCCACGACAGAAAGTTGCCATTGATGTGATAGGGCCATTTGAAATCACACCTCCAGACTGTCAGTTTGCCTTCACACTAATTGACTATTATTCAAAATGGCCTGAAGTTGGTTTTACATCCCAAATTACTGCTTCAGCTGTAGTTGCTTTATTAATATCTATTTTCAGTTGCCATGGCAACCCTCAATGCTTGGTATCTCATAATGGTCCTCTGTTCACATCCTCTATGCTGACCACATTCCAACAGAAGAGGGATTTTCAGCACACTAGATCTGCTAATTATCACCCTCAGGCTAATGGGGTAATTGAAAGATTTAATCGAGTGCTCAAGAAAACAGTACAAACGCTTCATTTACAACGTAAGCCCTGGAAATCATCCATTAAGGAATTCCTTCATATCTTTAGAGCTACGCCACATGTGACAACGGGTATTTCGCCTTTTGAACTGCTTCATGGGTGCAAGATGCATACCAAACTGAACGTATTGCCTTTGTCAACATCTTTTGGACTAGATGATGCAAGCATAAGACAACAAGTTGCTGCTAAACAGAATAAGATAAAGAAATACACAAATGATAGAAGAGGAGCTCATGTCCCGTTACTGGCAAAGGGAGACAAAGTGTGAGTAAAAAGGCCTACCCTAAAGGACTACCCTAAAGGACTGCCACATTATGGTAATCCCATGTCTGTCCTTGACAAAATTGGAGAAAGCAGCTACGTGCTTGGTGACAGTAAAGCATGGAATGCAGCGCGTTTGTCCCCTTGCGCACCATGTGCAGATTCGGCAAATGACGCACCAGCCGCGGATCAATCCTCTGGTGCGCCTCCTGCTGCTCCGCTTGTGTCACACAGGAATTCGTCCCTTGAGTGTTTTCCCTCTCTGATTCCAACAGTGAAACCACCTGCTTTGTTAGTCTCTGAAGGAAATGGGAAGTCCACCTTGAAGGGCCACCTATGCCACTGTCCTGTGTGGTTAAAAGACTATGAGATGGGATCGTAACACAAGTCAAACAGATTAGTCTGTTGTTTTCTTTTGTTGTGTTATTTTCTGGTTTTTAATGGAAAGCTTTGGACAGGGAGTTAGATATTTAAGAAGGGGAGATGTTATGTTGTGTTATTAATGTTATTTAATTTGGATAATAGGTGGCACTGTACAATTATGATATAAATAGAACTGGGAGAGGGATGGGAGGAGAGTTCCCAGAAGGAGATTGTATGACAGAGGTCTTTCTATAATAAAAGGTATTTGGAGATTTCTTTGTGTACTAATCAATACAGCAAGTTTCAAGACAGATGCAAGACAGAATATATGATTGTAATGACCAGAAATGTACCTGTTTTTCTTGTTTGTAAAAAATGGGGTGGTGATAGTTGTTTGTTATATATATTGTGACCTGCATTAAGTATATAAAGTATTATTTTTGTCCCTCAATAAAAACACTTTTACTTTTCATGTCTTTAAGAGGAAATATACAAGCTGCAATTTAGGTCCCTATAGTGACAGGGAGACCAAAACAAACTCTCTAACTGGCTCTGGCTATTGTATTAAAAACAGTGGCCTATTGCAGAGCCCACAAGGGTTTGCTTCAGTCCCTTAGGCTTAATCAAATTAGCTCATCATGATCACAAATGTACACATTTTATTTAGCATCATTTTTATGGTGTCATCATTAACAGCAACAACATTTATTTATATTGCACATTTCCATACAACAATGTAATACAAAGTGCCTTACAAATAATGCTCCCTGTTCAAGCATTTGCTGAAAAGTACTTATTAAAAAATTGATCACAAAAAAAGCATTTGCTGAATAGGAAGAGCTTTCCTCTTGCTTGATTACTGACTCAAAAAGATTTACCAGAATTTTCCAACTAAAGAATACGTTTCTTTCTTTAATTAATATGTTTGACATTACTATTTGATTTTTGACATCTCTGTTTTGTTAGTGCCATGGTCTAGCAAAGCTTTTATCCTTGACAGAAGTCTCTTCTTTTTATTTAGTGTTGTTGTTTTTTTTTAATATTATTTTGGATATTGTATTTTTGTTTTTGATGTTGTTCTTCCTGTGTTTTATTTAGTTAATATTGTGTTTATTAATTATTGTGCTTTCTCATATGTGTTAATGGATGTGTTAATTTTCCTTGGTTTTTTTTCACCTCCTTTATGTGGATCCCTTGAGCCAAAGCCATCAAATGATGCCGCTGGGTAATGGCCCAGAGCAGTTTTTATGGTGGAGTATCAGGTAATACTGCTGCTTACCCTCAAGGCTGTTCCACTATTTGAATTGTGTTTTTCATTTACATTTTTTTAATTTCTGATTCAAATTCCTGCTTTGAACTAATGTACTGTTTCTGGTTTCTTTTTTGGATTTGTTTGCTTTAGGTCTGCATTTTAGTTAAATCTATTTTTTGTTCCTTCCTTGATTTTTTATTTTTTCCTTCTGAATTTTCTCAGTAATTGTTTAAATATTCAAGAACTATGTTTCCAGAGGCCAGAAGTTCATTTTTCCCCCTGCCTACCTTTGGATTTACTGACTTTTAAGGCTTTGGTCAACATTTTGTGCCTGTACAGGCCATAAGCCTGCCTCTTGAATTTGGGGCTGTGATGTCTGAGAACGCAGCGCTGGTGCAGATGTAGGTTGTGTTTTTTATACCTACATTCTTTTTCAGCTTGTGAACAATTAGGATATATTATTCATTTACATTTCCTATTGTTGTTTGTTCATTTTCTTGTTTATTTTTTACTATCTGTTATTAATATGGTTACATTTGAAAGGAATACACTCTTCACAGCAAACCATTTAAAATGTGTCTAATCAAAAGGAAGACTATATGAGAGACTAAACATTAAAACACCAAATAAAAGAGGACAATTGATGAGGAAAAGGAATTCTGGTAATTTGCTGGTTTTAATTCTGGTTTTATTATAGTAGCAAAAAGAAAGAAGGTAACTGTCAGAATAACCTTTAGTCACTGTTACAAATGAAACTCAAGATGGACATTATGCCAATTGGTATGTCATTATACACTCTTGTTCAGTATAATGGCAGGCTAATTAAAAAGACAATACAAGGCTCTAAAGTACAGCAGATTTATTTACATACCATATTAAATATATTTCAGTTTACAACAAGCAGCACACAGATAAATGTTATATTCTAGTGGCATCCTTATGTTATGTTAAGTATTATCTAAAGATCCCAAAAAAGTTAAAAGTCTTAAGTAATTATCTGGTTTAAAGAATATGACTTTTGATATGTAAATTATCAGAGAGCAAAAATATAAATTTAATATAAAATGTTATGTGATCTCATGTTTAATTTAATCACGCTGGTACAAATGATGTCAGGATGTCCTAGTTAAACAGGCAGACAATTTCAAGCACATTTTCCCTTACAGTTCTTCTGCTTGCCAACCCCCCTGCTTGCACTACACACCAGCAATTTCATGTCTCTGCTGCTCGCAAACAACAAAACTTTCAATTCTCATGGATAGGCCTCTTCATTTGGAAGAAACACTACTATTCCCTGATGGCAACATGAATTAGACGATCTACAAGTCTCTGACTTAAAGTTTAAAGCCAAACAATATCTATATACTTCTGTCATATCACCTATGTCCATATATTCAATCTCTTTTTGCTTTTACCTTTATGTCAATATATATGCGTATATAACTATACATATTAATAAAAGAAAAAGCCCTCACTGACTCACTGACTGACTGACTGACTGACTGACTCATCACTAATTCTTGAACTTCCCGTGTAGGTGGAAGGCTGAAATTTGGCAGGCTCATTCCTTACAGCTTACTTACAAAAGTTAGGCAGGTTTCATTTCGAAATTCTATGCGTAATGGTCATAACTGGAACATGTTTTTTGTCCATATACTCTAATGGAGGAGGCGGAGTCACGTATCGCGTCATCACGCCTCCTACGTAATCACGTGAACTAAAAACAAGGAAGAGATTTACAGCACGACTCAAACGCGGGAACGAAGGTAAATGACGTTAATTTTTGAGTGTCTTTTAATACTGTGTAAGCATACATATTAACACATGTGCAATTAAACGTGTGCATTTACGGGGTGATTTCTCAGGCTTAAAAGCTCGCCTTTTACTAAAAAGGTAAATGCAAAACTATTTTCAATCATTCTATGATCTGCTTCTCACAACTGAAGGCACCGTGGCTGATGTTACGTCACTTGCTGTCCAACCATAAGCGTTACCTGGTAGGTAACCAGCCACTCACTTCACTCCCTTACGGGAATCGAACCTCTGAGGTTTTCTTTTGTTCTTAATTAAAATTTAAAAGCAATACTTCACCGCTGCTAAGCCCCTCTAGCGCTGACGTCTGAGGTTCGATTACCGTAAGCAAGTGCAGTGAGTGTGTAATTACATTCACGGCATTCATAGTCTGATTCACAATCTGATTGTATGGGTGGTTACCTACCAGGTAACGCTTATAGTTGGCCACCAAGTCAGGTCGAAGTGATCACTCGAGTAAAGGCAGCTTCACAAAAAAACAGATCCTTAACAAACTGTTATTAGTATATTTTCCCTCAATTTAAAAAGGTTTTATTTTCTTTTTAATAAAAATTTAAAAGCGGTACTTCGCCGGTGCGAAGCGCGTGGATTTGACCGACTGACACATACAGACATATTCATGAGTGCAGGTACTTCGGAAAGAAAGCACCGTGTAAACCTAAAGTTTAAATTAACTTCATAGACCTACAAAAGGTTGCCATTCATTTGAGGCAAGATTGCTTTTCTTCTGTACAACTATACGTTGCATTCTCAAGAGTGTGCTTGCACGGCTTCGGATATAGATATATATATATATATATATATATATATATATATATATATATATATATATATATATATATATATATATGTATGTATGTCTATATATAAATATGTAAGCTTATTAGTACTGCCTTACTTCTCTTTAAGAAAGGAAGATGTAATGATACTTGATTTAAACGATTCCATGTCTTCCTGGGTTTGCTTAGCTTATTGTCAATATCTTTACACGTTTTTTTAAGACTTATTGACTGAAACGGGCTTTCACGAAAAAAGTTAGGGCTTTGCTACAGGATACACCCTCCACAAGTTAAGCAAGTAAAAATAAAATATATATTTCTGTTTTATTTAAACCTTTTAAGTTCGTATGCATAGCCCCATTTGGCTGTTTAATTTTTTTTTTTCTTTCTTCAGTAATATTTAATCTCCTTAAAGAAAAAGAACATATCCATTTTACTTTTTTTGTATCTCTTTAGTAATATTTTAGTGTAAAAGGATAACCAGTATTAAACCTTTTATGTTACTTTATACATTTATTTTACACAATGTTGAAAAATTAATAAGAAAGCTACATATTTTGGCAGCTGCTGCTTTAATTTTCAATGAAATGAAAAAAGCTCTCCAAGAGAAAATGTCAATGAAGAAGAAACAGTTTGCACTGAAACCCTCATTTATAAAAGTTTGCTGCAGATGACTTAACTGAAAATAAATGAATAGTTCCTTTGTGTATAATACATATTTATCTATTTTACTTATGCCTTTATTCCAGCAACTTACAACATCTGAGGTACAATTTGTTACATTACTTTTGTTTTTTGCAGCACAGGCAGGTGAAGTGACTTCCTCAGGGTCACACAGTGGTGTCAGTACCAGGATTTGAACTGACAAGCTCCGGGTTTACTGAAATATTACTGAAGAAAGAAAAAAAATGAAAACGGGCAAATAGGGCTATGCATACAAATGTCCATCCATCCATCCATTATCCAACCCGCTATATCCTAAATACAGGAGCCAATAAGTAGATATGTATATATACAGTATATATATATATATATATATATATATATATATATATGTGAATGTATGTATGTATATATGTATGTCTATATTTATATATATATATATATATGTAGATATGTAAATTTGTATATGTATATATATATATGTATATGTGGATGTGTATATGTATATATACGTATGTATATGTAGATATGTGTATATGTAGATATGTATATATATGTATATATGTTTATGTATATATATAGTTACATAACCTCTTTAACACACTACTTCTCAGCTGCGAAGCGCAGGTGTTTTGCTATATGTAGATATCTGTATATGTAGATATGTATATATATGTATATATGTATATGTATATATATATGTTTACATAACCTCTTTAACACACTACTTCTCCGCTGCGAAGCGCGGGTATTTTGCTATATATATATTATATATGTACACTGCATATGTATATATATCTGTTATTATATATGGAGTTTGCATGTTCTCCCTGTGTCTGCGTGGGTTTCCTCCGGGTGCTCTGGTTTCCTCCCACAGTCCAAAGACATGCTGGTTAGGTGGATTGGCGATTCTAAATTGGCCCTAGTGTGTGCTTGGTGTGTGGGTGTGTTTGTGTGTGTCCTGCGGTGGGTTGGCACCCTGCCCAGGGTTGGTTCCTGCCTTGTGCCCTGTGTTGGCTGGGATTGGCTCCAGCAGACCCCCGTGACCCTGTAGTTAGGATATAGCGGGTTGGATAATGGATGGATGGATATATGACAGCAACACTCATAACAATGACATATATATATATGTATATATATATATATATATATATATATAAATATATGTATATATATGTGTGTGTTTATGTATGTGTGTATATATATGTTGATATGTGTATATATATATATATATATATATATATATATATATATATATATATATATATATATATATGTATGTATATATATGTGGATGTGTATATGTATATATATATATATATATGTCGATATGTGTATATGAAGATATGTATATATATGTATATGTATATATATGTTTATGTGTGTGTGTGTGTGTATATTATATATATAAAAGACAGCAACACTCATAACAATGACAACACAATTACATTGACAATCATGTTACGTTATTTTTAAAATGTTTCCTTTTTTTTTTCATAACCTCTTTAACACACTACTTCTCCACTGCGAAGCACGGGTATTTTGCTAGTGTATATATATATATATATATATATATATATATATATATATATATATATATATATATATATATATCCATCCATCCATCCATCCATCCATTTCCCAACCCGCTGATTCCGAACACAGGGTCACGGGGGTCTGCTGGAGCCAATCCCAGCCAACACAGGGCACAAGGCAGGAACCAATCCTGGGCAGGGTGCCAACCCACCACAGTATATATATATCTATATATATAAAATCCCTATGTGCGTCCAGGTGTCCGTGTGTGGGTGTCTTCTGATGAAGTGCGCATGCGCGGGGCACGGTGCGATGCGCGATATTACTGTCAGAGAAAGTTAGAGGCGTTTTACGGAAATACAAAACAGTATTACTGCGAGAGGAAATTAAAGGTACACAATACAGTGACGCATATGACAGCCACATACAAGCCAGTATTACTGTCAGAGGAGATTAAAGGCATATTACCCATGCGCACGCCTGTATTACCGCCAGAGAAAATTAAAGGTATATTACGGACGTACAAGCCAGCGGACGTACAAGACAGTATCCTTCAATAAGGGCGCGCACAGGTATCCTTCAATAAGGGCGCACACAAAAAGGCGAGCCTCAAATTGGGCACAGCGAATAAAGGTGTGCGTAAATAAAGATGTGCACCTTTGTTGCTCTTCTCATATTCCAGAGCCATTTGAACTAAATTATCTACGAATGCCTTTATTCGCCGCGCTCAATTGAGGTCGCCCTTTTGAAGCTCGCCTTTTTGTGTGCGCCCTTATTGAATAGAGCCGTACAAGACAGTATTACTGTCACAGAAAATTAAAGACACACAATACACGGCAGCAGCCCACGAAGAACGGTCAGCTCAGCAAGTAAACATCAACAAAATAAAGGCTGAAAGAAAGAAAAATACGACCAACAAAAAGAATGACGTCAAAGTCCCTTGCCATTTAATATAGACTGTTCCTACTAATGATTTTGCACTACTGTTCTAGCGCCCGTTATTGTAACGGGCTAAATGACTAGTATATACAGTATATATATATATATATATATATATATATATATATATATATATATATATATATATATATATATATACAGTGGTGTGAAAAACTATTTGCCCCCTTCCTGATTTCTTATTCTTTTGCATGTTTGTCACACAAAATGTTTCTGATCATCAAACACATTTAACCATTAGTCAAATATAACACAAGTAAACACAAAATGCAGTTTTTAAATGATGTTTTTTATTATTTAGGGAGAAAAAAAATCCAAACCTACATGGCCCTGTGTGAAAAAGTAATTGCCCCCTTGTTAAAAAATAACCTAACTGTGGTGTATCACACCTGAGTTCAATTTCCGTAGCCACCCCCAGGCCTGATTACTGCCACACCTGTTTCAATCAAGAAATCACTTAAATAGGAGCTGCCTGACACAGAGAAGTAGACCAAAAGCACCTCAAAAGCTAGACATCATGCCAAGATCCAAAGAAATTCAGGAACAAATGAGAACAGAAGTAATTGAGATCTATCAGTCTGGTAAAGGTTATAAAGCCATTTCTAAAGCTTTGGGACTCCAGCGAACCACAGTGAGAGCCATTATCCACAAATGGCAAAAACATGGAACAGTGGTGAACCTTCCCAGGAGTGGCCGGCCGACCAAAATTACCCCAAGAGCGCAGAGACGACTCATCCGAGAGGTCACAAAAGACCCCAGGACAACGTCTAAAGAACTGCAGGCCTCACTTGCCTCAATTAAGGTCAGTGTTCACGACTCCACCATAAGAAAGAGACTGGGCAAAAACGGCCTGCATGGCAGATTTCCAAGACGCAAACCACTGTTAAGCAAAAAGAACATTAGGGCTCGTCTCAATTTTGCTAAGAAACATCTCAATGATTGCCAAGACTTTTGGGAAAATACCTTGTGGACTGATGAGACAAAAGTTGAACTTTTTGGAAGGCAAATGTCCCGTTACATCTGGCGTAAAAGGAACACAGCATTTCAGAAAAAGAACATCATACCAACAGTAAAATATGGTGGTGGTAGTGTGATGGTCTGGGGTTGTTTTGCTGCTTCAGGACCTGGGAGGCTTGCTGTGATAGATGGAACCATGAATTCTACTGTCTACCAAAAAATCCTGAAGGAGAATGTCTGGCCATCTGTTCGTCAACTCAAGCTGAAGCGATCTTGGGTGCTGCAACAGGACAATGACCCAAAACACACCAGCAAATCCACCTCTGAATGGCTGAAGAAAAACAAAATGAAGACTTTGGAGTGGCCTAGTCAAAGTCCTGACCTGAATCCAATTGAGATGCTATGGCATGACCTTAAAAAGGCGGTTCATGCTAGAAAACCCTCAAATAAAGCTGAATTACAACAATTTTGCAAAGATGAGTGGGCCAAAATTCCTCCAGAGCGCTGTAAAAGACTCATTGCAAGTTATCGCAAACGCTTGATTGCAGTTATTGCTGCTAAGGGTGGCCCAACCAGTTATTAGGTTCAGGGGGCAATTACTTTTTCACACAGGGCCATGTAGGTTTGGATTTTTTTTTCTCCCTAAATAATAAAAACCACCATTTACAAACTGCATTTTGTGTTTACTTGTGTTATATTTGACTAATGGTTAAATGTGTTTGATGATCAGAAACATTTTGTGTGACAAACATGCAAAAGAATAAGAAATCAGGAAGGGGGCAAATAGTTTTTCACACCACTGTATATATATATATATATATATATATATTTGCAGCTGGAGATCCACAAAGGGAGAAAAAATGAATCACGTATCATAAAGTAGTTTTTTATTCCTGAGCTTTCAACCCCTACCAGGGGTCTTCATCAGAGGATAATGCTTAGACTTACAAGAATCAAAGGCAATATATAGCAACACATTAAGAGGGGGGGTGGGGGAGGTGACTAGGTCAGTATGATCAAGGGGGAGGGGGGTTTGTATAGCTTATTTATTATGTACATGTTCTTCTTAAGTTAGCATATGCTGGATTTATGTCCAAGTGTCTGTTGATGGCGTTTTCATTTGACAGCCAAGACTCGGCCAACTCTCTGGCACTTTTAGTACTGGCCTTAAATTTTACTTTTACATTGTCCCAGTTGAATGTATGTCCTGTTGATTTAGTATGTGCATAGATCAATGATAGTGCGTCCTTTCTTCTGACGGCGTTGCGATGTTCCTGTACACATGTTGAGATTCTTTTTGAAGTTTGTCCTATGTATACCGCTGAGCAAGAATTGCATGGGATACTATAAACTGCGTTTCGTGTTTCTGCTGTCAATTTCTTGTTTTTGGCATTAAAGAGGACCGTGCGCAGATTGTTCGTGGGTTTGCGTGCTATTCTGACGTCCCACTTGGTCAGGATGCGCGCTGTACCTTCTGACACCTTGTGGTGATAAGGGAGTGAGTGCCAGGTGGGGTGGGGGTTCTGATTTAAGTCGATTGTTTGCTGAGTTATGTGGCGTCTTCTGTGTAAGTTCCGATTAATGAATGTTTTTGAGTATCCATTTGAGGTGAAAAGGTGGAAGAGATAGCGTCTCTCATTAATTTTTGTTTCCTTAGTATTACAATGAGTGTGGACTCGTATGAATAGGGCCAGCTACACACAGGACAACCGACCACACATATTCTGGCAAGTGAACAGAAAGCTCTAAGATCGTTACAGAATGACAACAGCATCATTATTACACCAGCCGACAGAGGAGGCGCAACTGTCATCCTAGACAAAGAACAATACACCACACCTATGGAAGAAATGCTTTCTGACACTAATACTTATCAACAGCTGAATAATGACCCAACAAAAACTACACAGGATAAAATAAACTATACTCTGACCAAACTCCGAAATTGTAACCGCCTGGATGCACAGAACTTTCACAAAATGAAATCTAATGATGCTAACTGCCCTGAACTTTATGGACTCCCAAAAATACATAAAACACCACTGAAATACAGACCAGTTGTTAGCCTAATAGGCGGACCATCATACAACTTATCAAAAAGACTTTTCCAACTACTCAAACATTTAACTTACGACTCGGATTATTCGGTTAACAGCGCGGAGTCGGCATTACAGCGCTTGAAAGACGTATCCATCGCCGAGGATGAGATCATGGTCTCGTTTGACGTTGTATCGCTATATACCATGATTCCGATTCATCTGGCCACAGAAACACTATTAATGAGACTAGATAGCGACCCCACCATAGAGACAAGAACCAAACTGTCCATCAAAGACATAATGCACCTAATATCACTTTGCCAAAAAACTCACTTTCATTTCAACAGCAAGTATTACACTCAGAAAGAAGGCATGCCAATGGGATCACCGTTATCAGGACTCCTAGCGGAACTAGTAATGCAGCGATTTGAAAACATGGCTTTATCCCAGATCACACTCAAAATTTGGATACGCTATGTAGACGACACATTCGTCATACTAAAAAAGGACCAGCTGAATGAGTTCTACAATCATATCAACACAATATTCCCCGCAATCCAGTTCACAATGGAAAAAGAAATGAACCGACACATCAGCTTCCTGGACATCTACATCAAAAGAAATAATGACGCCACCCTGACAACAAGTGTTTACCGCAAAGAATGCTACGCAGACAAGATTTTACACTTCACCAGCAACCACCCGGTATCTCATAAACGGAGCTGTGTGAAAACCCTATTCAGACGAGTCCACACTCATTGTAATACTAAGGAAACAAAAATTAATGAGAGACGCTATCTCTTCCACCTTTTCACCTCAAACGGATACTCAAAAACATTCATTAATCGGAGCTTACACAGGAGACGCCACATAACTCAGCAAACAATCGACTAAAATCAGAACCCCCACCCCACCTGGCACTCACTCCCTTATCACCACAAGGTGTCAGAAGGTACAGCGCGCATCCTGACCAAGTGGGACATCAGAATAGCACACAAACCCACGAACAATCTGCACACGGTCCTCTTTAATGCCAAAAACAAGAAATCGACAGCAGAAACACGAAACGCAGTTTATAGTATCCCATGCAATTCTTGCTCAGCGGTATACATAGGACAAACGTCAAAAAGAATCTCAACACGTGTACAGGAACATCGCAACGCCGTCAGAAGAAAGGATGCACTATCATTGATCTATGCACATACTAAATCAACAGGACATACATTCAACTGGGACAATGTAAAAGTAAAATTTAAGGCCAGTACTAAAAGTGCCAGAGAGTTGGCTGAGTCTTGGCTATCAAATGAAAACGCCATCAACAGACACTTGGACATAAATCCAGCATATGCTAACTTAAAAAGAACATGTACATAATAAATAAACTATACAAACTAACCCCCCCGCCCCCCGATCATACTGAGTTAGTCACCTCCCCCACCACCCCCCCACTTAATGTGTTGCTATATATTGCCTTTGATTCTTGTAAGTCTAAGCATTATCCTCTGATGAAGACCCCTGGCAGGGGTTGAAAGCTCAGGAATAAAAAACTACTTTATGATACATGATTCATTTTTTCTCCCTTTGTGGATCTCCAGCTGCAAATATGCAAACCGTATCACAGACCTTCTCTTCCATATACATACATATATATATATATATATATATATATATATATATATATATATATATATATATATATATATATATATACTAGCAAAATACCCGCGCTTCGCAGCGGAGAAGTAGTGTGTTAAAGAGGTTATGAAAAAGTAAAGGAAACATTTTAAAAAAAACATAACATGATTGTCAATGTAATTGTGTTGTCATTGTTATGAGTGTTGCTGTCATATATATATACATATACACATATACACACACATATACACACATATACAGATATATTATATATACATATACACATATATTTTATATATATATATATATATATATATACACATACATACATACATACATACATACATACATATACACACATAGATGCACTTACAATAACATAGAAATCAATATAAACAACATTAACATCATTATCATATGAGAATATGAAGTAATATATAAGAAGCACATTTCATATAAATATAAATTATTAAACAGTAAAATCTTCTTCTATAATTTGCTACCGTGGCTTTTCGTTGGTCTGTCCATGATTTTAAATCACCTGTAGCTTGCAAACCGTTTCACCTATTGACTTGAAATGTGGTACACATATAATACGTCACGTCTGCTATCCGCTTTATGGGTGATGATTGTATTACTCTTTTTATGTTTATTTGATTTTAGAATCAACTCCTATCTGTGCACACCAGGGCGGCCGTGGGCAGATGCGTATGGTGTATTCACTCCATGTTATCGTGCATTGCGCTGTCACTGGTATTTTGATAAAAGAATTTGAACAATATATAAGAAGCGTATAAATTATTAAACAGTAAAACATTAACATTTAAGAAGTAAAGTTACATTGAGTACTACTGCAGTGCCTTCGGGTATACCTCATTTTTTCTTTGCCCATTACATGCTTAAATGTATACATTTTTTGGTGTACCTACCCGAGAACACGCGACATATAACCGACCGTGGGAGAAGCATGGATTTTAAACACGCGTTGAGTTCATCTGCTGGTCTCCCTCGTGGAATAACTGGTAATGTTTGACTAAAATGTACAGCGAGTAAAACGACATTACCTCCTTTTTTTTTTTTACGATCTCTGAGATCTTGCTTTTTTCGGTTCAAGGCTTCATAAGCTGTTTTATGTTGTATGGTGTACTTATCCCAAACCATCATCTTTGAATGTTGCAAGACTTTCGCCTTGTATGTAGATCGGGGTAATTACATTCATTGCATTCCTAGTCTGAATCACAATCTGATTGTATGGGTGGTTACCTGGCACTGTAGGGTTGCCACCCGTCCTTTAAAATACGGAATCGTGCCGCGTTTGAGAATAAAATTGCACGTCCCGTTTTGAATCAATACTGGACGGGATTTATCCCGTATTTTTTTTATCATTTTTTTTTTAAAGCAGCGTCTCATGCAAATCATCCCACACGCATTTTATGAAGATGCCTCCTTTCGTACTTTTGATTGGGTAATACTTGATGTCATCGTTAGTTTGATTGGTGTTTTTAACTGTCCAGTGAGGAGGGCGTGTCTTTTAAGTACAGTCTGCAAAGTGTTGGCACTGAGATGTGGCGTCAGCGCCATAGTTGAAGCCCCTAACGTTGCGGTCAGCAAGTCGGCTAACATCCCCCATGTGCCGTCTTTCAGTTGCGAGAAGCAGATCATAGAATGGTTGAAACTGTTGCCCCTAACGTTGCGCCACGGCGTGTGGTTCGTTTATACCTCGTGTCTTGTCATTAAACTTTTATCTCGCGAATATGTTATTGCAATCCGCAGCGGGAGCGTTTCTATAAACTTAATTTAAAGTTACGTTTTACACCGTGCTTTGTTTCCCTTATGAACATGCTTGTATGCTTAACTCGCTCCGTTCTCAATTGTTTAATTAATTTTTTGCTGTTCGCTGTTTGTGGCTGTTCCTCCATTTCCCCCTACTTCGTTCTTTTATCTCGCGAATATGTTATTGCAATCCTTAACGGGAGCGTTTCAATAAACTGATTGAAAATAGTTCTGCATTTACCTTTTTAGTAAAAGGCGAGCTTTTAAGCCTCAGAAATCACCCCGTAAATGCACACGTTTCATTGGACATGTGTTAATATGTATGGTTACACAGTATTAAAAGACAGTGAACAACGTCAGTTACCTTTCTTCCCGCGTTTGATAAAAGGTGAGCTTTTAAGCCTGAGAAATCAGCCCGTAAATGCACACGTTTAATTGCACATGTGTTAATATGTATGCTTACACAGTATTAAAAGACAGTCAAAAATTAACGTCATTTACCTTCGTTCCCGCGCGTGACTCGTGCTGTAAATGTCTTCCTTGTTTTTAGTTCACGTGATTACGTAGGAGGCGTGATGACGCAATACGTGACTCCGCCTCCTCCATTACAGTGTATGGACAAAAAATATGTTCCAGTTATGACCATTACGCTTTGAATTTCGAAATGAAACCTGCCTAACTTTTGTAAGTAAGCTGTAAGGAATGAGCCTGCCAAATTTCAGCCTTCCACCTACACGGGAAGTTGGAGAATTAGTGATGAGTGAGTCAGTCAGTCAGTGAGTGAGTGAGTGAGTGAGTCAGTGAGGGCTTTGCCTTTTATTAGTATAGATATATATATATATATATATATATATATATATATATATATATATATATATATATATATATATAAAATGTACAGAAACAAATGAACATTGACATTAAACTAATAAATATTTACAGTATATAGACAAATATATTACACATAAAATGTTTGTGAACATAAAAATTAAATATTACTTTTTCACTGTCCTTGTAAGAAGAAGACATATGCAAACAAATTACATTGTAGTCTCAGTAGAAATGTATTTAGTAACTTAGACAAAATTGTAGGATCCTAAAAGTTAAATATTAGTTAGAGCATTCACCAGTTCCAATCTAATGCAGGTCTACCAGGTAACCAAAACTTTGAGACAGTCATAATATTTCGCTCACCAAAAAATTTATTCACGTTCCCTGGCACAGAAACCTTTTTTGCATCCACTTCCAGAATTATCCGTCACCATTTCTCTTCACTTTGTCTGAAAAGAGCCAATCTTAGAAAGTTAAAGTTTTGAGTTAAACTCATATTAATATTTGCTTAATTTGAATAGAATATAATTTCTTCCATAGTCATAAACAATGGTATGGTCTTTCCCCCCTATAAGTTAGTAGGAGATAAAACCTTCTTACTAAAACTGAGAAACAGTGTGATAATAAGTCCAGTTGTGTTTAGAACAGGTCCCAGTAAACAGGGACTTGAAAGACCCATTTTTAACTTAGAAATGGGATAAGCATACAGTTTTCTGACCGTTTTGAAATGTTCAGAAATGTTAAGTAAATAGAAACGATTTGAGATGTAACAAGATTTAAGCTTTGAACAGAACTTTTCTTGACAATAATATTTCTTTTTTTTTGCTATTTTAATTTTCTTTTTTGTGTTAACTGTTTTACTTTGAAACTTAACTAAACTTTTAAAAACTAAGATTTTTTGTCTGTGGAATCATTTCTACGCATCAGGCTTTTGTTGAATCCCATTTTTTAAGTTAGAGCTGCTGAACTTTGGTAACTTTGGAAAAACGCAGCTACAGACAAATATATTACACATAAAATGTAAGTGAACATAAAAATAAAATATTACTTTTTCACTGTCCTTGTAAGAAGAAGACATATGCAAACAAATTACATTGTATTCTCAGTAGTAATTTAGACAAAATTGTAGGATCCTACAAGTTAGAATATTAGTTGGAGCATTCACCAGTTCCAATCTAATGCAGGTCTACCAGGTAACCAAAACTTTTATACAGTCATAATATTCCGCTCACTAAAAATTTATTCACGTTCCCTGGTACAGAAACCTTTTTTGCATCCACTTCCAGAATTATTCATCACCATTTCTCTTTACTTGTCTTTGTCCAGATGGAGTATCGCCACGACTGCTGAAGGTCTGTGCATTGGAGCTGGGGGGTCCTCTACAGTGCATCTTCAACCTGAGCCTGGAACAGGGGAGAGTCCCGAGGCTTTGGAAAACATCTTGCATCACCCCAGTCCCAAAGGTATCATGTCCCAGTGAGCTGAATGACTTCTGGCCTGTTGCTCTGACATCACATGTGATGAAGACCATGGAGAGGCTGCTGCTTCACCACCTGAGGCCACAGGTTCAACACGGCCTCTCTGCTACACCAATCCCTCTCCTACTTGGACAGAGGCAGTGGTGCTGTAAGAATTATGTTTATAGACTTCTCTAGCGCTTTCAACACAATCCAACCTCTGCTCCTTAGGGACAAGCTGACAGAGATGGGAGTAGATTCATACCTGGTGGCATGGATCGTGGACTATCTTAAAGACAGACCTCAGTATGTGCGTCTTGGGAACTGCACGTCTGACATTGTGGTCAGCAACACAGGAGCGCCACAGGGGACTGTACTTTCTCCGATCCTGTTCAGCCTATATACATCGGACTTCCAATACAACTCGGAGTCCTGCCACGTGCAAAAGTTTGCTGATGACACTGCTATTATGGGCTGCATCAGGAGTGGGCAGGAGGAGGAGTATAGGGACATAATCAATGACTTTGTTAAATGGTGCGACTCAAACCACCTACACCTGAACACCAGCAAAACCAAGGAGCTGGTGGTAGATTTTATGAGACCCAGACTCCTCATGGACCCCGTGATCATCAGAGGTGACTGTGTGCAGAGGGTGCAGACCTATAAATACCTGGGAGTGCAGCTGGATGATAAATTGGACTGGACTGCCAATACTGATGCTCTGTGTAAGAAAGGACAGAGCCGGTTATACTTCCTTAGAAGGCTGGTGTCCTTCAACATCTGCAATAAGATGCTGCAGATGTTCTATCAGACGGTTGTGGCGAGCGCCCTCTTCTACGTGGTGGTGTGCTGGGGAGGCAGCATTAAGAAGAAAGACGCCTCATGCCTGGACAAACTGGTGAGGAAGGCAGGCTCTATTGTTGGCATGGAGCTGGACAGTTTAACATCTGTGCCAGAGCGACGGGCGCTAAGCAGGCTCGTATCAATTATGGAGAATCCACTGCATTCACCAAACAGTGTCATCTCCAGACAGAAGAGCAGCTTCAGCGACAGACTGCTGTCACTGTCCTGCTCCACTGACAGACTGAGAAGATCGTTCCTCCCCCAAACTATGCGACTCTTCAATTCCACCCGGGGGGGTAAACGTTAACATCATGCAAAGTTATGGTCTGTTTTTACCTGCATTATTATCAATCTTTAATTTAATATTGTTTATATTTTATTTTTTTTTGTATCAGTATGCTGCTGCTGGAGTATGTGAATTTCCCCTTGGGATTAATAAAGTATCTATCTATCTATCTATCTATCTATCTATCTATCTATCTATCTATCTATCTATCTATCTATCTATCTATCTATCTATCTATCTATCTATCTATCTATCTATCTTGTCCAGAGCTGAATTCACCAAAAAATAAAAATATCTTTTTCTCCTGCCGAATAGTATTTAAGTTCAGTTCTGGTAATGGGTAAAAACTATGGTAGCCCCTTGAAGACAATCCTCCTTTAAATGAAGCTTGATTTTCATACTTAAACAGGCTTCAAGTTTTTAAAGAGATCACTGGTACATGCAATTTAGCAAATGTATATCAGTGTTACAAACAGATACTATAAGTAGTCCGATACAATCTGACCCCAAAATGGGTTAAAATGGATAGTTCAGCTTTTTCTTGCTTTTCTTGATTGAGTTTCAAGTTTTGGTCTTGGTCTTTTACTGTTTCATCTTTATGAGAATTTTCTCATCTGGCTTTGTAAATTTTTATATTGCTTTTTTAGAAATTGCTGATAATCAAATTTTATATAGCTTCTTTTATTTGAGGTGTTTGAACTTTGCTTGCCTCTGAGTTTTGTATTTAATTGTTCTTTGTTACTTTTATTTTGTTACCTTATTATGTTGCTTTTTCTTAGAATCAGTTCTAATTAGGTAACCTGTTTTTTTTAATTTCTGTAAATTTGCTGCATGGTGTTATTTCAGTTTTTCTATTTAGTTTTAATAAGAGTTCCATTAGTTTTTTTTTGTGTAATTATGAGTCAAGGTAGATGTGTTTTGTCAGTGGTGTTTGAAATTTAGATGCAATCTCTTCCATGAAGTTTGGTTCAAATTTATTTTATGCTGGTTTGGATACTTATGAATTTGAAACTGAATTCATTAAAGTTTTCACATTCGATTAATACAGAACTTTCACAAAAATCTTGCATGGAGCTTTTTCCAGCTGTGTAATTGAAAAGATAAGTGTGACCCAATTCATACATACTCTATGAGGGAACTAGATCTTGCTTGAATTTTTTTCCCTTTTTTCATCTACATTTTCTGACCAATGCTGAAATTAATAATAAGTTAATAAACTGGTTTTGTCTTCTGAAGCCAGCAGTCTCTCTTTCAAAGCCGCCCATTTTTGTAGCCCAGTAACAGTTGTCCACTTCACAATGTGAAACTTAAAAGCTCAGAAGCTGTGATTTTTGTCCTGACACAGTTGGAATGCAAGTACAGCTTTCACAAGACAGTTTGCCCTCATGGGAGACACAAGCCAGAATATACTGGTTGTCCTAGCAACAGGAGGAGAGAGATCATCTGTGAGCATAAAGTGAATGACATTTGGTGGATTGAGAGGTGCATAGTGAGCTGTGTCTTGTTTATGTCTTCTCTTGACATGAAGTATAACTGTTGCTTTCTCTAAAATTCAGAAAAACAATGGCCATATAACAAAACCCCAGACTGTCAGGACACGTTTACCACTTTATTTTTCAAGATATTGCCGTTTGTTCCAAAATGATGCATAAAATGTGAAAAACAGTAGTGATAAATACATTAAGCTTAATTTAATCAAAAGATTTTGTTTGTACTGTTTCTAATTTCCATTATGTATAGTGTCTTTCACAGGACTATTATTATAACCAAAGACAGTTTTATCCTGTGCCTGTCAGTATAGCCTCTTTTCAATAGTGTTTTAAGCCTGCCTTCTGAGCAGCCTAAGTTACAGTTCACATTTACTTGCCTATTTCACAGACATTTGATTGCTTCATCTTCAAACGTGCCTTATCAAATGTTGTATATTAATTAAAACTTCAATAAGCAAGCTAATTTTGTAGTGAACCCAGGCAAGGACATCTGAAGTGAAAAATGATAGATAGATAGATAGATAGATAGATAGATAGATAGATAGATAGATAGATAGATAGATAGATAGATAGATAGATAGATAGATAGATAGATAGATAGATAGATAGATAGATAGATAGATAGATAGATACTTTATTAATCCCAAGGGGAAATTCACTACATTTTTCACCAGCGCAGCCAGTTCATTGATCTTATTTGAGATTGAGTTCACATTCCCCAGAATCAAAGAAGGCACCAAAGGCTTAAAACGCCACTTTCTCGCAAGCCGCTTCATTTTTAGCTTAGTGCCAGCTCTGCTGCCACGATACCGCCTTCTTACCTTGTCGGGTAAATAGGGAACCACACCGGCACTGGCATTTGTTCTCAGCGCTCGAAGTTGAGTACTTGAATAGACGAGTCTTGGCGTGTAAAAATCCATGCCCACGTTGTAAAAGTAAGTGTGTCCAAGGAACAAATCCACATAAAATAAAGTGATAGGAGTGATCAATAAATAAAAATAGAAAAATAAAAGTATAAAAGTACACATACACATACAGTCATACACGGAGCTGCTGAAAAGGCGATGCCTGATCATGAACATGTATGTTAAAGAGACACTGGACTTGGTTAGATTATATTGAGGTATGTAAAGGTTTGTAGATGCTAAAACATAATGTGTTTAATATGACCAGATCTCAAAGGTGGAGGCCAGGGTGAAGCAAATAAGCTCAATTATGACAGAGCAAGGAGAGACAAACATGCGATAGGGACTTGGTGGACAGCTCTTCTTAAAACATATACATTCTCTTGCCTGTGCAGATTCTTTTTAATGTGGACCCAGATCTCTTTTACTCTGACCTTTATTAGCCCTTGGAGGTATAAAGCCCACACTTTATTCCCCATCACGCTACTGAATCAGTTGTGTATAGCGCCCACTTTATTCTATATTTTGCTACTGTAACAATTCCATTTGAAGACTCTCCTCACCTGCTGACCTAAGTTCACTTTGTCCCAAGTGGCAGAGTAAATAGACACCCAAGCCAGAGAAGCAGGAATTTAATTCAGGTTAATACTATAATGTTCTAAATATTAGTATCACAGAATGTATATGCCAAACTAGAAGCAAATGAAAATGTGTCAATTCACACCGTACAACCTGGTAGTGATAGATGTTCGGAGTCCAGGGTGGCTCTATTCTTATATAGCTGATCAGCATCTTAAACTTTCTAAAATGAACGTGTACCTCAATCATGACGATGGTGGAATACTACTGAACAGTCCAAAAACTGACTTTAAGCTGCTTACCAAAATGTGATATGGTCATCCTGCTTTGAGCTCAGAACAAACTACCTATATTTTCTATACTAATAAAAGGCAAAGCCCTCACTGACTCACTGACTGACTGACTGACTGACTGACTCACTCACTCACTCACTCACTCACTCACTCACTCACTCACTCACTCATCACTAATTCTCCAACTTCCCGTGTAGGTAGAAGGCTGAAATTTGGCAGGCTCATTCCTTACAGCTTACTTACAAAAGTTAGGCAGGTTTCATTTTCGAAATTCTACGCGTAATGGTCATAACTGGAACCTCTTTTTTGTCCATATACTGTAATGGAGGAGGCGGAGTCGCGTATCGCGTCATCACGCCTCCTACGTAATCATGTGAACTGAAAATAAGGAAGAGATTTACAGCATGACTCAAACGCGGGAACGAAGGTAAATGACGTTAATTGTTGAGTGTCTTTTAATACTGTGTAAGCATACATATTAACACATGTGCAATTAAACGTGTGCATTTACGGGGTGATTTCTCAGGCTTAAAAGCTTGCCTTTTATTAAAAAGGTAAATGCAAACTGTTTTCATTCTGAAGGGCACAAACCACGTTGGATTTCAGCCGTTAAACTCGCAAAAATGTCGGTACACCAGATAAATAAGCGCAACATATTATCAGTTGTATTGTATGCTTACAATACATATAGAAATGTGTTAATCGTTAACTAATAGTATGGGATGGTGTTTTTCGACTCAGCTACAGATGCCGATGGAGACCAGAACTGCTTTGGAAAAATATGAATGCCTTGGGGCCGATCTGGAAGAAGGTAGCGCAGCGCCTTGATTTAAACGATTCCATGTCTTGGTGGGTTTGCGTAGCTTATTGTCAATATCTTTACACCTGTTTTTAAGACTTATTGACTGAAACGGGCTTTCACGAAAAAAGTTAGGGCTTTGCTACAGGATACACCCTCCACAAGTTAAGGAACTAAAAATAAAGGTATATATTTCTGTTTTATTTAAACCTTTTAAGTTCATATGCATAGCCCCATTTGGCTGTTTTAGTTTTTTTTTTTCTTTCTTCAGTAATATTTAATCTCCTTAAAGAAAAACAACATATGCATTTTACTTTTTTTGTATCTCTTGAGTAATATTTTAGTGTAAAAGGATAACCAGTATTTAAACCTTTTATGTTACTTTATAAAGTTATTTTACACAATGTTGAAAAATTAATAAGAAAGATACATATTTTGTCAGCTGCTGCTTTAATATTCAATGAAATGAAAAAAGCTCTCCAAGAGAAAACCTCAATGAAGAAGAAACAGTTTGCACTATCTAAAAAGGAGAAACCCTCATTTATAAAGGTTTGCTGCAGATGACTTAACTGAAAATAAATGAATAGTTCCTATGTGTATAATACATATTTATCTATTTGACTTATGCCTTTATTCCAGCAACTTGCAACATCTGAGGTACAATTTGTTACATTACTTTTGTTTTTTGCAGCACAGGCAGGTGAAGTGACTTCCTCAGGGTCACACAGTGGTGTCAGTACCAGGATTTGAACTGACAAGCTCCAGGTTTGCTGAAATATTACTGAAGAAAGAAAAAAAACGAAAATGGGCAAATGGGGCTATGCATACAAATGTCCATCCATCCATTATCCAACCCACTATATCCTAAATACAGGAGCCAATCTCTGCCAACACAGGGCACAAGGCAGGAAACAAACCCCGGGCAAGGTGCCAGCCCACCGCAGGGCGCACACACCCACACACACCCACACACCAGGGACAATTTAGAATCGCCAATGCACCTAACCTGCATGTCTTTGGACTGTGGGAGGAAACCGGAGTACCTGGAGGAAACCCAGACAGACACGGGGAGAACATGCAAACTCCACGCAGGGAAGCGAACCCGGGTCTCCTAACTGGCACCTTTCACTGCGCCACCATGCCGCCCACATACAAACTTAAAAGGTTTAAATAAAACAGAAATATATACCTTTATTTTTACTTCCTTAACTTGTGGAGGGTGTATCCTATAGCAAAGCCCTAACTTTTTTCATGAAAGCCCCTTTCAGTCAATAAGCCTTAAAAATAGGTGTAAAGCTAAACTTGCAGCACCGCTATTCAATTACACTTGCCTAACGCCTCTCCTAAGGGGACATACTGTGGGATCTAGGCATCAGTCAAAGCACCAATCACAGGCCTGATTAGAAAGTGGGATGCTGTGATTTGTTGTCTCCCTCCCATGTAACAATCACAGCCCGTGTTACAACGCACTATGTATGTATGTGTATATGTATATATGTATATGTGTGTGTGTATGTATGTGTGTATATGTATGTGTATATATATGTTCATATGTGTATATATATATATGTTGTGGAGGATTGCCGGCTTCCCAGTCTGGCCCTCACCCCCAGGCCGCTAGGAGGAGCCCTCCGGACAGCATGATGGTGCCCCGAGTTCCAGCAGGGCCTCATGGACTTTGTAGTGTTGTGACACAGCCCTGCTGGATACCTTGGGGGCCACCAGGAGTCGCTGTAGGGGGGCTAGTGGGCTCTTGCGTGCCCTATAACCCGGGAGTGCGTCACAGTCACGTGACCGGAGGAAGCGACGTGCTCCCGGGATGAAGAAGAGAACTGTTTGCCCTGACCCGGAAGGAAAACGGACTTGTGGGTTTGGCCAGGAACCATTTCCGGGTCAGGGTGTATAAAAGGACTCTGGGAAGCCCAGTACACTGAGCTGAGCTGGGAGGTAGGGTGGCAACGTGTCTGGGCGAGGAGGATTGGTTTATTGAATAGTTTATTGAGTATATGAGTAGTGTGGTGTGTGGAGTGTGGAGTGCTTTGTGCACAGTATAACAGCAAAATAAAATATTGTTGTACTTTTACCTCGTGTTCAGAGTGGTACCTGAGGGTTCGAGAGGTGGACAAAAGCCTTAACTGCTACAATGTATATATATGTGGATGTGTATATGTATATATATGCATATGTAGATATGTGTATATGTAGATATGTATATATATATGTATATATGTATATGTATATATATGTTTACATAACCTCTTTAACACACTACTTCTCCGCTGTGAAGCGCGGGTATTTTGCTAGTTTATTTGAGTAAATGGTAAACAGAAAAGAGTGAAAGTTACAACCATATATACTCGCATATAAGTTGGGTCTTGAAACCCAAAAAATCAATCATAAAATCAGACCCTGACTTATACACCCATTCAAAATTACAACACTTAAATTTTTTTTTCCATCTTCTTGCTTCTTCCATTCTCGCACCACTATCTCAGATACATTGAATTTTGTTGCAGCAGCGCAGTTACCAGTTTCTTTTGCCACTTCAACAACTTTTAATTTAAAACCAGGTTCATATCTATCTATCTATCTATCTATCTATCTATCTATCTATCTATCTATCTATCTATCTATCTATCTATCTATCTATCTATCTATCTATCTATCTATCTATCTATCTATCTATCTATCTATCTATCTATATTTTCTTCTGATCGAACGCTCCATCGTAGATAAAGGATGCTCTTACGATAAAGGTGTATGAGTGTGTGAGATACAAAAAACACAAAACAGTGCAAACGTCGCTTTGGAATAGCTTGGGTATTACCGTGTGGACATGTAGGCACAATACATAGAAAAAAAAAGGCAGTGTGCTCCGTGGTTACTCTCTCAGGTGGGCATTAGCATATCATAATCTCTTGGACCAATAGTGTGAGTTTTCTGCATTCGACTTATACGACTGACATTATAAAGTACCGGAAATTATATGGTAAAATCAAGCCCCGACTTATCCGCAGGAGAACTTAAACGCGAGTATATATGGTAAGTACTTTTACTTGCTCAAAAACTTTGTCCTTGGTTGTTCTTTATTATCATATTCTCGTCAAAAGCAGCTCAGCATGTTGTATGAAATTCAATAGGTTAGCTTTATTTCATAATCAGCATTTTCATTTCTAGTGTATTTTTTTATTGTGCATGCACACAGTATTTCACAGACAGTGCATAATAATGAGTGTTGGTTGACACTGTGAATTTAGTATTGACATGCAGGTTGTCTTGTTCTTTTCAAAAATATAAGGCTTTGATAAAAAATGCAATCTAGTTCTGTCTTATTGTGAGAATTCAGACAGGATTTCCTCATGTTCAAAATGCAATGGAAGTCATATGTGTACACAAAGACAACACACACCACACTGCCACTCAGTGGGACTCTCACTCCTCAGGCAACATATATTTTAACAGTTGTGGAACACAAATGACTGGCAAAGTCCAAAGAATAGTTGGGGTGCCAACCTTACCATCTTGTTTAATTGCAAAAACAAAACTCTTAGCAACCAAATAACCAGGCACTTGATAGAACAAGCAGCAAAACCAAGCAGAAGAGCTTAAGCCCAGAGGTGTGACCAGAACATCATGTGTGGGTGGGCATTTGGCTTGTCTGGGGGGGGGGGCAAAAAATATCCATCCATCCATCTATCCCCATTTTTGCAGGGGGGTCAAATAATAATAACAACATAGTTTTATATAACATATAAAAGCAAAAATTGTGGCATAAATCATAACCTATTGTTCAATAAAATAAACAGAGGCAATGGAACTTGTATTATTATTTTTTGTGAACAAATATAGAACTACATCTACAAGGTAAATATCAATAAAGTCAAATGTATACAACATATAAGAGCAAGTACAGAAACGTGGCTTATTGTAGTCATGGGAGGCTATGGGACATCAGTTTCCAGTGTTTAACCTGGATATTATCTACAGGACCAGTCTGCGGTTACTCTTGGCAAATTCTGAAATAAATTCATTCATGTCTAGATTTTCTGTGATGTTTTTCTCATGTGCCAGAATGACTACATTTCTCTTCCTTGAATGCAGCATTGTTTGGCGGAGTGGAGTGAGAATGCTGTTCAAAGTAGAGAAAGAGCTTTCGCATGCAGCTGAAGACACACCAATGATGAGTGCTGTGATGCAGACATGGCTCTGACGTGCGGGATACTAGACACGTGTTTGTGGAAGCCGCCACCGTCTTTTTCTAGAGCTTTTTTCCAATTAGTGTAGCCGTGTTTGGTGAATATGTCCTCGTGGTCCGAATTGGAAATACTAAATATGTAGCAGGCAAAGTAAAAGCTGCCATCACGGACAACAGAATATTCAAGCCATGGTCGAGACTGATACCAGCTTGCTCTAAAACATCTGAGTGTCTTTCCGAATGCGCACTTGGGATAGTTAATTAAAATGGGCTGGAATGGGCTATCCATACTTAAGTCAGGCAGACCGGACTGTATATTTTGTTGAAGGCAGAGGTTTGGAGTACCCGACACGGGCGCAGAGCTGGAGGATTGTGTAGACTTATCTACATCTTTTGGAGTTTCAGTTCCCGACGTGGGTGCGCTGTGCTCCGTGTTGGTAGCAGCGGTGCTGGGCTCAACCGCGGAGCCAGCAGCTTGCGGAGGTTACAGAGGTTGAAGATGTCTGCTTTTTAATAAGCCACCTATGCATAGACTTTGGTGTTACCAACCAGAAAATAAAAGAAGAATGGAACGTATACACTATTTTAATTAAAGAATGCGGTCAACATGTTCAAAACGTGGTGCAAAATGTAAGGCGAAGTGAACTGTGAGCAGCACAGTGTCTGTCTAGTGGAGGAGGCACTGACAGATATGCCCCCAATTCAAACAGGACAATTGGAAAGCAACTCAGTTTTGAAAATCAAATGTTATTCTTCTCCAGAGTTTTCATTGGACAGACAGAGCATTTTGCAGGGGGGGCACGGCTTGTCTCTGGGGGGCAGTGCCCACCCCAGCCCCCCCGTGGTCATGCCTCTGCTTTAGCCTAAGATGGCTGTATAGAGAAGGTCTGTCTGCAGAGCTGCTTTCTGTGGTATGCTTGTGTGAAGACAGAGACACCTCCTTCTGGGCATGGCCACTTTTATATAGTCTGGACTGGAAGGGTCGGGACACCTCATAGGGAGTATTCTTGGAGCTGTGGAAGGAAGAGAGAAGACTGTCTGCGACTGCACCCACTGCAACTAACTAACGCACATGTGTGACACAGCACAGAATGTAATACGAGAAAAGTCACCCCACACCACGGGTTTCATTTAGGTAAAACAATATGCAACATTAAAGGAAATGGCATTACAATGTTTTTCACACACTCGGGGTAATCAACAAAGTGCCTACATCAATTTCCAGGTGGAGAAAAGAGAAGATGGTGCACAGTGCACAGGGTAAGCTGGGGGTGTTGAGCACAATGCTGCAGGGTGGTACTCTCACACAAACTGTAGACCAAACAACGTATGAAACTCTGACAATAAGTACTTATTTTTTTGTTTGATGCTGAAACTCCAAAGCTGTAGCAGAAAAGAGCAGTGCATCATGAAACTTGACTCTATGTGATTTGAGTGCACATCTGAAGGCAAAACTACTGCGTCTCTATGTGATTCAATATGTGTGTCAGTATTGCATATAAATAAAATAATTTGAGTACATATGCACATTTTGAATCCCACATACATTAGTTATATATCATGAACTCAAATCAGATGATTTAATGGCATACTGGCATCTCTTCCACTATATCAGATACTATCAGAGCATCGTTAGTTTCAAGCCATAGCAGAACAGAACCATTTAGGAACAGGAATTTGAAATACAAATAGAGGAAAATATGCAGCTTGAAGCTATAATGAGGCTACAGGCTGTTGGTGGTGCATCTGTGGAAAATGTAAAACTTCGACCATGAAGGCCTTCTGTGAGCAGACAAGCCAACAGGAAATATATCCTTACCTTGAGAAAAATAGTACCAAGAATCTGTAACAAAAATGTATTACTTTAATTTACCTCAGAATGCCGCAGAAACGCAAAAGGAATGCTTTGTTAAACTGAATCCTTTGTGGCTTCAAAGTGAACATATAAAGTTTTAAGGCTTTTGTTATATTCAATTAATAAAAAAATGTTCTACTTTAGATCACAGTTTCATATGGCAAATTAATATGTACCATAATTGTGAAGAGATTATTTTGCCTTGGAATATACCAAACCTATCCTTTAAGATAACGGTAGTGCAGTAATTAGCTTGGCTGCCACACAAATTTTTCATCCTGGGTTTGAATTTCACACCCACTTTTTGTCCATGTTGAGTTTGCATATTCTCCTCATGTCTGTACACATCACCAAAGATATGCAGATTAGGTGTATTCAACTTACAGTACAAACTTTTATCAAGCACATCTGTCTTGTTTAAAATTCTCCAAAATGTCTCCAAGGCAAGATCCAACCTGCGAATGTTGCAGTCGAGCTCAGGCCTCATTGAGCCATATGTTTTGGGCCTGCACCAAATTAACATCATTCCGGACCAAGATCTTTAAATACATTTCTGGTGTCACAATCTCTCCTAATCCATTAACAGCTGTGTTTGGGGTGCTCCCAGATGGGCATAAAGTGGAAAAGGACAAATAAATTGTAATTGCTTTTACTTCATTATTAGCATGTAGACTTATCTTGCTTAATGGGAAGAATCCTAACCCACCTTAAGTCAGTGGGCAACTGATGTTATATACTATTTGAAATTGGAAAAAATCTAATTTTCACTTAGAGGATCTGTTCAAAACTTTTTTTTTTAACCTGGCAGGATCTAATTAATAACATTCTAGAAAAGCGCTTAAATTGGGGAAAAGGATTTTCTCCCCCTTTTTTTCTACTCTTAAAGTTTTATTATGACTGTTGGCCTTGCTGCCTTTCTCTTGGGTGGGGGTTGATTTGAATTTAGTTAGTCAAGTTTGACTGGCTTGCTTTTAATAAATTCAATAAAATGTTTAAAAAAAAAAGATGAGATGAATTCTAAATTAGCTGTTGTTTGTGCACATGAGTGACTCCTGTGAGGGCAGGCACCCTGTGCATGACTGCCTTGTGTCTAGTGCTGCCAGGATAGGCTCCTGCTCCCCTGCAAACCCTGAATTGGTCTTAATGTATTTGAGAAAGGAATAGTATTAGATGGTACAAATTAAAAATTAATAGCAATTACATGGGATGTAGAGAAATTTTACACCATTTCACACAGCTCCTCATATGTGTGCTATGGTGTTCTTGACTTTCTGCTGCATACAAAGCAAAGCTGTGGCTTCTTTTAAGTTACACTCATTTTATTGCAGTGGTAGGTTTATTGCTAGCTTCAAGGTCTCACTAAATTTTATTTTAGGTTAAAGCTACAAGAAATCCAAACAGTGTGAGCTTCTGCTCTCAACCTGTTCATTTTGAAAAAAAGGGACAACAATCTTAAAAGCAAAAAAAAAAATTAATTATGTTAGAATGATGATGTATGTCCTTCTAATAAGACATGAATTAAAATGGAAAGGTCGGTAACAGTTAGATGAATGACTGCCATTATAACACCAATCGGATAGACGGCCTCTATATGTTCTAATTTGAATGATAATAAAATTCTCTGTGCCTTATTATATTGGTTCTTGTCCCACTGAGGCCGTCTCTCCATAATAAGCAGTTTAGCAAGGTAACCTTGTCCTGTAACCCAGCCATGCACGTCATAAGTCTGGCTGAAACAACACTGATGCGGCTTTCTTTCCTTCCTTCTTTTCTTCCCCAATGAATCCAGTTTAGTGAGAAAATGACAGCTCTACCAGCAGGCCCTGGTGCCCTTTATCATGCTGCCTTTTTAAGTACTCGTTTAATGGGAATGATGGCTTTTTACTCTATTTGGAAAAATATAACAGAAAATTACTAGGTATGAACTTTCATCCCATGCCTCTGAGTTACCCATTTAATGCACGCCCCAAAAATGTCTAAAGTTGGAACCATTTTATAGCAAGAGCTGCATTTAAAAGCTAACAATGTGAATGACAAAACCTTCCCAAGAGAAACTCTGTCCTTAACTGGGTGCATAGAGCTTCAAAATCACACACAAACAAAGCTACAAAGTTACAGCAGAATCAAGAATATGGAAATCACAGAAACTAGCAAAATTATTGCCAGTCTGTCTAGAAACAGAACACAGCTGCAAATGCCTTCCCAGCCTATCTGACTGTCTAACTATCTATCGCGTTTTTCATTGGTGGGTATGATTTGACACAGCTTGTTAATCATACTCTCCATTTACAGCTCCAGGAGTGCCTGTAAGCTCTTCATACCATTGAGGTTTACATTGTGCCAAGCCTCCAGGTTAGCAGTAAACTAAGTAAAGAAGGCTTTTGGAATTTACACTGCCTTGGATGAATTTCAGCAACTTTCTAAAAACAATTATGTCATTTTTTTTTCTTTATTAATGTAGGATTTAGTGAACTAATAATAATCATTAACTTCTTAAGCTGAAGCTTTTTTAATCAAAGATCTCTTGCTTCACTATATTAAATATTTCTTTCTGGATTTCTTGATGTGACGGAGTGTAAAATGAGTGACATGTAGCATATAGGTTAGGAGCACCTGCTGATATAGTGCATTGCCACACCCACCACATGACAAACCAACTCAGGATCCCTGATTAAGACTTGAGTGCAGCCATGCAGCGAGTGATACCTCAGCACCACACTAGTTCAGATGGAATGGAACCAGTGTGAAGATTTTTTATGGTGCCTGGAGTGCCTACATGCAGGGCTGGATGCAGCCATACCCAGGACGGAGCAATTGTAGGTTAAGGGCCTTGCTCAAGGGCCCAACAAAGCAGAGTCACTTTTGCCATTTACGGGATTCGAACAGAGCAACCTTCTGATTGCCAGTGCAAATCCCTAGCCTCAGAGCCACCACTCCTCCCCATATAGGTTAACATATAGATTGATAAAAAATTCCATGTAGAATTTGTAGAATTAACATTTTACTTGTTATAATGTTTAAAGTGCAAGTGTAGCCGGTCCTCACTAACCCACTGCATCCGAGACACAGCCACTATCCTGCGTCATGAAAAAGAAATCAAACTGATAACACGGAACTTATGTTGCCGTTTGAATTTTATTCAACAGGAGGTCTGCATAGGATGACACAGAAAAATAAACAAGCACATCATCAGCCACCCGTCATATATATCCCAGCCAGAGTGAGCGCGACTGGATCCACGGCTTAACAATAGGTGGCTAATTTGAAATAAATAATCGTACCCCAAGATGGTGCAGGCACCAATTGGGCACGGGCGTGCGTGAGTGCATTTTGCTCCACAGTTAATGGAGGTGCTGGCTGACTGCGCTACATACATGTGCAGGGACGGGTGAATCAGTCAGGTCCCACTATGATGCCGCAGAGGGAGCGGGCTCCTTGCACCAGTGTCCAATTAGGCAGTAGAGTATATAAGACACCTGCATGGGTGGAGAAGAGGAGAAATGAATGAAAAGAGAAAGAGAGAATGGGAGGTTAGAAGATGTGAGAGAAGCAGGCAGGCAGGAAGGTAGAGAGAGCGAGTGTGAGAGAAGGCAGACAGTCATAAGGAGAGCCCTCAAGGAAGCACGAGGTAGACAATCAGGGGCTGAAGGGGGCCATTCCAGCTGAGCTGGAGTGACTCGGTGCTCGCGCCCATATAAGTCTGGGGAAGGCAGCAGGAGCTGGACAGAGCTAGATAACGCTCAGATTGGGAGCCCTATTGGGAGCCATTGACAGCAGGGACCTGGGCCTGGGTTTGGATTGCGAGCTCTACTGGGAGCCAAGGGACAGCAGGAACCCAGACCTGTGGAAGATAGATGACTGTGACTGTCATGTGGGCATCTTCTCCCCCTGCGAGGTCCAGTCAGGATAAGGGGAGGAGACACCAGGACAGAAGAGGTTCACCAGGGCTCAGAGATTTTAAAAGATTCCTACCATAGGATTTTAAGATCATATTTATGGATTATTTATTTGATTGATTTTAACCTACACGATCACTTTGACTTTTATAGATTATTTATTTATTCATTGAAGGAGCACTGCACTGTTGGATAATTTTGTTTTTGATTGTTTGAATAAAAGCACTATTCGCTTTATGCATCTACTCCTTGCTATGTGTACAGTGCATCCGGAAAGTATTCACAGCGCATCACTTTTTCCACATTTTGTTATGTTACAGCCTTATTCCAAAATGAATTAAATTCAATTTTTTTCCTCAGAATTCTACACACAACACCCCATAATGACAACGTGAAAATTCTGAGGAAAAAAATGAATTTAATCCATTTTGGAATAAGGCTGTAATATAACAAAATGTGGAAAAAGTGATGCGCTGTGAATACTTTCCGGATGCACTGTATGTGTCCTCATTTGCCCACGCTGATCTCTTGGTTATATTATCGATGGTGGTGGGTTCAAAAGGCTCCTGGAAGAGACTGGTAATATGGAGCCAACCCACACTATCACACTAGGATGCTATATAAAATTACATTTTATAAATAAAATACCTTTACATTGAACACAACATATGCACATAATATCAAACAAGAGCCTACCTGGATAGGATGATACAGAAAAATAAAACACATCATCAGCCTCCCATCACATATATCCCTGGTGCACTCGCAGGATGTACAGAAAAAAAGAGGAGCATGTTACAGGCCTAATAAATGTGATAAAGTAAAAATAACCCCCTCCTCGAACCGCCACCTTACCGTGGTGGAGGGGTTTGCGTGTCCCAATGATCCTAGGAGCTCTGTTGTCTGGGGCTTTATGCCCCTGGTAGGGCCACCCAAGGCAAACTGGTCCTAGGTGAGGGATGAGACAAAGAGCGGTTATACAAACCTCCTATGATGAATAAAAAATTTGGACGGCGTTTTCCCTCGCCCGGACGCGGGTCACCGGGGCCCCCCTCTGGAGCCAGAGCCTGGAGGTGGGGCTCGATGGCGAGCGCCTGGTGGCCAGGCTTGCACCCATGGGGCTCGGCCGGGCACAGCCCGAAGAGGCAACGTGGGTCCCCCTTCCCATGGGCTCACCACCTATGGGAGGGGCCAAGGAGGTCGGGTGCAGTGTGAGTTGGGTGGTGGCCGAAGGCGGGGACCTTGGCGGAAGCTGGCTCTTGGGACGTGGAATGTCACCTCTCTGAAGGGGAAGGAGCCTGAGCTTGTGCGTGAGGTTGAGAGGTTCCGGCTAGATATAGTTGGGCTCACCTCGACGCATAGCTTAGACTCTGGAACCAATCTCCTTGAGAGGGGCTGGACTCTGTACCACTCTGGAGTTGCCCCCGGTGAGAGGCGCAGAGCGGGTGTGGGTATACTTATTGCCCCCCGACTTGGAGCCTGTACATTGGGGTTTACCCCAGTAGACGAGAGGGTAGCCTCCCTCCGCCTTTGGGTGGGGGGATGGGTCCTAACTGTTGTTTGTGCGTATGCACCGAACAGCAGTTCGGAGTACCCAACCTTTTTGGAGTCCCTGGAGGGTGTGCTAGAGGGCATACCATCTGGGGACTCCCTCGTACTGCTGGGAGACTTCAATGCTCACGTGGGCAATGACAGTGAGACCTGGAAGGGCGTGATTGGGAGGAATGGCCCCCCCGATCTGAACCCAAGTGGTGTTTTGTTATTGGACTTCTGTGCTCGTCACGGATTGTCCATAACGAACACCATGTTCAAGCATAGGGGTGTTCATATGTGCACTTGGCACCAGGACACCCTAGGCCTCAGTTTGATGATCGACTTTGTGGTCGTGTCGTCGGACTTGCGTCCACATGTCTTGGACACTCGGGTGAAGAGAGGGCGGAGCTATCAACTGATCACCACCTGGTGGTGAGTTGGCTTCGATGGTGGGGGAGGATGCCGGTCAGGCCTGGTAGGCCCAAACGTGTTGTGAGGGTCTGCTGGGAACGTCTGGCAGAGACCCCTGTCAGAAGTAGCTTCAACTCCCACCTCCGGCAGAACTTTGACCATGTCCCGAGGGAGGTGGGGGACATTGAGTCCGAATGGGCCATGTTCCGTGCCTCTATTGTTGAGGCAGCTGACCGGAACAGTGGCCGTAAGGTGGTCGGTGCCTGTCGTGGCGACAATCCCCGAACCCGTTGGTGGACACCGGCGGTGAGGGATGCCGTCAAGCTGAAGAAGGAGTCCTACCGGTCCCTTTTGTCCTGTGGGACTCTGGAGGCAGCTAATAGGTACCGGCAGGCCAAGCGGAATGCAGCTTCGGTGGTTGCTGAGGCAAAAACTCGGGCATGGGAGGAGTTTGGGGAGGCCATGGAGAACGACTTTTGGACGACTTCGAGGAGATTCTGGTCCACCGTCCGGCGTCTCAGGAGGGGGAAGCAGTGCAGTGTCAACACTGTATATGGTGGGGATGGTGCGCTGCTGACCTCGACTCGGGACGTTGTGGGTCGGTGGGGGGAAGACCTCCTCAATCCCACTAACATGCCTTCCAATGAGGAAGCAGAGCCTGGGGACTCGGAGGTGGGCTCCCCCATCTCTGGGACTGAGGTCACCGAGGTGGTCAAAAAACTCCTTGGAGGCAGGGCCCTGGGGGTGGATGAGATACGCCCGGAGTTCCTAAAGGCTCTGGATGTTGTAGGGCTGTCTTGGTTGACACGTCTCTACAACATCGCATGGACATCAGGGACAGTGCCTCTGGATTGGCAGACTGGGGTGGTGGTCCCCCTCTTTAAGAAGGGGGACCGGAGGGTGTGTTCCAACTACAGAGGGATCACACTCCTCAGCCTCCCTGGAAAAGTCTATTCGGGGGTTCTGGAGAGGAGGGTCCGTCGGATAGTCGAACCTCAGATTCAGGAGGAACAGTGTGGTTTTCGTCCTGGCCGCGGAACAGTGGACCAGCTCTACACCCTTAGCAGGGTCCTGGAGGGTGCATGGGAGTTCGCCCAACCAGTCTACATGTGTTTTGTGGACTTGGAAAAGGCGTTCGACCATGTCCCTCGGGGAATCCTGTGGGGGTGCTCCGGGAGTATGGAGTACCGGACCCCCTGATAAGGGCGGTTCGGTCCCTGTACAACCGGTGTCAGAGCTGCATTGCCGGCAGTAAGTCGAACCCGTTTCCAGTGAGAGTTGGACTCCGCCAGGGCTGCCCATTGTCACCGATTCTGTTCATAACTTTTATGGACAGAATTTCTAGGCGTAGCCAGGGTGTTGAGGGGGTCCGGTTTGGTGGACTCAGGATTGGGTCACTGCTTTTTGCAGATGATCTTGTCCTGTTTGCTTCATCAGGCCGTGATCTTCAGCTCTCTCTGGATCGGTTCGCAGCTGAGTGTGAAGCGGCTGGGATGGGAATCAGCACCTCCAAATCCGAGACCATGGTCCTCAGCTGGAAAAGGGTGGAGTGCCCTCTCAGGGTTGGGAGTGAGATCCTGCCCCAAGTGGAGGAGTTCAAGTATCTTGGGGTCTTGTTCACGAGTGAGGAAAGAATGGAGCGTGAGATCGACAGGCGGATCGGTGCGGCGTCCGCAGTGATGCGGGCGCTGCATCGGTCTGTCGTGGTGAAAAAGGAGCTGAGCCGTAAGGCAAAGCTCTCAATTTACCGGTCGATCTATGTTCCTACCCTCACCTATGGTCATGAACTATGGGTACTGACCGAAAGAACGAGATTGCGAATACAAGCGGCTGAAATGAGTTTTCTCCGCAGGGTGTCTGGGCTCTCCCTTAAAGATAGGGTGAGAAGCTCAGTCATCCGGGAGGGGCTCAGAGCAGAGCCGCTGCTCCTCCGCATCGAGAGGAGTCAGATGAGGTGGCTCGGGCATCTGATCAGGATGCCTCCTGGACGCCTCCCTGATGAGGTGTCCCGGGCACGTCTAACCAGGAGGAGGCCCCAGGGAAGACCCAGGACACGCTGGAGGGACTATGTCTCCCGGCTGGCCTGGGAACGCCTCGGGATTTTCCCGGAAGAGCTAGAAGAAGTGGCCGGGGAGAGGGAAGTCTGAGCATCTCTGCTCAAGCTGCTGCCCCCGTGACCCGACCTCGGATAAGCGGAAGAGGATGGATGGATGGATGGAAGAAAAAATAAAGGTGTATATACCCCTTTTTTTTATTTTCACACAATAGAAAAATAATCAGAACAGAAGCTTACACTTTATGCACCTCTCTCCAACCAGACTAAGCGTGACTGGGGAGAGATAGGTACACAAAGCTTGCAAGTCATAACACAGGAGCAAAGGTCAGTAATATACATACACAGTATATAAAAATACAGATTAAAATAATTTAAAACAATTGTATCAAAAAGCTAAATTCAGTAATATTAAATAAATGATGGATTTGGGGAAAATTTAAAAAGTTCAAAAATCCCCTTACACAAGGAAGATGAACAAACCAGTTTTTTTTTCTACCCCCAAAGCTTTAGGAATGCTGGTTACTGAATTGCTGGCCACCTGTGAAAGAGAGGGTTAGTTTTATTGCTTAATTACTTGCATTTCCTCGCTTGGTTGTTTGTTTGGAGGTCGACAAGAAACAAAATAACTTATGGAGCTGTGCCAGAGCTAATGCATTGATGAATAGCCCAGGAAGGTGTGTGTTTGTCAATAGCTGCAGAGGGACAATAAAGAAAGAGGCTAACAAAGCCATGCACTCTCTGCCACGTTACATCCTGAAAAAAAAACAGACCAGATGACGACCTTAATAAAGCAGACTGCCTTGGCCTGTGTAGATGATGAGCTGACCAGGAAGAATCAAATGCAACTATAAGTTATTGTAGCACCTGAAACTACTCATCTACCATTAACAGGTGTATGGTATTGGTTTTGCAAAGCCACATTCTATTTGCTTCTATGGCACTAGTTACAGTATAACAAAATTTATCACTTATTATACATAGTTAAAGAATTAGCCTTTTCTCTAGCCTGTTTTTTCACTGTGTCTAATAGCCTGAGGTTATAGATAAAGAAGAGAAGTTGGGGGGAGTGCTAAAGTACCTGACCACAGAGTTGTAAGTGTACAAACAGAGATGAGGTGGACTGACCAACTCTCAAGCACACATCATGCACAAAACATGACAAAATATTTAATAAGCAAGACTGTCTCTTCAATGAATGAAATAAAAAATTAAAACCACTTCCATCCATCCATCCATCCATTGTCTCCCGCTTATCCGAGGTCGAGTTCGAGATGCCCAGACTTCCCTCTCCCCGGCCACTTCTTCTAGCTCTTCCGGGAGAATCCCAAGGCGTTCCCAGGCCAGTCGAGAGACATAGTCCCTCCAGCGTGTCCTGGGTCTTCCCTGGGGCCTCCTCCTGGTTAGACGTGCCCGGGACACCTCACCAGGGAGGTGTCCAGGAGGCATCCTGATCAGATGCCCGAGCCACCTCATCTGACTCCTCTCGATGCGAAGGAGCAGCGGCTCTACTCTGAGCCCCTCCCGGATGACTGAGCTTCTCACCCTATCTTTAAGGGAGAGCCCAGACACCCTGCGGAGAAAACTCATTTCAACCGCTTGTATTCGCGATCTCGTTCTTTTGGTCACTACCCATAGTTCATGACCATAGGTGAGGGTAGGAACATAGATCGAATGGTAAATTGAGAGCTTTGCCTTACGGCTCAGCTCCTTTTTCACCACGACAGACCGATGCAGCGCCCGCATTACTGCGGATGCCGCACCGATCCGCCTGTCGATCTCACGCTCCATTCTTCCCTCACTCGTGAACAAGACCCCGAGATACTTGAACTCCTTCACTTGGGGCAGGATCTCGCCACCAACCCTGAGAGGGCACTCCACCCTTTTCCGGCTGAGGACCATGGTCTCGGATTTGGAGGTGCTGATTCTCATCCCAGCCGCTTCACACTCGGCTGCGAACCGATCCAGAGAGAGCTGCAGATCACGGCCTGATGAAGCAAACAGGACAAGATCATCTGCAAAAAGCAGTGACCCAATCCTGAGCCCACCAAATCGGACCCCCTCAACACCCTGGCTGCGCCTAGAAATTCTGTCCATAAAAGTTATGAACAGAATCGGTGACAAAGGGCAGCCCTGGCGGAGTCCAACTCTCACTGGAAATGGGTTTGACTTACTGCCGGCAATGCGGACCAAGCTCTGGCACCGATCGTACAGGGACCGAACAGCCCTTATCAGGGGGGCCGGTACCCCATACTCTCGGAGTACCCCCCACAGGATTCCCCGAGGGACACGGTTGAATGCCTTTTCCAAGTCCAAGTCCAAAACCACTTCAGTTTTCAAAATAGTTAACCCAATCAAAGAACACACTTGAATTTTACACCTTGTACAGATTTTTAAAAAGTACGAAGATACTTATTTTGCCACAATTACAGTAAGTAGACAACAAAAAAAAACTTTTGTGCCATTTAAATATGGTTTTAAAAGTGTTAATAGTGAAATTTAGTTTACATTGTAACTTTATATTACAAACAATTTATCATATTTAACTTGGGATATGATTATATAGAGTATGTGTAGGGCTGCAACTCTGAAAAAAATGCATTTATTTTTTATTGTTTGTTTGCCCCAGTCCATTAACCCCCATCTCACGCCAAAATGTCAACTTCTATCTTCTTGTTCTTCTTCTTTCTGCGGCTCCCATTAGGTGTTGCCACAGCAGATCATCTTTTTCCATATCTTTCTGTCCTCTGTGTCTTGCTCTGTTACACCAACCACCTGCATGTCCTCTCTTACCACATCCATAAACCTCCTCTTAGGCCTTCCTTTTTTCCTCTTGCCTGGCACCTCTATTGTTAACATCTTTCTCCCAATATACTCAGCATCTCTCCTCTGCACATGTCCAAACCAACACAATTTTGCCTCTCTGACTTTGTCTCCCAACCATCCAACCTGAGCTGACCCTCTAATGTTCTCATTTCTAATTCTGTCCATCCTCGGCACACCCAGTGCAAATCTTAACATTGTAACAGAAGCCCGAACCACAGACAGACACCACGCCTTATTCACACAACACTCCATTATTTTTAGTACTTGCACAGCACACACAGTACACTAATTCCCACAGTGCTCAGTCCCTCCTCCTCTTTTCTAGCAGGCTCCACTCCTCCAATCTCTGTCCACTGCCACCTGACTCTGGCTCACTGAGTTGTGACAGCTGTCTCCATTTATAGAGGATCCAGAAGTGCTCCAGCTGTTCCATAATCAGCTTCTGGGTGAGATGGCAGCCCTGCACAGGAGGGCTCAGCCGTTCTTCCAACAGCCCCTGGTGGTGTCCATGAGCCACAGCAGGGTTGTGCTTCCCTGCTCTGTGGCAGTGTAGCAAACCAGGAGGGCTGTCCTCCTTCGTAAGCATCCTGGCCTCATTTCCCGATCATCCTCCCCCAGTGCGAGTATCTTCCTCGAGGAGTTCCCGACGTCAGATACTCTACCCGAGTGATCGGCCATCCCAGCTTTGCCTTGTGTCGGACTTGATACTAGGCAACTCCCCTCAGTACACTCCAGGGTCAATTCGCACCGAGTCCCCTTTTTCTGTGCAGTACTGGTGCCACTTACCTGTACCGCTGCGTCCAGCCTGGAAGGAAGCCCACTCATCCGTTGCCGCAGATACAAATCCACTTTCTCTGATGGCGCCTTGGCGGTCTTCTCCAGCTCCCCGATCACCGTCTTCAGTCCTCTGATGATCTGTAACACATCATGTACGGATTGGAGAACCCTCTCCAGCTCTAGTACATCAAAATTATTAGCCAAATCAGCCGGCAACGTAAGCGGACATTCAGAAGTCATGTTCGCCGACCATGAGCCTGTAAACGTGGCCTTCATGCACATGCCCAACCAGGTCTTGCAAAGGCTTATAAGGGATGGAGTTCCGGGGTTTAGCCAATAGCTGACTGGGCTTCGCCTGCATAATGCCCTCGACAGAGCTCTCAGCCACACCCTGTCCCTCCTTACCTTTTTCTGAGACGGCACTTCCATTACTCACATCCTCCGGCTCTTCTAGAAAGTCCACGTCCAGTGGGTTGCCATCCAGGTATTCAGAGGAGCCCTAGAAACTCCGGTTGTCCAATGCACATTCGGAGCGACGCAACAGGTCCTCATCCGGGAGCAGGGCCGTGAGGTCCTTGTGACTCGAATAGTCCGCGCAGAGGGCGGCATTGTTTTCCCAGGCGTAGCCATTTAGCTGCTGGCAGGCTTCTGGGTCTCCACCATCTAGGAGGTACGCCTCTGCGAAAGAGGAAAAACACTCCCAGGGCTTGACAACCATGCCACTCGCACATACCTCCTGCCGGGTTTCTCCTAGCAGCACACGATTCCCCCAGTTAGCCTCCTTTCCTGGACAGGCTCCCTTGCTGTCAGCGCTGCCGCTCCGTTGGCTCCTTGCCACTTTCACGGGTTGCCTGACTTTCCTTGTTTCCCATAGTGGATGGGAGAGGACTTCAGTGAGCCTGTACGGTTCTCAGGCTGGCTGTAGCATGTGCTGCCACACTGCTGTGCATGTGCGGATGCGTGGTGTGTCTGGCAATGCAGTGGCGGGTTGGTTACAAAATTATTTTAAAAGGGCTCCTGCCAAAAAACAGCCAAGAGTCCCATCTGGGATGCTAATGTAACGGAAGCCCGGACCACAGACAGACATCACGCCGTTGTCACACAACACACCTTTATTTTTAGTACTTGCAAAGCACACACAGTGCACCAATCCCCACAGTACTCAGTCCCTTCTTCCTCTTTTCTTGCAGAATCTACTCCTCTGCTCTCCTCCAAGCTATGTCCACTGCCACCCGACTCTGGGTGAGATGGCTACCCTGCACATGAGGGCTCTGCCGTTTTCCCCACACCCCCTGGCGGTGTCCATGAGCCACAGCAGGGTTGAGCTTCCCTGCTCCGTGGCAGTGTAGCAAACCAGGAGGGCTGTCCTCCATTGTCCCGGCCAGGTAAGCATCCCGGCCGCCCATTACAACATCTACTCTGCTACCACCAGCTCTGTCTCCTGCTTTCTGGTCAGTGCCACCGTCTCCAACCCATATAACATAGCTTGTCTCACTACCGTCCTGTAGATCTTCGCTTTCACTCTTGCTGATACCTGTCTGTCACAAATTACTCCTGACACTCTTCTTCACCCATTCCACCCTGCCTGAACTCTCTTTTTCACCTCTCTTCCACAATTCCCATTACTCTGTACTGTTGATCCCAAGTATTTAAACTCATCCACCTTCTCCAGCACTACTACTTTCCTTCTCATCATTCCACTGACCTCCCTCTCATTTGCACACATGTATTATGTCTTGTTCCTACTGACCTTCATTCCTCTCCTCTCCAGAGCATATCTCCACCTCTCCAGGGTCTCCTCAGCCTGCTCCCTAGTATCGCTACAGATCACAATGTCATCAGCAAACATCATAGACTATGGGGACTCCTGTCTACTCTTGTCTGTCAGTCTCTCAAAGTTCTCTTTCCATTTGCACAACACAGGCTCCTCGTTTGTGAGTATATGTTTCCATCATTATCCTTTATCACCCTAACCTGCTGCACATCTTTCCCAGCTCAGTCCCTCTGTCTAGGCAACCGGTCAACTTCTATATTTGGTATAAATAATGAAAAATGTGGACTTTTGAGAGTATGTAAGGAGTTCAACAAGTTCAACAAGATAAAGAGCATCCTGACATCTTTTTCTTCAGTTGACATTGTGAGACCCTCTTAAGAAACATTTGGAATTTTCAGCTCATCTCCACCCCAGAAGGAGGCTGATCTGCTCAGAGACTCCTAGACTTTTACTGTATTCTATCTTATTATGTTAAAAGCATCAGCACTGGGACAACCACTAGATATTGTTACTAGTAGTTTTTTATTCAACCACAGTGAGAGCACACGTCTTCTAAACTAAATACTGTATATATACCATACTAAGTGTAGTGTGCAAGAAATTTAATCAATAATTAGAAAATCATTGTGATCTATGCCTTATGCAAAAATATATAATTTCTTTATATTGTTTTATTTTATGTGTAGATTTAGCTTGTAGTTACACAGATAGATGGATTTTTGAGCTTGTGCTGAGAATGCGAAACATTATGGGAGCAGCAGCACTAGGCCTTTTTAGAAATGCAAATATCCAGAGAGAAATTAAACAATGCAAAATTATACCTGCAGAAATTGAAGTGCCAGAATGTCTGATTGCTGTGCAAATAGGGAAGTAAATGAAGTTTTATCATTTATTGGGATGTATAATGTAGGTAATATTTGAATAAGTTGTGATGATAAAAGGAATAAAGTGTGTTATGCTTCTGCTATTTTGTCCCCATGATTTAAAATATGGATTCTGTCCTGTGGGAAGTCGTTCAGCCTTTGGAAAGTTTATCCAAATCAAGTCAACTGGCTTTGCTTTTGTTATGACAAGAGAGTTTTCTCTGATGATGTTAGTGTGTTGCTTTCACAGCTATTTGTTGACAAAGATAAATCAGTATTTAAAGCTGAGCTAAGTACTTATTTTCTCTCCTATCTGCATATGATTTAAAGTGTGTGTTTGTGTGTATTATACTCAAAATAAAATAACCAGGCCTTCATTTCTCTTACTTTGTCATTTGATGCAGTGGCCATTTGTCTATGTATTAACATTGTAACATTAAATTAGAACCACTCTATTAATTCATATGTCTATTTAGTAACCCTAACAATTATAAATTAATATCTATACATATTTTGTGCTTCTGGCCTTATTCTGAAGGTATCCTTGGATCTTTTAGTTTTTGTGTGTTTTCAAGGCTTAGAATTCAAGTGTATACTTACTGGAGGAATCTTTTCCTCTTGTGGTCTAAAGCATTACAGCTCTCACCACTGTGATGTGACTCTTGTCATCTAAAACATTGCATCTACATCACTGAGAATTTTTACCTTCTAGTGGATAAATGTAACCATTTACTTGATCGACGAGCTTATAGTGAGAAATGCCATCCCAGAAAACTATGAAAGAAGAAGGATCTGAAATGCCTTAATTTTTCTTCATTTGGCTTCTATTGCCTATATATATTAGTTTTGAAAGCAATGTAGCCAGTGGTGGACCTACATTTTTGGGGCCCAGAAGCTTGAACTGTTATGGGTGCCCATTTGCAACCAACAATGAGGTCTGGGTAACCGCTGTTATCTTTTTCAATGTTGTTGTTCCACAACAGGTCACCATAACATTTTTAAACATATAACCACTATATCTCAGATTTTGATTAAAATTGCTGTACCTGATTATCTCACGTGTCAAAGTCACTGGTGTGAATGCAAATTTTCAAGGCCTTATTTATGGGGTGATGCAAATTAAAGTCGCTTCTGGGGCACCTCTGGGATTAAGGGCCCTGAAACTTAAGTTTCACTAGTTTCACATTAGATCCACCACTGACTATGACAAAAGTTATATAATTTTTTTTCTTTCACGTTTTACTCCAGTTGTTGGAGAACTTTGGTGTTTATGAAGCAATTTTGTAAGGAGTATATTAAGGAGACTATCACCTATCAAAAAAGAACTCAGCCAGGGGCCATAAAAACTCTAATCCCTCTTCCAACATGTTTTCAATCCACTAAAAATCCAAAGATAATCACTATTCTCTAAATTAATGTAAGCAATTAAACATTGCTTTTTAACATCATATTTAAGATCTATAGGCCACATTTCTTCATCAGGATGACCTATATTGTTTTTTTGTTTTGAGTAAATTCACTAAAGAAGATTTTTAGTTGACAGAATGACAGTTAAACTGAAATGATTCTTCTGCTGTCCACTGTATCTCTGATCACAGTATTATTATTATTATTTATCATTGCTAAAATTATTCTTGTCATCATCAACATACAATCATCACTGTATGTTAGTGCCATGGTGGCACATAGCTTCTAGGATCTCGGTTTGATTTCTGGCTGGGTCACTATCTGAATGAAGTTACCACAATCTGCATATCTTTGATTTGGTTTTCTTCTATTCCTATGTGTGTGCCTCCTTCCAAATCTTAAGTTAGTTTTTTGGGTGACATGAAATTGTCCCGGTATGAGTGAGTGAGGGTGTCTACACTGTGCTGGACTGTCATTCAGTCCGGGGTTGATTTCTACTTTGCACTATATGGAGCCAGGATAAGCTGCTCAATTCTCAAATCTCACAAACAGTAAATGGAAGGAAGAGCTGAAAATAATAAAGAAGAATCCTGTTATTAATAATTCAGGATTAATATGTGACAAGAGTTTGAAGCCCAGAGCTTTACAAAGGTGCTTTGACCGTTTTAAATGAGTTATTCCACCCTGAGGCTTTTTTTTTGAAGAGCTTGGAGTCCAGCTGACTCTTCTCTGCACTAAATTGCAGAAGGAAAAACTTTGAAACTCCTTATTTCATCTTCATTTGCCTACCACCTACTGAATTCAATATTAATCATTAGAAATTGAATTTTTGCAAAACGCATAAAGCAATTTGTGTTTGTGTGTGTATGCGTACGTGTGTGAGCAAGCACAAATTGCAAGTGGAGAGAGTGTAGGTATGCTAATTAAAAGATGGCCCGTTTGCTTGAATGAAAGGTAAGGCGGACCTCCTTTCAAGAGAGCATCAAAGGAGGCAGTAGCAGGGTGCAGCTTTGGGCTGCGGAGGAAGGAATCCCCGCTGCTTCCTTGATGCGGGCCTGCACTTATCTGTTGGCTTCGTAATACTTCCCGTGGTGTTCATGGCCGTTGCTTCGTTAGTTATTGAATTACACTTCAAAGTGTTATATTTCAGCTTGTTATTTAGATGCTGGTCTCTCTGAGATTCAAAATGAGATCAAAGATGCAGTTTTCATCGTGACAGCTGGCTTTTATTGCATTACACTTGGGTTGATTTCCGCAACCATGTGCTTTGTTTATCTTGCCTGTTGATGGTTGTCTGCACCCATACAGGATGTAGGTAATCTACAAGGCCTTGGTAGCTTTTTACAGATGACATTGTACTATTGGTGAAGACTTGATTAAACTTAGGGATTTTAGACCACCCACTTGCCCAGCATAACACTACACTCTCCTTTTATAAAATGAATGATTTATGCGGCTGACAGTTTCCATTAGCAGGTTATATTCTGTAGTTGGGATGTCCATTCCACTGATTTCCCATACAAAACATAGGATGTGCCCTTGATCCTGATCTTTGTGAATGGTGCCCGCACAGTTGGCGAAACCACAGAGTGAACAGATTACCTAGAGCTGCTTACTCATCAAGGTTCTGAACGCATCTGATCTCCCTGTCAGGGTGGTCTCAGTCCCTATTCTTTCTTTTGATTAGGTCCTTTATCATGTTATTCCCACAGCATAAATACAGTCCAGCTGATATTGTTAAAAATCAATAGAGATAGGCAGGGCCAGGCATAAACATAGAACCAGGGGTTAATAGTGGCATGGTTTAGCCAGGGTTTACTCCTTAGCCTTATTTTCTTTTATATTTATTTCTTAATTTCTTCTGTTTTCTTTTTTTTAACAGTATTTTATCCTAATATGAATTTCTATGTGATTAATCACCTTGCTTTACCATGTATTAATTCTTAACTATTTTCTTTGTTGCTTATATGTTGAACCTAAGGGGGTAGGCCACCCCAACCGACCGATGTTGCAGCTGTGGCTGAGTTTATGTAAGACCTGGGACACCTCATCCTAATGCTGAGGCATTAGCTCCTGCCTGTGTTGTTCACTTAATTTTTTGCTTGGATTTTGTATTTCATGTTTTGATTTTATGGTTTATAGATCTCCTGCTCATTAAAGATGTTGTTTGTCTGCATTTTGTCTTTTATTTAATAAATGTTTTTAAAAAGATTATGTTTTTGTTTGTAGGCTGGGGTTTTTGTGGCTTCCCTCTCCCTTTTGTAGTGTGTTCACATAATCAAAACAGCCTCCAGTGGTCCAATTTTGTTGAAATGTGGCAAATGTATTTTTCAAGGAAATTTGTTGAGACAGTTACATTTTCATTGGAAAATTTGCAAACCTGTCTAATGTAAAATGGAGAAGCATTCTGTGTGACTTCAACAACAAATTACTGTTTCAATTTTACCTTGACAGTTATTATATCCACTAGTATATTTTGTGGATGCTCCTGCTGATGTGGTCAAGAAGTTCCTAAAGTGCAACTGTACCAACTGTTGAATAGTGAGTAGGATATTTTTGAGGTTGGGGAGCATGCACTGATACAGTGTGTTGCCATAGTGCTCGTTTATACTTCACACTCAAAACGTATCATGGCTGCCACGCGTTTCCCGTGTTCATTTGACGCGTCCTCTGAGCGTGTCCTCAGGAATTAACGTGACATGTGCGCAAGTTGCAGTACCATCAAAAAGTCGGGGGTGCAGTGTGATAAAAGTTAGAATGTGATGTCAAAGTCTCTGTTTACTATCTACATGTGACAGAAAGCCGCTTTTAGGATCCTATGTGCCTGCTTCGATGTTTGATGAATGGTTTGATGTGGTGAAGCAAAATGCCGACATACAAATGCATATTCAAGTGTCGCATATTCCCCATCATAACGACACAATACATTTTAAAAGTCTCATTTACCATTTTCTGCGCCGTCTTTTTTTTTTGCACCTTCATAACAGTAACATAATGTACAACGCTGTATTTGAGCCACAGAGAAAAAAATTAAGGACACAGTGAAAAGGTGTATTTTGTGATTAAAGTGGAAATTTTGGCTTTAATCTCGAAATGTCCACTTTAACCTTGTAGTTTACTTTATCATTAAAATAGGCCATCGTAAACGACATCTTAAAAGTGACCCAGTTGTTAATCATTATGAACTTAAAGGGCTTCCTCCTGACCTGACAGCAGCGGCAAGCAGCAATAGATCACCACACAGAATACATTACATTTATGATATTCCAACTCTCAGCACATTTAGAATCCTTATATTTATACTTGATATCACTTTCATGATGAAATGCATTAAAGTATGTATGTTACATTTTACAGATACATCATTAATTTCGTTTAAATAATGAATACTGTTAATAATTACACACATGGGAGTGACACGGTGGCGAACCAGTAGCACTGCTGTCTCGCAGGGAGTCTCGTCGCTGGTGTTCCCTGCCTTAAGTTTACATGTTTTCTGGCTGGATTTCCACAGTGTGCTCCAGTTTCCTTACAAAGATATGCAGATTTGTGGATTTGGCTAGTGTATGACGCTAGTGTATGTGAGAGCTTGTATTCACCTTGCGATGAGCTGATGCCCCATCCAGGGATAGTTTCTGTCTCATGCCCAATGCTAGCTAGAATGGGCACATCCCTGGATTGATGGATTTTATCATTAAACATCCTTTTCAGAGATATTTTGTGCAAGGTGTCATCAGAATTTAATGGGAGTTTCAGGCAATTCACAACACAGCGACGTCAAACCTGTTCTCACCATGATAATATCTCGCTCTGCCACCTGGTGGAATCTTCCAGATTTACATAAAGTACACGTGCAAGTAATAACAGTACAACGCATGCGTAGCAGTAGCGTCCGCTGGACCATAGCATTGGGTCGCGTCACATGAAGTATAAACCTGGCCTTAGGACTTAAGTAAAATAAAGCAGACATGAAATTAGTGGATAGGATGTGGTTCTTTATAGTGAATAAATGAGTTGTGTTAGGAGTAACTTCCTCTTCATTAAAAAGACTTAATGCACCACAATCATTCATAATGAGTGCTATTTTTAAGGCATGGCTCACCCAGTGTAGTTTTGGTTTATAAATGGATCCATTACTTTTTTACCCAGTTGAGCATGCTGTTTTTTACACTCAAAGTTTAAAGATCTGCATTTCTCTAAAGAATCTTTTGCCCTGCCTTTAATCCTAACCAGAATTTTTATTTCAGTAGCACACTGTCCAATAAGAAGTGTTTACTTTCTGTCTCATAGGGAGTACTAGCTGGTCTTCAAGGTTTCCTGAAGGTTGGTGAAGGTAGAGCTGTGTGAGCACTGAGCAGAGCCTTCCATTGCTGTTGTACTCATTTTTCTTATCTCATTTTCAATGGGGTGAAATCAACACTTTCTGAACCTAGTTTGTCTCCAGTGTTGCAGTGAAGGGAAGGTTTGTTACCTCAGTGTGATTGAGAGCACTGATATGAGAAAATGATTGTTATAATAATAATAATAATAATGCATTTTATTTATAGGGCACTTTACATTAGCAGTAAATCTCAAAGTGCAACATAAAAAGTTTAAACAAAGGCAAAGCAAGATAAAAACAGAGGTAAAACAACAATAATTATAGCATTCTTGTTAATAAGCTTTCCTAAATAGAAAAGTCTTTAGCTGTTTTTTAAAACAGCCCACAATCTGCTGTGTTCTTAGGCTCTCTGTTAGGGCATTCCAGAGCCACGGAGCAGTGGCTGCAAAGGCTCGGTTACCCATTGTAAGAAGTTTGGTCACAGGGGGGCGAAGGCGGTAGGTATTTGCAAGATACAGGTCTCTTGCAGTGGATTGTAGTATAAGGAGTTCCTTAAGATATTGTGGAGCATTTCCATGGATATACTGGTGAGTAAACAAACAGAGTAGGTATTCAATACAATGATGGATAGGGAGCCAATGAAGTGACCGAAGGATTGGTGAGATATGTTCATATTTCCGCACCTTCATCAGGATTCTTGCAGCATTATTTTGAATTTGTTGTATCTTTTGAAGGCTCTTGTTGCGTATCCCGATGAGGAGTGCATTACAATAGTCCAGTCTGGATGAGACAAAGGCATGAACCAGCTTTTCAGCATCACAGAGGGACAGGTAGGGACAGAGTTTGGCTATGTTTCAGAGATGAAGGAATGCAATTTTACAAAGTTGATGAACATGTGTATCAAATGACAGATGGGAGTCTAATTTGACACCCAGATTTGTAACAGAAGGGGAGAGGGTAATGGTACGGTCAGAAAAGGAAATACAATTTACAGAGGAACAAAGTTAATGGGGGGGGAGGGGGCGGGTTATTAAAAGAGCTTCAGTTTTGGTGCTGTTCAGTTTGAGGAAGTTCTTGGACATCCAGGCCTCAGTCTCATCCTAGCAAAAGGAAAGAGTTGATGGAGGTGTAAGAGAAGTTGAATCCAGTCTCACATAGAGCTGCGTATCATCAGCATAGCAATGGAATGAAACTCCATGCTTGCGGATGATGTGACCCAAGGGTAGCATATAGATATTAAAGAGGGTCGGCCCAAGGACTGATCCTTGTAGGACCCCACAGGTGACAGTGTGGGTATGAGATTTTGCATCCCCCAAGGCCACATACTCAGCCCTATCTGTAAGACAGGACTTGAACCACTCCAACGCAATGCCAGAAAGTCCAATTGTATAGTGAAGATGATAACAGAGAATATTATGATCTACTGTATCAAATAGAGCTGTGAGGTCCAGAAGGATAAGGAGTGATGGAGAGCCCTGGTCAGTAGCCATCAGGAGGTCATTGTTGACTCTGACCAGGGCTGTCTCTGTACTGTGAGAAGTTCGGAAACCAGATTGAAATTTTTCAAACAGATTGAATTTTTTGAGGTGATCCTGAAGCTGAACCAAAACAAGATTGTTAACTCTGGCTATACACTGAAGTATTCATTAAATTTTGTGGACACCTATGAGTATCCTTAAATTGAGTAACACAATACATAATCCACTAGAATCAGGACATCAGAGGAGGGTGAAATGAGAGAAAAGAGAATACAGTAGTTAGGTGAAGTTGTTGGTAAAACATTACAGTTTAAATTATTTTCCAGTAGATCATTTGTTCCAAATTGGTACCACACTTGTAAATAAGAATTTCACTGTCCTCTGTACTTGGGACAATATTACTATCTATTCTGTACCTATTGCAGAAATTACTTTAATTATATAGGCCTACATCTCAGCACTCTGCACTTTCACCTTAAAATAAATTGTTTTTTACACTTTGAAACAAAGTCTGCAAAGTCCTTATCTCACACACTCTGAGGAATTCAGACTTGTGTCTTTTACTGGTGCATTAACTGTGCACAGCTCAAACAGACCAAAGCACAGTTGGTTTGTATTTAAATACATTCTGATTAGTCATCTTCTTTTCCAAAAAAGGTTTTAAAGAGATGTATGGCTGAGGCCCAGAGTCTTAAGATGGGATTGCTACAACGCATCATGCTGTGATGCATTCAAGTTGGACACTGAAGGCCTAAAGAAGCCTTCCAGCCCACACCTTCATTATTAATGACAGAGATCAGCAGACTCACATCTTCCCCAACCCCCCCACCTCTCTCTGCCTGGATGAAATATTTATTTCATCTCATCCTCTTATTAAAGTAGCAAAACTTGTGCAGTGTCCTTCAAATGAAGAGATTCATGTGCAGTGCAAATTAAAGAGCCCAAGAGGTGATACAGTATATGTACATTTTCATAGTAGGTATTATATGGTTATGATGAGATTTAAAGGATAGTAAAACCATGCTTCTCTTTCTTCTTCTTTCAGCTTCTCCCGTTAGGGGTTGCCACAGCAGATCATCTTTTTCAATATCTTCCTGTCCTCTGCATCTTGCCCTGTCACACCCACCACCTGCATGTCTTTTCTCACAACATCCATGCTTCTCCTAAACTTGCTTATTCTAATTCTTGGTTTATTTTGACCACTGGCTTCTCATGCGGGTCCATATCAAAAGCTTTCTGAGTATCAAGATAAATAATATTGTATCCGCCAGTCTTATTAAACATTTTTGCTGCTTTCTCATATAATTCCAGTATATTAGTGAAATGTGATCTACCAAGTCACTAATGCATTTGTTCTTGACATTTTTTGCTCAGTCTTCTTTTTAATGATTTCTTCTACTAATTTACCCATGATACATGTCAAGCTTAATGTCCTGTAGGTATTAGAACTGGCTTAATGATCTTTTTAAAAGAATGGGATGTTTTCTAATTTCCTGTTTATAGGACTTTTCCAAATGTGCATAGATTTTGGAAACAAATATATATTAAATATTTATGTATGTAATTTCTAAGTGTTCTAGCTTGCAAGGGACCATAGGAAAATTAAAAATGACAAGGAGACCATAGTCAGAGAATGGGAAAAACGTCAAAACCAGGAGTCAAAACATCTGAGTGTCAAAGCTGAAATGAGATACAGAAATCTGATTTTAAAAATAAATAAATAAATAAGAGCAGAGATTCAGAAACCTGGGCGGCACGGTGGCGCAGTGGTAGCGCTGCTGCCTCGCAGTTAGGAGACCCGGGTTTGCTTCCCGGGTCCTCCCTGCGTGGAGTTTGCATGTTCTCCCCGTGTCTGCGTGGGTTTCCTCCGGGCACTCCGGTTTCCTCCCACAGTCCAAAGACATGCAGGTTAGGTGGATTGGTGATTCTACATTGGCCCTAGTGTGTGCTTGGTGTGTGGGTGTGTTTGTGTGTGTCCTGCGGTGGGTTGGCACCCTGCCCAGGATTGGTTCCCTGCCTTGTGCCCTGTGTTGGCTGGGATTGGCTCCAGCAGACCCCCGTGACCCTGTGTTCGGATTCAGCGGGTTGGAAAATGGATGGATGGATGGATTCAGAAACCGAGAACAACAAAAATAATATTCTTTTTCTTTTTTTCACAGAGAAACAAGGATTTATCTGTCAAACTCAGTCACCTCAAAATTCCCCAAGATGATCTTTAAGCTGTCACTTTGATGACAAGTCCAAACAGTATGTAGCAGCGAAATATAGGAACCATTATCAAGGAAATGGCAAGTACAAAAGGCTCTAAAATTCTGGTGCTAATAGGAGAACCAAAATGGCGTTGCAGCAACATGTAAACAAATTATATGGTCCTTAATTAAGCCAGATACACCATTTCTGACCACATATTTGAAATCCTTACACATATAATATTGCCAGGAATACAATCAGAAGAAATTAAATAGATCTATATAAAAATTCCAGATCACTACACTAACTTCTTTTAGCATTCTAGAATAAAAGTTATTCTGTCTCAGCAATTTATTTGAATTCAGCCCTTAATAATCGAGTTGGACTTCTGTCTCTCGTTCTGCTCTCTGCCAATCACGGAATATCTTCTTAATAGCTCCCGCACCCACCTGATATTGTGTACTGAAAGGGAATATAGGCCTGGCCATGGAAAAAATGAGCAGAAGGTATCTCAAGAGCTGGTAAAATGAAACATATTGGCTGGTCAATAAACAGGCAAGGTCAAGAGCCAAGAAATCGAAAATAATAACCGAGCACCTAAGGCAAAAGTAAAATTTGAAAAAGAAAGCATCCTAATAATAACTAGAAAAAAAATTCCTTATCACAATCATCAAAAACACACAATCCTCACCATTAAGCGTGGTAGTGGCAGTATCATGCTGTAGGAATGCTGCTTTGCAGCAGGTCTTGGAAAGCTTATGAGGGTAGAGGGTAAGATGAATGCAGCAAAATACAGGGAAACCCTGGAGAAAACCTAATGCACTCTACAAGAAACCTATGCCTTGGGAAAAAAATTGTTTTCCAGAAAGACAAGAACCCCAAACATAAATTTATATCTGTACAGGAGTGGTTTAGAAACAATGTTAATTTTCTGGATGAGACAGAGTTCAGCTCTCTTTCCAATTAAGAATCTGTGGCTGGACTTGACAAAGGCTGTTCACTCACGATCCCCATGCAACCTGATAGAGCTTGAGCAGTTTTACAAACAAGAACAGGGAAAAATTGCAGTGTGCAGATGCAATTTAGTACACGGAACTACTAAAGACTGATCTGAAGAAGGTGAAATTTTATACAATTATTTTTTTTAATTTTTCAAATTTGGAATTAATTTAGACCACTTTGCAGAGGTTTGTTTTCACTTTGACATGAACTTGTCTTTTTCTATTGATCAGTCTCGAAAATGCCAAATTAAATCTACTGTGATTCAAGGTGGTATAACATAAAATGTGAATTTCCAAGGTGGTGGGAACATTTCATAGGTTCTGTAATTGAAAAATTATACTGGATGTTGCATGCTATGTTTACTTTGTGTGTATGTGTTTTTGTTGGTATTTTATTATTGTCAGCTCTTCTGAGGAGACATGCAAGTACGAATTTAATAATTTACTAAGTACTTATGTCAGTATAATGGATGTTAATAACCACCAATGAGGGTCTCTCTTAAAAAAGGTTGCTTTTAAAACCACTTGGGTGGTTTTATATCTCCAGACATCTAGAGCTCCATCAGAAGAGTGTGCCGAGTTGTAAATGTGCAGTTTTCTACTAAGGAGAGACAATAGGCTGAGAGGCACCTGCAGTTCTCACCCCAGTCTTCCCTCTATCCCAATGTTCTATCAATGATTTTTCATATTTTTCTGACACATTTTATTTCAGATTATCCTTATTGCATTATTAAGTAGGTAGAATAATGTGAAAAAGTAAGTACACCCCTTGGGGATTGTTGACTTTTTTACATATTTGAACAGGCAAATATTAGATCTTCATGAAATGAGTGCCTATAGATAAAGGTGATATACAAATAAACAAATGAACAAATGACACATAAAATTGACATGGTGTATTCATTCTCATAATCTAAATTTTAAAAATGCAAATTTGTCATATGGAAAAAGTAAGTACACCTCTACATTTATCACCTCTTCAAATCCATAAAATTAGAGTCAGGCATTCCAGATTAGGTGCCAATGATTAGAACCTCCTTAGGAAATATGCAGGTGTAACCTGTCTTATTTTTACCACAGATATCTAAGCGCTGAAGTTCTCTTTGCTATTGACATGTGTGGTGCCATCATGCCAAGATCAAAAGAGACCCTCAGAAAAAAAGGTTGTAGATACCTGTGAAAGGAATTTAAAAAAGATTGAAAAATTATTTGAAATCAATCATTCCACTGTAAGGAAAATAATGTTCAGGGGTGTAGATTTGCAATGACTGTTAAATTGTCTAGGACTGGTTATCCCAGCAAATTCAGCCCAAGAGCTGACCATTCGATACTAAAAGAAGAAGAAATCTCGAAGAACTCCACAATTTCCTCACAAGATCTGCATAAAACTCTTGCAAAAGCTGGTGGCAAAGTGCATGCATCTACAATCAGAAGGAAATTGCACAAATTTGACCAGAATGTGAGCTCTGCCAGGAAAAAGCCTTTCCTCTCCTAAAAGGACATTAGAGCAAGTCTACAGTTTGCTATTGAAGATATAGGCAAAGATCAGGTCTTCTGGAACAATGTGCTCAGGACAGATGAAACAAAGATACACTTATTTTGGCCACAGTAACAGTAGACATTGTTTGGTGCAAACCAAAGACAGCATTTCAGGAGAAACACCTCATACCAACTATGAAGCATAGTGGTGGAAATATTATGGTTTGGGATTACTTTGCTTCTTCAGGGCCTGGGCAACTTGCAGTCAACTATGATTTCTACATTGGAGTGTGCTTGAGGAAAATGTGAGGCCATCTGTCCAAAGGCTGATGTTGAACTGGAAATAGTCCCTTTAAGATGATAATCATCCAAAGCACATTAGCAAATTCACCAAGGAATGGCTCGAAAAGAACAAAAGGAGTGGTATGAAGTGGCCTAATTAAAGCCCTGATTTGAAACAAACTGAAATATTGTGTTGGAATTTGAAGTAGGTGTTGCATGCAAGAAACCAACAAACGTCTTGCAACTGAATGAATTTATCATGGACGAGTGGTCAAAAATTTCACCAAGTTGACTGGTGAGCAGTCATTTAAAATGCAAACAAAAAGTCATTTCCACAAAAGGGGGCAATGCCAGCTTCTGAGGCCAAGGGTTATTTACTTTTTCCTAGTAGACCATTACACTGTGATGGGCGGCTGGCAGCTCAACCCGGCTGGGATGCCCAAAGACTGGAAGGATGGGGGAAGGCAGCTACTTTGGGACACTGCCTCCCCCAGGAAGCTAGATGGCGACTTCCCTGCAGCATAGCAGTGCCCCGGATTCCATCAGGGCACCATGGGATCTGGAGTTTGCTTCACAGCCCTTCTTTCAGATAAAGAGGTAATCAGAGCACTCACAGTTTTAAGAAACAGGCTCAAATAAGTTTAAGCAGGAATTCAGAAACTATCACATTGATTTATAATATCACTGGGTGTTCTGTTAGTATCAAGAGGTCAGCATTTTCTCATAAAAGAATGTAAGTTAATCACATAATTCTGTGCACAAGCTTAATTCTTTTTATACCTAAATGAAGAACAAATTCATATAAAAGTAATAAATCATATAGCTCTCTGTAGCATGATTAATGCAAAATACAGTCCTTGGTATCTGTGAGTTAAATACTTATAATCGTTATAGGTAATAATGTTTTTCTTCTTTCTCACACTGTTTACATGCAAATCTAATGTTTGCATGTTCAAATATGTTAGAAAGTCAACAGTTCCAGGTACAGTGATCCCTCGCTATATCGCGCTTCGCCTTTCGCGGCTTCACTCTGTTGCGGATTTTATATGTAAGCATATTTAAATATATATCGTGGATTTTTTGCTGGTTCGTGGATTTCTAAGGACAATGGGTCTTTTAATTTCTGGTACATGCTTCCTCAGTTGGTTTGCCCAGTTGATTTCATACAAGGGACGCTATTGGCAGATGGCTGAGAAGCTACCCAACTTACTTTTCTCTCTCTCTCTCTTGCGCTGACTTTCTCTGATCCTGACGTAGGGGGTGTGAGCAGGGGGGCTGTTCGCACACCTAGACGATACGGATGCTCGTCTAAAAATGCTGAAAGATTATCTTCACGTTGCTACCTTCTGTGTGCAGCTGCTTCGTGAAGCGACAGCCTGCACGGTGCTTCACATACTTAAAAGCTCAAAGGGCACGTATTGATTTTTGATTGTTTGTTTTTCTCTGTCTCTCTCTATCTCTCTCTCTTTCTCTGCTCCTGACGGAGGGGGTGTGAGCTGCCGCCTTCAACAGCTTTGTACCGGCGGTGCTTCGCATACTTAAAAGCCAAACAGCCCTATTGATTTGTTTGCTTTCCTCTCTGTTTCTGACAGCCTGTGCTCCTGACGCGCACTCCTTTGAAGAGTAAGATATGTTTGCATTCTTTTAATTGTGAGACAGAACTGTCATCTCTGTCTTGTCATGGAGCACAGTTTAAACTTTTGAAAAAGAGACAAATGTTTGTTTGCAGTGTTTGAATAACGTTCCTGTCTCTATACAACCTCCTGTGTTTCTGCGCAAATCTGTGACCCAAGCATGACAATATAAAAATAACCATATAAACATATGGTTTCTACTTCGCGGATTTTCTTATTTCGCGGGTGGCTCTGGAACGCAACCCCCGCGATGGAGGAGGGATTACTGTACTTACTTTTTCATATGACTGCAGTTGCATCTTACAGTATCAGGACATTTATGTGATAGGAGCAGGTTTAAGTTGGGAAAGGAGATTAACTTATTTACAGACATACTGTATGACCTACTGATAAAGATACTGAGATGGTCTCTGGTTCATTCCTTCCCAATTACTCATGCAGTGTGTTTACATACTCACACATAATCAGGTTAAGGTGAATAACCCAGTAAAGGCAGAAACCTGGTTTCTTACTAATCCCCGTTTGCATGCACAAGTAATCTTCTGTAGTTCTTTGTCAAAATCCTTCAACATCATTAAACTGCGCAAAAAAGAGTTAAATGTCATCATCAGCCATTGTGAATTTGATAATTGATAATTTTCTTGTGTTTCATAAATATGTTTAGTCAAATTGATGCTTTATTTATAGGCTTATATTACTGACTTGCATGCAGCAAACTCTTTTCTGCTTGGTAGTGTAGTTAAAACCTGCAAAGGACCAGCATACCAGTTTGTATGCTTATTGCCTTAGACCCAGTACTGCTGGAATAATAATAAAGCAGGTGTTTTTAATTCAGTAAGTATTGCATTAAGTTATTCATTACTTTAAAAAGTAATCAGACTACTTGACCCATGTTACTTGAGATTGTGTTACTTAGTTTTGTGTTGCTGTATGTTCAGCTCACCAACACAAATTTAGCAATTTCTGAAATATTGAGGTAGATTATTTCAGACTGGAGAAGGAATACTGTGATCGACCAAACATTTGCCACTGGAAATGTATTTTGTGGCACTTCTACCTGGGGCTGTTGAAAGTGTATGCGAAGCAAACACATACAGTGGAACCTCGGTTCACAAACGTCTCGGTACATGTACAAATCGGTTTACGACCAAAAAGTTCGCCAAACTTTTGCCTCGGTTCACGACCACACACTTGGTATACGAACAAGCCAGTTTCCCTTTCGGTTTGTGTGCGCTGATGATTTCCGCACGTGTTGCATTGTTCTCGGTCAGACGTGTGTGCTTGCACGTGCATGCGTGCGTGCTTTCGCTGTGAACTCTTTGTGCTCTATTTCATTTCCCTTCTGGTTCGTACGCGCCAATTACTGTATTTAAGCACTTGTTCAGCCTCTCCCTGTTCATTGTTCTCAGTCAGACGTGTGTGCTTTACCTGTGAACTCTTTGTACTCTACAGTATTTCGTGTGCTTTTGTAGTTAACCATGGCTTCTAAGCAAGTGAAGAGTGTTGAGAAGAAAGTTTTGCAGAAAATTGAAATCGAAGTAAAGAAAGAAAATATTGAAAAGTATGAGCGTGGCGTTCATGTTACTGATCTTGCTACCGAGTACAAGAAGTCAAAATCTACGATTTCGACTATTCTAAAGCAGAAAGAATCTATTAAAGCAGCTGATGTTGCAAAAGGAGTTACACCGTTAACCAGGCAGAGGCCTCAAGTGCTGGAAGAGGTGGAAAAACTGTTGCTAGTGTGGCTGAACAAGAAGCAACTTGCAGGGGATAGTGTAAGCGAGGCGATGTTATGCGAGAAAGCCAGGAAGATTCATGGCGATTTGCTGCAAAACTATCCTTCTACGAGTGGCGAAAGTGAGGAATTTAAAGCCAGTAGAGGATGGTTTGAAAAGTTTCGCAAGAGAAGTGGCATTCATAATGTGGTAAGGCATGGAGAGGCTGCTAGTTCTGACGCTAAAGCTGCGAAAGAATACATGAAAAATTTTCAACAAAATTAGTGGAGGACGAAGGCTACATCCCGCAACAAGTCTTCAACTGCGACGAGACCGGATTGTTCTGGAAGAGGATGCCGAAGAGGACCTACATTACCCAGGAAGAGAAGGCTATGCCCGGCCATAAACCAATTAAGGACAGGTTAACTGTTTTGCTGTGTGCTAATGCTAGTGGCGACGTAAAAATCAAGCCGCTACTTGTTTACCAATTTGAGAACCCTCGTGCTTTCAAGCAGCACAATGTAAACAAAGCCAGACTGCCTGTGATGTGGAGGGCAAACACGAAGTGGTGGATCACAAGGACCTTGTTTTTGGAATGGGTCTTGAAGTGGACAATGAGGACATCGAGAACCTGGTCCTGGATCACAAGGAGGAGCTGAAGACGGAGGAACTCCCTGAACTCCAGCAGGAGCAGCTTAGGTTGCTCACCGAGGAGCAGTCCTCCGGGGAAGAAGAGGAAAGGGCGGTTATAAAAAAGTGATGCGATAAAAGCCATCATGGAAAAATGGAATGAATGCCAGGATTTTTTCGAAAAGAACCACCCTGACAAAGCGGTTACGAACAGAGTGATAAACATGATGAACGACAATGTTGTCTTGCATTTCTGAAAAATTTTAATGCGTAGGAAAAGGCAAGTCACATTAGGCCGCCATTTCGTGAAGTTTGATCCACCAGCTAAACAGCTAAAAACACCAGAAACCCAAGAAATCACAGAGAAAACACCTGAAGGAGAACATCCCTCCATCGCGGAGCCAGACTCTCCCTCAAAACTGTAACCTCCTCTCCACTTAGTTCCTCCTCACTTCCTTCATGTCAGAACTCGACTCATGCAAGGTGAGTTTTCTTGGTGGTTTATGGTTAGTTTTTGTATTACGGATTTTTCAAATGTTCATTTTTCAGTTCATAGCATGAATTGTTGCAATGTTACTTTTCTTGGTTGTTTATTAAATTTCTAATTTTTCAAATGTTCATTTTTTTCCCTGTGCTTAAAACTCATTTAAAAAGAGTGTTTACAGCAATCGGGTTGTAAGGCTATTAGCGTGAACTCCTGCAATGTTACTTTCTTGGTGGTTTATGGTTGGTTTTTAAATAAAGTTCGGATTTGTTCAAATGTTCCTTTTTTTCCCTATGCTAAAAAACTCATTAAAAAAAAAAAAATGTGTTCAAACTTGTTTGTGTTTTGCGTACGTGACAAAAAGCATATATACTTTCTGGAAGTTTTCTTTCAATGATGTGTGTGACAAGAAAATATACCTTTAGGGTAAAGACTTTACCAATTGGAATAATACAAAATGAGTCAGGACGCTATTTTTATTGCTTACGTGGTCAACGATCAGGAGACTAGAAAGGTATAAAAGAGCAAGGATATCTGCGCTCGAGGCAGATGAAGTGCGGTGTCCTAGGACTGTATTTCTCTGTCATTTTACCCTTGTCTGGTATGTATCAATAAAAGGTTTTTACTAATTTTAATTTTCTTCTCTGTCTTCAGTCACAAAAAGTGTCCACAGTTTTTTGGCGCCCGGACGTGGGGCAAGAGACGGCCGGTCGACTCCTCCAGCGAGACCATTTCAGTGATCCGTCTTACCAGCGGACTGCCGTCAACTTGAGTACTCCGGCAGCAGAGCATGCAGCTCCGGCAAAAGTTAGGACTGTCCTGTCCTGAAAGAGTTCTTGCTTGAGGAGTCCCTGGTCTCCTCTTTGCTACATCCACGGTGACTGAACGGATTTCCAGACAGAGCTTGCACACTTCCAGGCTGGGGTAAGCACCGGGGAATTTCCGAACATTTTTTTTTTTTTTTTTTTTTTATTTATTTTCTAAATTACGGGAGGGCGAGTTTCCTGTTAACCGTCTAGTCATATTCATATCTCAACGGGTTGCTTAAGGTGATGGAGACTTGACCCAAGCAGTTTGACGCATACGAAAGGTCTGACGAAAGGATACTGGCCTCACCCATATCCTAGACTCGGCTGGACGTATTGATGTAGTATTCTGCTGAACCGAATCGGACACGAAGTCACCTGAGCTGGAATCCGGGGATGTGAGCGGACAGGCTAACGGGACGAGTAACGGGGTGGTATATATATGTATGGAAACATAAACAGAAAAAGAGCACAGATTGCAGGTTTGCTGTTAGGACGGAATAAATAAATCTACATACTAATAGGAATACCGTGTTCTCCTGGGAACTGGGACAGGACCGATAGTTGTGTGTCTCCCCTTGGGACTAAAGAAGGGAACAGTAAGGGAATAGTGAGTGGCACACTTAATACCTCGCTGATTCATACGTACAAGGGATTAGGCGAATCAGTATATAGTTGGAAAATTAAATACAGGACCCGGGAAGAGCAAGGGGACATAATGGGAACTTATAACAGTAAGCCTGTTAATCGCCGCACAGGGGGATCAAAATCATTAATGCTGGAAGAATTATTTTTGGAGGATCAACAGATGCCCCGTAAAAATGGGTCTCCTAGGAAATTTATAGAAAAGAAGACAGGTTTAGATTTCAAGAAGGCATGTAGGAAATGGAATAGACAGAGTGGTGGGCGTTGGCCGATAGAGGGGACAGGAGATGTAAGTGAAATACAGGAAGCTAGGAAGATCCTGTGTAGGAATAAGCAGGGTTGTTATAATAGTGGACCATATCGAATGGATAATGTTCGATAGATGGGAATTAGTAATAAAAGACAGAAATTTAGAAGCAGTACAGAAACAGAATGAATTGTTGCGGGCAAATGAGGGAAAGGCTAAAAAGGAGAAAGAGGAATTACTAATTACATTACAGAAAGTTCAGACAGGCACTGAATCACAGGCAGACGGGAGGAAAAGGAAGAATAATCCAAATAAAGACCCCCTTTATTCCTATTATTTTTTTCTCTCCTCAGTACCAACCTCAGGCACCTCCATTATCCCCTCCTCTATCCCCCATTCCGACTGCCCCCCCCTACACTACAACTAGCAGAAGTTTCCCCCGATGATCCCCTAGGCACAGATCACTATGACCCACCCTGTACTAGACAAACCCCCGTCTCCAAATGCACTCGAAGTCAAACCTCCACTCACAAACCAGCTCCAACTTTTTTCTCTCCAACCTCTTCTGATCCTTCAATAGAAGTTCCCAATCCCCATTATAACCCTGCCCATCCAGCCGGACCCCAAAATCCCACAACAGTTATGATAAATCGGAACTGGGACATCCAAGAACTAAAGGATGTCGTGAATGCACTTCCAGATCCAAAGGAAGTAGGAGGACTAAAATTTGTTGAACAACTTGATCAGCTAGATAGCATGTATAAGCCTAACGCTGCTGAATGGACCCAGGTACTTCGTCGAAAGCTTGGGACCACATGGGCCACTGTTAGCAGGGGTGTCCGCAATGACGTTCCATGGGTATGGAACCCAGCTTTAACTCGAGGACAGGGGATTGGTGGAGAAGGCGAATTTAACCCACAATGGGAGGCGTTGAGACAAAATATTGCAGAAAAATATAAAAAAGGAACGGACTGGTCCCTTATTTCTGCTGCAAAACAAAAGAGAGACGAGACGGTTGATGAATGGGCACATAGGATTCAAGACCTTATGGCTAATCACTCGGGCTTGGAAAATGTTGATGACCGCACCCGAGCTGCAGTTCCACCTTTTGTTTCCGGTTTGCGCCTTGATATACAAAACAAGGTCCGCACTTCCTGTATTGAGTGGGAAAGTGCCGCGTTTGATGAAGTCAAACGACATGCTGAACATGCCGAAAAACAAACTAAGCAGAAGGAATCGGACTCTCATGCCAAATTATTGGCAGCACAGATGAACTATTATACCAGGAATACTCCTGACCGAGGCCGAGGATATGGCATTAGAGGAAGGGGACGAGGAAGAGGACGAGGTGGTTTTAGAGCTCCTCCTGTTGACCACAATAAGAATCCTTTTATTCCCTCTCCCTTTAATCCCAATGTTAATTCCTACTCTTGCTACGCCTGTGGTGAAACTGGACATTTTCGTTGGGAGTGCCCTCACAGACAGCAACAGCCCCCGCCTCCCCCTATTCCACCTGTTTTTTCTGACACCCCTGACCAACAATACTGGCCATAGGAAAACGCAGGGACCTCCAGCCACTCTTTTCAACTACCTTTGCTCACCCATAATTCAGAGACTGATCCTTTACTGACATTGTTCGTTGATGGCACTGAGACTATTTTCTTAATCGACACTGGTGCCACTCGATCTACCCTCTCGCTGGCAAAGGTCCCTGCCTCGAACGAGACTGTTACTGTGCTTACTGCTTCTGGACAACCTCACCTTCTTCAAGTATCAAAACCTCTTCAAGTCCAGTCACGTCCTGGCGGACATACCTTACTGCATCGTTTTCTTTTAAATCAGCTCTGTCCAGTTAACCTTTTAGGAAGAGATCTCATGACAAAACTTTCTCTTTCTATTTCTATGACTGACAAAGGTTTTTTCTGTTCTACCCCCAAGTTGTTGTGTCAAATTGCCCCTTACCCCAAACCCTCTTTTGCAGCTTGGACTTTAGATATTTCCCCACACACCATTCTCCTCAAAGCCCTACACTCTTTTTCCCCCTGTCTCTTTCCCAATTTACAGGCCCCTGACATTTTACACTGTACTACCCAATACTTCCCTATAGAAGTAGACACCCCCTGGCTAGAATCTTTCCTTACTTCTGGTACTCGCCCCGAAACCCTTCACATCTCCTGTGTTTTTATTTCATCCACAAAGGCAGCTGCTTCTGTTCATCTTACATGCTTACGGCATATATATTATCTTGGCGGCTCAGTGCCTCATATTTCCTTAGCTAAATCACACACTGTTAAATGGGGGGAAATAGGACCATGGGTAGAAAAATGCCTTGAAAGAACAGACTGGTTACAAGTTACTCCAGGTATTTTAATACTCCTGACCGTTTAATAACTAAAGTGATGCTTCAAACTGATTTTTTTTAGTACATCGGGCTTTGTGCCGTCCTTCCTCTTTTGCTTGTTCATTGCAAACCACTTCCCCTTCTTGGCTCTCTATGCTCCCTGATTCACTATGGTCCCAGGGAAAGAATGATTATGGAAGGATAGCCCATTGTGAGCCTCTGGTGATCCACCCGAAATCCTCCTTCCGCCCGCACCGTGCCCAATATCCTCTGTCTCCCGAAGCAGAGGCTGGCATCTCCGCCGTACATTCCGATCTCGTCAAAACGCGGTACCGCCGTTGGACATGGACCGTCATGCCTCAGGGATACACTGAAGCCCCTTGTGTATATGAACAAGCTCTTGCCCAAAATTTTAGAAGGCTTTTGGCCGGACGGGATACAGTATGTAGATGATATGTAGCGCTACGGAAGAAGATTGTACAAAAGATACCCAGAAATTGTTGCTGTTTTTGGGGGACAATGGCCATAAAGTTTCTAAAGTTAAGCTGCAGCTAATCAAAACAACTGTAAAATATCTAGGTCATGACATTACGTATGGAACAAGAGCTCTCTCTAGCGATCGCATTACAACCATCCAAAATCTTCCTAGACCGGTCACAAAACAACAGGTTATGTCTGTTTTAGGTATTCTGGGCTACTGCAGACAGTGGGTTCTAAATTTTACTGAAAGAGCACAGCCGTTGCAACAATTGGCTAATACTCCTGGCATCCCCCTTTCTGGCCAGGTCCAATGGAATGAACAGGCTGAGAAGGCTCTCTGTGACCTCAAAACTGCTCTTCTATCTGCGCCCGCGCTTAGTTTGCCTGATCATTCTCGTCCATTCACTTTGTTCGTGGACGAAAAGCAGGGATTTATGAATGCAGTACTGACGCAACAACATGGAGATAAACAAAGACCGGTGGCTTATTTTTCTAAAAAACTGGATCCAGTGGCCGCAGCACTTCCTCCGTGTCTTCGTGCTGTGGCTGCAACAACAGAAGCTGTATTAGCAAGCACGGATGTAGTTCTCATGAGCCCCCTAACAGTTAAAGTGCCTCACGCTGTACATTCTATCCTAGTACAAGCCAAAACTTCACATCTCAACCAGTTACGCAGTGGTCCAAGGGGACCGCCTGCTGGAAGCAAATCGAATTTCATCAAGCTTGAGTGCACAAGCAGCTGAACTTGTAGCACTCACTCGAGCATGTCAGCTGTCCGAAGGGAAGATCGTAACAATTTATACGGATTCCAGGTATGCTTTTGGAGTCTGCCATGATCATGGAGCACTATGGAAACTAAGGGGATTTAAGACCAGTACTGGCAAACCCATCCAACATCAGAAATTGATCGAATCCCTTTTAGAAGCTATAACCAAACCATCGAAGCTAGCGATTGTTAAATGTCAAGCTCACACAGGAAAACAGGATCCTGTTAGCAAAGGAAATGAATTAGCTGACCACTTTGCTAAAGAGGCTGCATATAATAACACACCAATTTCTTTATTCCAACAGAGAAATGACCAGGACCCTGATAATCAAATTATTTCTTTACAGAGTGCAGCCACGGATATCGAAAGGAGAAAATGGTCCAAAGAAGGGTCCCTCTCTGATGGAGTCTGGACTCATAAACACACTAACAAACCTTTTCTCCCAAAAGCCTCTTTCCCAGGAATGGCAAAAATCGCCCATGGCCTCGATCACGCAGGTAGAGATGCCATGGTTCGAGATGTTGAAAAACATTGGGAAGCTGTAGGTTTCTCTACATATGCAGAGCAATTTTGCAGACGCTGTGCAATATGTCAAAAGTTTAATGTGGGAAAAGGTACCCAGGTAAGTCCCGCCGTTACCCCTAATCCAATGGGTCCGTTTGAACACCTCCAAATGGATTTCATTGAACTAACCCCGTCTAAAGGGTACCGATATTGTCTTGTGATTGTCGATGTGTTCTCCCGATGGGTAGAGGCTTTCCCTTCAAAACACAACGATGCCAAAACAGTAGCTAAAGCACTAATTAAAGAGATTATTCCAAGATGGGGTATCCCTCAAAAGTTACAAACAGATAATGGCACTCATTTTGTGAACTCCGTTATAAATGAATTAACCACCTGGCTCCAAATTAATGTGCACCATTATTGTAAATACCATCCCCAAAGCGGAGGCATCGTAGAACGATGCAATGGCACTTTAAAAGCTAAACTCGCAAAAATTTGTGAACAAACTAATTTATCATGGCCGGATGCACTACCCTTAGCTTTAATGGGACTAAGGGGACGGACACACCGACAACTGGGACTATCGCCGTTTGAGATTCTGACCGGACGTCCCATGCCCATTGGCATGGTTGTAGGAAATGTGAATTTGCATACTGTGGACAATGATCTTCTCTCTAGTCTTGCAGGTCTCCGAACCTCGTTGAAGGAAGTCCACCAGCAGGTTAATCAAGCCTGGAGGACCAGCCCACCTTCTAAGGATTTACCAATTCCCTTGGGCACCTGGATCCTGGTTCGAGATACTCGGAGGAAACACTGGCATCAGCCTAGGTGGAGAGGACCATTCCAAATTCTTCTATCCACACCACATGCCGTGAAAGTTGAAGGACTGCCTGCCTGGATCCACGCATCGCATTGCAAGAAATGGCTATCTTAAAAATACTTTTTCTGTTGACTGTTACCCGCACCCTCTCAGGCTACCCAAGGATGGGTGGTGATCTCTATCTAAGTACTTTACCGCCTCTATGGAAAGGGCATATATGCTACATGAGGAGCACATGTCTCGTATAGCTTCTTCCATTTTCTCCTCCCCATCCGATTTCCCCCCCCCTTCCCCTTCATCAACCATTTCAATTTAATTATATTGCCCACATCATTTTGTTCAAAAAGGGAGGAGTGTAAAAACATAAAATGATGTAATTGAACAAAATGTATGTGTGTAAGTACAGAAAATAGGACAGAATGATCAAACTTGTTTGTGTTTTGCGTACGTGACAAAAAGCACATATACTTTCTGGAAGTTTTCTTTCAATGATGTGTGTGACAAGAAAATATACCTTTAGGGTAAAGACTTTACCAATTGGAATAATACAAAATGAGTCAGGACGCTATTTTTATTGCTTACATGGTCAACGATCAGGAGACTAGAAAGGTATAAAAGAGCAAGGATATCTGCGCTCGAGGCAGATGAAGTGCGGTGTCCTAGGACTGTATTTCTCTGTCATTTTACCCTTGTCTGGTATGTATCAATAAAAGGTTTTTACTAATTTTAATTTTCTTCTCTGTCTTCAGTCACAAAAAGTGTCCACACTCTGCGGTGGGTTGGCACCCTGCCCGGGATTGGTTCCCTGCCTTGTGCCCTGTGTTGGCTGGGATTGGCTCCAGCAGACCCCCGTGACCCTGTGTTCGGATTCAGCGGGTTGGAAAATGGATGGATGGATGGGTCATAAGGCTACAGTATAGCGCGAACTCTTGCAATGTTAGTTTTCTCTGTTGTTCAAGGTTTTCTCAGTGTTATTCAATGTTTTTACATTTAGTTTACTATTTTGCTGTGCATTCTATGGTTTAATTAACTATATTTGTGCTTAAAAACTTAAAAAAAATATATATTTACATACAGTTCATATGGTCTGGAACAGATTAATTGTATTTACATACAATCCTATGGGGGAAATTGCTTCGGTTCACGACCAAATCGGTTTACGACCAGAGTTTTGAAACGAATTATCGTCGTGAACCGAGGTTCCACTGTACGCAGGTAGACACAATGCAGCAGACATTCACAGACTACAAAATCCTTAACAGTCACCTGGTTAAGGGTTTACAGAGCCACATAATAGGATTATTTGTGGAGAAATCTACCTCTGATAATCAGGTTTTCAGAGGCCAATAACCTGATTTCACTAATTGGAATAAGGGTTTACATTGCATTTTAGAAATCAGGTTTCTGTGAAAAATCGGGTTATTGCAGTGCATGTAAATGTACTAATAGTCAACTTTCTAATTGTAAAAAAAAAGGACGTTCCTATACCTTAATTGTAAAGTTTTTCAGGGTGGTGGTGGTTATGGAAAGTCATTACAGTACACCCTCAAAATTTGCGGGGGTTACGTTCCTAGTGCACCTGCGAATTGAGAAAAACCGTGAATTTTGGATGTGGTTAAAAAAATGCCTATTTTCATATTTTAAACCCTAAATATGCCCCCAAAACACTTTAACTTAATTTCAAACTCAGCTTAATACATTACCTAAAAATAAAGAGTGTAAAGGTGAACCTGTATATTGTACTGCTATGTCTCCCGCAGTGCTAGAATGTAAAATACTGATGTTACCGCTATATGTACTATAATTCATGCAAGCGCGTTTTCATTGCCAGAAGCCTTAGACGATGCAACTCGTTTCTGCGGCATCTTGGGGCTTTAATCGTTAAACTGCCACATACTTGGGGGTTAATGCATCAATGGAGGCCAAATACTTTTTTGCTGCACTTTAAGTAAACGTCACAATTAACAAAGAAAAAGTGAAATATTAAAGGAACACATTTTTTTTCATGCAAAGAGCATCACAATTACTGCAACACGGATCATTTTACACACTGCTAATGAACTGTAAAAACTATTTAAAAAACTGCTGGAACAATATGTACAAAGTGCAACTGACACCATGGATGTAAATTACTGAGCCAACTGCGCTTAAACTGGCTGCAAGCAAGCACACAGAAGTAAGTGCTGATGCTTGCAGGCTAGTCTTAGTGCAGCTTGGGTTATAGAATTGCACACAAACACAGGAGATTGTAGAGACAGGAACTTTATTCAAACACTTCAAACAAACATGTCTCTTTTTCTTGGAAGTAAAAGGTGCTCAGCATGCAGTTAGTTAATGATTAAACAATAGACAAACATCATAGGGGAACACAACTCCTGTCTAGGGGAGGAGAGAGAATCAAAGCAATCAGCCAAAAAGGACAGGTACGGTTCAGGCTTTTAAGTAAGTGTAGCGTTGCACGAGAAGCCACAATCGAGAAGACTGTGATTTATTTATTTTTATGGTGGAGATTCCAGCCTTGACCCGACCACACGCACTCACAAACAGAGACAAAAACAAAGCAAACCAGTAATCAAACAGCAAATAAAGAATGTAATGAAAACAAATGAAATAAGAAAACAATGATACCGCCCCTGTTCCAAAGCACAAACAAAACACACACAGTTAATCATGAAAAACTTCATGAAAAATGGCAACAGATGAAATGTAATGATGAAATAAATAGTCCAGAGATCCGCAAGTTGAATGGGAATGTACAGATAGTCCTACCAGTAGTTTCTGAAATGGTGAAGATGGATGGATGGGTTCAGGAGCGCTCCTTTCTTTGCAGGATGGCCATGAATCCACTTACAGTTCTCATGTACACAGGCAGACAATTCAGATGCACAAAACGATCCAGGACAAAATGAATAAGTACAGGTAACCCAACAGAAGGCAGACAGGCAGGGACTTGAAACAGAAACAAAAACTTTTTTTTTTTGCTTTTGGTCACCGGCCCCCTTTTTAAAAACTGCACTGACATCCTTTGACCTCAACAGCCCCAGCACCCTCAGCAGAAGACTAGAGCCATTGAAGGGACTGATGGAAGTTGCAGTTTCAAATTCTATTAGCTACTTTCACCATCCCAAGTCGCGGTTTTCTCTACAGCTGCTTCCTGTTCTCTCTACAGTACAGTAAAAAAGCCATAAAAATGCGGAGGATATTTGCAGTTTCCGCTAAAAATTATTAGTTAGGTTCTAAGGAAAGATCCATGAATGACTGAGGCCGCGAACTCTGAACTGCGACTTTGCGGGGGTCTACTGTATATAAAATCATTTACTGCATAATTGGCATACTCTTTGCATCACCTCCATATTTACTTACATAATGAGCAATCCTTCTGTTATTAATGGGACCACTGAAATGGCAGCTTGAGAAAACAGATTATTTAGATTATGTTATGCAACCTTGAATCACAGTAGATTTTAATCAGTCAGACATGAACAACAACTCAGTAGTCAACAGACAGTCACAAGTGTACACAGAAGCCGACAGATGATGACACAAGTAAAGAGATACCCCTCTAGATAGCAGAACACCTGTTGTGACCAACACCTTAGCAAGTGATAATAAGAAACCTGCCAAGCCATCTCTGACGTTTCTTCAGGATTTCCTGTCTTGTTTCCTAGGTCCTTGTTTTCTATGTCCTTGACTCAGTAACCTTGACTATCACTCATTGACAACTCAAATCTTCCTGATACCAATCGGCATATCTAAGAACTCATTTCAAGGCCAGTTTAGAGATCTGGGATCTAAGTAGTGACCTGGGAATTAATATGTGTGCAAAGTTGTTGTATAGAACAGACCTTATCCCCCAACCTGATTTAAAATACTGGGGTGTCTGCAAGACCACTGTTGTGCTGAACACAATGGCTGGCTAATGGTGAAACCATTGGCCACTGATCACTCGAGCTACACCATTAACGCTGCATTCAAGCAATGTTTTTCCATGCCAGTGAGCTGTGACTCCCTTTGTGGACAAATTGCTCACCACTCAGTAACCGGTGTCATAGGATTGCTTCATTTATTAGAAAGCAGCTTCAATCTCCCAAGACAGAGCTCCTTCAAGTGAGCCGTAACAAAGGCTTTTGAGCGGGGCTGCACAGGCAATCGACGACACCCACACTGCCACAGGAAGCTCTCAAGAGGCCAATGCCAGCTTATTGAAAATGTCAAATTAGTATTAAAACCTTCTGGAGATGGGCGTTATGCTTCTTGTAAATAAAAGTTAAATTGCATGATTCTTATCTGCTTCATTCTCAGTCCCCTTTAAAATATAAAAAGAAAAAACAAGAGAGAGATCTCAGATTTTCCAGCTATGGAGGAGTTCACACAGCTAAAATCTCCAATGTCTGCCATACAATTATTTGTGAATAACACCAAATAAAAAGGAGTTGGTGACATTTAATTTTCCACAAAAATTCTGACTTGTTCAGCATTGCTTTAAAAGTCAGTAAAATCAAAGGAAATAAGAGAAATAGCACTACAATGTAAAGATGATCAAATCCAGCAGCCAGTGTTTACTAGAGAGGCACTAAAGATAGCATATGCTTCTGTGATATGGATTTATTTTAAATACTAAAAAAAAATAACTAGTCAGGCTCCTGAATTTACAATAAACTGTTATATAAACCATGCGGACATATTTAATCTGAGGGCAGATCGCTGAATCAGTTCAGAAGCCACAGAGCCAGAGGTTCAAATCCAACTTCTGCTTCTTTTTTTGCTGGATCCTTCAAAAAATAAAAATGATCAGTGCAATGAAAAGAAATTAGATAATATTAATTGAGGTAAGCAGTCTATCCGTTAGAGCCATTTACTAGTTATTTAAGTTGTATTAAATGTTTGCCTATATATCAGTGCATCGGAGGCTTTATAACCCCCACAAGCTGAATTGAAGTGGTAAATTCTAACTATTTCTTTTCTCTCTGATTACAGATTAGTCGCAGATAGTGATCTCCCTTGCCGAGAGTAAGGCATGGAGGGCACACGATTTTAAACTGTGCCTTTAACATGCCCAATAGTATGTAACGCAATGTGTTCTACTGAACGTGCAGTGCCGTACATTTAGAGCGAACTGAAGGTTGAAGTAAATCATCTTGAAGTATAGAAACAACTGAAGTTTGACAAGAAAAGCTAAGTTTAGAGAAGGGACATTTTTTCCAGTATTTTTTGCTTTTTATTCTACGTGTGTAGCAATCTTTTTCTTTATTCTTGTGTGGACTGTTTGCTTTGAATTTTCACTAAATCTTTTAAAAATGAACTGTTGGAGTGAGAGATTTCTTTCGGAACACGTTTGAACCGTGATAGAACCCGCCTTACACACCTGCAGCTACACTATCTTTCTCTTTTTCTCCATCACAAATTTCTGAAATTAGTTCAATGCCACAGAAATAGACCAAAGGTTATTTTGCCCTTATCTATTAATAATCTTATTTATCCATTAATTTTGCTCTCAATATTAGGATCCCATGAAACTCAAACAAAGAAAAAAAGTCTGACTGTAGTAGGCCTCACAAATATCAAGTAAGCCTGTCCTTCAAAGTCAAGAAGCAGGCTTGTGGTCTGAATACACCAACGCCTATAAATCTCAAAAGAGAGGAAGAAGCCAACAAAACTTCTGTCTCAAGGAAACAAAAATAATGTTTCTTATAATAATATGTTTTATTCCAAGAGGATGTTCAATACAAGTAAGAAATGAGATCAAACAATTGTTTATGAGAGTTTCAAAATTTTGTCTTTAAGAAACAATATAAAGCAAACAAAAGCCAAATCAAAATTCTAAGAGGAAAATTAATAATTAGAACACCGAGCTGAAATAAAAATGTGGGAATGCGACATAAACAGAAACTAAAGTCTTAGGAATAGTACTGTGGCATCTCAGACCTTTACCGTAATCTTAATGCACTCAATGCCAAATTCAAAAAGGGAGTTAACTCAAATATTAGTGAATAGTTTTGCACATTAAAAAATTGAATGTAATTAGTATATTAAAACAACACTCTGATTTTTCAACATTGAAAGGAACAAATTTACTTGTTGTCAGTGTAGCAGTCAATGTGTTAAACAGACTGAGCTGTGTTTGAGGCAGCAACATAAATAACTAACAAATTAAACTAACATAATATTTTAGAAACCAAAACATGCAATAAGTAAATAAGAAATGATTGGAATAAAAAAAAATCATTGACCTACAAAATTAACTAAAAATAATCAAGAAATAACAGCACAATAAGCAAATTTAGGGCAGTATGGTGGGGCTACTGCCTTGCATAATGGAGATCGAGGTTCAAGTCCCAGATGGTCCATGTGTGAAGGTTGCATGTTCTTCCAGTGTCTGTATGGGTTTTCTCCCATATTGATCTGTATGGGATGGATGGATTGAAGCAATACAGAATATTAATTACAACACCAGAGTATTAATGAAACACTAAATTATCTGGAAATTGCAGAGGGAGAATAACTACAGGATTTAAATGGCTGAAATCAAATAAATCACTAGATATCATTTTCCTAATAGTGTTCAAGAAAGGTAGTAACTTTATAAAGAAAGCCTTCATACACATTTTTTGTATATCCTGGCTAGGGTTGTTAATAATAATAATACATTTTATTTATTTGTAGGCCCCTTTCTAAACACTCAAGGACACAGAACAATAGATTAAACACACATTATAAACAAAATTTAAAATCAGACAGAGAAATTGTAATCAAAGAGAAAAAGCATTCTTAAACAAATGAGTTTTAAGTTTAGATTTGAAAAGTGAGAATGAATCAGTGTTTCTAAGCTCAGATGGTAGTGAGTTCCAGTTTTGTTAACTTCAAAACATTGTTTGATTGCCTTACATTAATAGTTTAATCTGAACTATTTAATGAATGATACAGTTATTTAAATTACAGGAATTTTGGAAAATTGATTTGCCTTGCTGAACTGCAACACTTGATGCAGACTTACTTTGACATATACAGTCCATTTAAACAGACATATCAGGAAAGTATTTTAGCTACAACTCTCTCTCTTTATATCTGGACACAGAACAGACTCTTACATCAAAAATAAAGCATGCTAAATGCAGCTCAGTTTGAGAGTATTTCATGAAAAAGGATGACAAAATTAAATGTTAACTAGAAAGAACTAAACGTGCTGAAATACAAAACCACAACATCTACAATATATTACTGTTATGGATTCAGTTTTATTAATTGCACAACTCGATCTGACGTTTTTGGGATTTGTTATTATTTTAACAGAGTTATTCCTTTTTAACATTGCTTTTCATATTCAACACAATTTTTGTTATTGTTTCTGACTTTGAGTATAAAATACATTACTACTTCCTCAACCATGTCCAAGATCCTAGATATTTAAAAACTAACTTTGGTACAATACAATTTCAAGTTTTTATTCACATTTAGCACTGTGAGCTTTGCTTGCTTTGTTCTCTGTGATTTTTCTAGTCTTGACTTTAATCAGTTTGATTACGATTTTTTTTTCCTTTATATCCTGGTCCTTCAGCAAAACATTTTTTGTTTATGTCCCCTTCCGAGATAGAGAGTGAACAATTAATACAGAAACAACTAATGTGTTGTTTGTGACAGTGGTCTTCAGCAACCTACTACATTGACAGCACAAGCGAAGAAGAGCTAATGACTGGTAGTCTGAAGAAATCACATACAGGGTGTGTACAATGATACAACAAGACATATTACAAATCAGAGTCTGCAGGCAATCCATAATTATTCCACACTGAAGCCCTGTCAGAAACTGTACAGAAGAAAAAATACTGAGAAGACACAACAGATAAAAACTCCACAGCCATTAAGCTTAAACTCACAACTGACTTTCTGACTCAGATAACAGCCATCAATTTAATCACAATGACATGCCACTATTTAAATCAAAATAGACAAATGACACCCAGGGCAAGATCCAAACTGTGAGCATGGCCATCTAGCTCCAGCATCACTAGGCCATATGTTTAGGGAATGCACTAAATGAACATTATTTTAAATAAAAATCTTTACATACTTCTCAGGTAGTCTTGGTGTCACAATCACTTCTAATCCATTAATTGTGATATTTGGTGTCCTCCTGGATGGGACTAAAGTGCACAAGGAGGAATCAGTTGTAATATGCTGTACCACTCTACTAGCATGTAGACTTATTTTTCTTAACTGGAAAAATCCTGTACACATTTATACTTGATCATGAGTTCAGACAGATGATTAGTTTCAACTCTCCCAGTTTCACTATAGCCTCATGTGTTCTAACCAATGATGAAATATGGGCAGGGGCTATTAATTTGACTCCACTTTACTGCTTTTACTCTAAAATACTTTTTGTCTGTATTAGATTAATTAGTTATAAGCTACTGTAATATTTGAGTTAGATTTACTATCATTTGTAAAGATCTGACTATGGCTAATAGTCACTTTTTCTTACATAAGCTCAGAGGTTAAATGTTTTTAAGTATCACGTACTTTATTATAAAACCTCACGGGCTAAGTAGCTCTCTTAGCATGTGTTATATAAATAATATTTCATATATAACCTCGGAGACTAAGCACAATTTATTAGCATGTGTTCCAAAATGAAACCTCGGGAGCTAGACAGCTTAACTTAGCATGTATTACATTTAATTCAAAAACTGAATAATAAAGAATACTGACCAAATATGAATATTTTAGACAGTGAACGTCTGAGGCAGAGTTCCACCTTGAGTCCACTGTAAAAGGTGTCACACATGTGTGCTTAGGAGGCAGTCAACAAGCCCTGAGGTGAGTGAAACATCATGAGATGAAGGATTGATTTATGGTACTAACGCCTCTCTCTCATTTTCATCAGACCAAAAGAAGAGAAATAATCCAATACACTCACCACGTAAACTTCCGGATTCCCAAGATGGCTGCCCAACGTCACTTCCACATTCGACTCCAGATGATAACGTCACTTCCGTCTCCCAAGGATGACATCACTTCCAGTCTCCTGAAGATGACATCATTTCCGACAACCCGTTACAACGTCATCTCCTGCCAAATTATTTCCTCCAGCCAATACCATTAAAATTAACTCATTAATATGAATATTTATAGAGAGATTGTTCAGAAATTCTTTGACAGAAACATACATTTCTGAAAATAACTCCAAAAGATTCATCATTACATTAGCATTAATTTAAGACCAAACACTACAAAGATACTATACATGCCATAGAAATTCTTAAATGAATTCCAATGAACTAAAAAGACATAAAACTGGTTGACTATCCATTTGTTGAAGTGGTGGAAGACTTTGAACAGCTGACCCCTTCTTTTTCTGCAGTGAAACAGTTTTACTGAGATTAAACAAACTCTTTCCTGTATACAAACAACATTTTACTGCTGAATCAGATGTGCTTTCCTCATGCCACATGCTCCACGTTCCTACAATTCCAACCTCAGTGAGTATGCAATGTAGATATGTCCAAACCTTTTTTTTTAGACATTGCAAGATTTTATTAAAATAATCTTAGAAAGAGCATGCCAGGCCCGTGATTGACTGTCTCCTGCTACTAATTGTTCTGTTATATTTAAAAAGTTAGATGGGCTTTATCTTCTTGAATCTTCCTTCTTTTTTATATTTCTGTTGGTTTGGTGTTAAATCTTGTTTTGTTTCTTTTCTTTTGTATTCCTATTTTTCTTTGGTTTTCTCTAGACTGATTTTACATTACATTTACATTGTTATTATTTGTATGATTGAGTAGTATGGCATTGTTATATACCTCTTTTTGAAAATAAAATACATCTTTGACAATGTAGACACAAAATGTTCCGGCAAGACATGCATCTGACAGTTTTTCTGAATGGGTACCTACTGTGTGCAGGCGTCAGAGGTAAAGTGATTGCATGTTTTCATGACAAATTATGAAGCACTGTGGACATCAATTCACCTTTCCCTTAAATCAGTCCTTTAGTACCAAGTTTCACTCTTAAACTGCAAGTCATTTTCAATCATAGATACAGTATACATCTCCAAGAAGCCACCTGACTATACACAAAACATTGGTGTCTTCAGACTGACTTCCAAACACAGCAATGTGCTTCTGTGCGTATTTAAGCAAGAATGGATAAGATGTTTTTAGAAAATGTAAAGAGACAGTTTATGACATTTTTACATACCATTAAAACAATTTTTTTTCATATATAATGCATAAATAAAACTTTTTTCTTGAAAATTCTACTTTCTCTGTTATTATCCAGAGTATCTATTGTAGGTGATTAAAGACTTTTATAAAGTATGTTAGGTCATGAGTAAGTATAAATGTAAGACTGTAATTGAGTGGGCCCTTCAACAGACTGATGCCTCCTCCAGTTTTGGCTTCAGCCTTGCTCCCTGTGCTGCAAGTATCAATTTTAGCTCATGAACTACCTAGAATTAGATTAAACGGGTCTGAAAATGTTATGCTAGTACTAAGTTTTGCTAACTCAAGTATTCACTCCTTCTGGTTTTATCAACAATGCAAAATGTATTTGGGTTGCTTATCTGATGCTGCCATTCTTAATGCACCCAGAAAAGTCATTTTACACAGACATGCTACAAGAAGCTTACTATTTGGTAAAGTGCTGAGATGGAATAGACATTGGCAGGCCTTAGTACTACTATGGTATTACACTTACTAGAGAATCATCATCAAGAGAAAGTAATTGAAAGTACAGTACAGTGAATATACAAATAAGCCAGACAAAGAAGTCACCCCAACCAGAAATTATACTGGAGACTAAAATGTTGCGATATACCACTTTGCTTTGTGATAACTTAAAAAGACACACTCCAAAAATCAACATTAACTATGACTGTGCAGTATTTCTTATTAACAGCATTACATAAAATAAAGCTTGGCTGCTGAAATATTATCACTTTCAAACACACTCTATGAAAAATACCCTTGGCCTGAAACATTGAGAATAGCCCTTCTTTATGCTGTGCTTGATTCCTTTGACTTGGATGCTTGGTAATGTGGCCAGCAAGCAGGTAGGCTGCATTTCTCTCTACCTGAGCCTAACATCGTCAATTAGCACACACACAACAATGAAACTCATTAACATTTTAATCAACCTTGAACAGTGGTGGAATAATATTAAAACCTTCAAGGTCTAGCGCCTTGGGAGAAGTGATATAAAAATAATTAAAAGTTGAAATGGTTTTACTTGGATGCCTCCATGCTTTAATTTGTTTTGACTTAATTAGCACTGATACGAATCATGGTTTATAACAAGAGTCCCCCATTCTCCCCCCGCCACTGTCACTTCCCTTCTCACTGCTCCCGGCCTACCACATACATAATACCTTGTTCTTTCTCAAAAGTCACACCTGATTTTTTGCAGAACCAACTGTGCTACTTCGATGAGTAAATCAATTAGTGACACCATGGAAGTAACAGAGGGAGATGGGACTGAACACACTATGCGGCACTCAAGTGAGTTTCAGTGTGTCTAACTGAATCCACACAATGCCCTATGGTTTTGGGACCTACGTGCTTTCTGTGAGGCACCATGCTGAGAAATGTAAGTGAACAATAGTGAGCAACAAGTCAGTGGGGAAAGGGATGCTAAGTAACAGTTACATTTTTCCTTTTGTACTTATATTAGTTACTTAAGAAGAAGTAGATAGATAGATAGATAGATAGATAGATAGATAGATAGATAGATAGATAGATAGATAGATAGATAGATAGATAGATAGATAGATAGATAGATAGATAGATAGATAGATAGATAGATAGATAGATAGATAGATAGAACACTCTAAACTAGAACAGGCCATTTAGCCCAACTTATTTTATGTGTCTGTGGTTCTCTGTGTAAATACAAACTTCTTAATGTTTATGTGAAATTTATATTTAACAAGTTTCCAACTGTGTCCATGTGTTCTTGATGAACTAAGCAGTCTCAATCCACTATAGTAATTCCCTTCGTAATTTTAAACAGTTCATCATGTCACCTCTTACTTAATCTATTTTTGCTTAAACTAAAAAAGCTCAGCTCTTACAATTATTCCTCATCTTTTATCCTCAGTTGCCCAGGAATCAGTCTAGTCACTTTTCTCTAGACTTTTTACAATGCTACTATGTATTTTTTGTATCCTGGAGATCCAGACTGCACACAGTACTCCAGAAGAGGCCTCACCAGTGTGTTACAAAGATTAAGCAAAACCTCCTTGGACCTGTTCCCCACACATCGTGCTATATAATCTAACATTTTGTTAGCCTTCTTAATGGCTTCTGAACACTATCGGGAAGTCAATAGCTTAGAGTCCACTATGACTCCTAAATGCTTCTCATAAGGTGTACTTCAGATTTTCAGACCTCCCATTGTTTATTCAAACCTCACATGTTTACTTCCTACATGTAATACTTTACATTTACTGCAATTAAACTTCATCTACCACAAATCTATTCAAGCCTGTATGCTGCCCTAGTCCCACTATGATTCAACGAATTCTCGATTATCCCACTATGATTCAATGAATTCTAGATTAGATGCCAATCCATCTAGTTTGGTATCATGTGCAAACTTACCCAGCTTTTTACTTAAATTGTTATCCAAATAATTTATATATATTAATAATAGCACAGGCCCTAGCATCAACCCCTGAGGGACACCACTTTTAACATCAGGTAATTCTGATAAAGTTCATTGAACCATAACACTCTGCTTCCTGTGTCTGAGCCAATTCTGCACCCATCTACAAACAACACCCTGAACTCCCACTTCTTTTAATTTGAATACCCAACCTCTCATGTGGCACCTTATCAAATGCTTTTTGAAAATCAAAATAAATAATATCATATGTTACACTTTGATCATTTTCTTTTGTTGCTTCCTCATAGAATTCCGGCATGTTAGTAAAACATGACCTCCCCCAACTGAACCCATGCTGCCTGTACAGTACAGTGCAACTCCTGTTCTTGCTATGTGTTGTTCAATCTTTCCTTTAATAATTCCTTCCTTCTTTTTATATAATGGGATAATATTTGCTATTTTTAGTCATTCAGAATTTCCCCAAGGCATAGTCACTTCTTAGATAGATAGATAGATAGATAGATAGATAGATAGATAGATAGATAGATAGATAGATAGATAGATAGATAGATAGATAGATAGATAGATAGATAGATAGATAGAAAAGAACTATAACATATAGATTGGTAAATATATAAATATAAAGGCACTATATTAGATGGACAGATGGACAGATAGATAATACACTTTCTTTGCCCCCAAGGGGAAGTTAGAATGAAATCGTATTTCAAGCCAACAAGCTTTAGATACTTCTTAAAACTATGAAAGATGAAAAACAAAATAATTTACAGCTTATTAAACCCCACATTTTGCATATTACTGCCAAATCAGTGTCCTCTTGCTATTAAATTACAGTCCTGTGTCATTAAATATCAACATATTTGCATTGTGCATGTCAATACCACCACAGTTCTGTTTCTTAGCTGGAGTTTGTATGAAAGGTACTTCCTTCATCATACGCAAATTTGTTGTACTGACTGTTCTGAAATAGAAATTCTGCAATGGAAGGCACTATATAATACAAGCATGAATTTCACTGTGCTGAGATATTAGAGTATCCACACAAGTCAGGGCACTATCTAAGAAATGATTGCTTTGTAAAGTTGATTAAAACTGTGCAGGCAAGTCAGGACACAAAAAATGATCAGACAACATGCAAACTCCATGCATTGGGGACCTGGGACGTGAACCCTGGCTGCCTTACTGCAAAGCAGCAATACTACAACTGGGCCACTATGCCGCCTTCTTGTTCTTCTTCTTTTGGCTGCTCCTGTTAGGGGTTGCCACAGCGGATCATCTTTTTCCATATTTTTCTGTCCTCTGCATCTTGCTCTGTTATATCCACCATCTGCATGTCCTCTCTCACTACATCCATAAACCTCCTCTTAGGCCTTCCTCTTTTCCTTTTTCCTTGCAGCTCTATCCTTAGCATCCTTCTCCCAATATACCCAGCATCTCTCCTCTGCACATGTCCAAACCAATGCAATTTCGCCTCTCTGACTTTGTCTCCCAACCATCCCACCTTGGCATACCCTCTAATGTACTCATTTCTAATCCTATCCATCCTCGTCACACCCAATACAAATCTTAGCATCTTTAACTCTGCTACCTCCAGCTCTGTCTCCTGCTTTCTGGTCAGTGCCACCGTTTCCAACCCATATAACATAGCTGGTCTCTCTACCATTCTGTGAACCATTCCTTTCATTCTTGCTGATACCCGTCTGTCACAAATTACTCTTGACACTCTTCTCCACCCATTCTACTCTGCCTGCACTCTCTTTTTCACCTCTCTTCCACAATCCCCATTACTCTGTACTGTTGGTCCCAAGTATTTAAACTCATTCACCTTCGTCAACTCTACTCCTTGCATCCTCACCATTCTTCTGACCTCCCTTTCATTTACACACATGTATTCTGTCTTGTTCCTACTGACCTTCATTCCTCTCCTCTCCAGGGCATATCTTCACCTCTCCAGGGTCTCCTGAACCTGCTTCCTACTCTCGCTACAGATCACAATGTCATCAGCAAACATCATAGTCCACGGGGACTCCTGTTTAATCTCGTCTTTCAACCTGTCCATCACCATTGCAAATAAGAAAATCTGCTAAGAGCAGATCCCTCATACAGTCCCACCTCCACATTGAATGCATCTGTCACTCCTACTGCAGACCTCACAACTGTCACACTTCCTTCGTACATATCCTGTACAGCTCTTAGGTACTTCTCTGACACTCCCGACTTCCTCATACAATACCGCAACTCTTCTCAAGGCACCCTGTCATATGCTTTTTCCAGGTCCACAAAGACGCAATGCAACTCCTTCTGGCCTTCTCTATACTTCTGCGTCAACATCCTCAAAGCAAACATCAAATCTGTGGTGCCCATAATACTGCTGCTCACTGATCATCACCTCACTTCTTAACCTAGCTTTCACTACTCTTTCCCATAACTTCATATAGTTACTACAGTTCTGCACATCCCCCTTATTCTTAAATATTGGCACCAGTATGCTTCTCCACTCCTCAAGCATCCTCTCACTTTCCAAGATTCCATTAAACAACCTGATTAAAAATTCCACTGCTATCTCTCCTAAACACCTCTATGCTTCTACAGGTATGTCATCTAGACTATGCCGCCTAATTGTCCAAATTGGTTTCTGAAAAAAGAGTGTTGACCTTTGGATGTTACATAAAATAAGTTACTGCTTTGTAAAGACATTTGATGTTTATAATGAAAATATCATCAATCCTAGAGATCATTTTTCAGCAGCATTAGCTGGTAGGTAGGAGCCAACACCGTTTAGAGCAGCAGTCCATCATTGGTCACAGCCACAAAGAACAACACACTCAGTCATACAGGGATAACTCAGTCCTAAATCAACCTAAACTGCACATGTCTGAGATGTGAGAGGAAAACCAGAATACCCAGAGAAAATCCCACATAGACACTGAGAGAATGTGAAAATAGATAGATATTGCCAAGTTTGGAATTTAAACCCAGTATCCTGGAGTTGTGACCACTAATGAAAGGTGCTATATAAAAACATATGTGATTAGATTATTAAGAGCTGTGAGGTTCATAATCTCAAGGGAAATTAATTTTAAAGTCAGGATTACTCTGTTAAGCACTCTGGAATTGATTAAACAATGGAGATGCTATGTATAATAACGTGTTAATACATGTATTAAACTATTATAAATAATAATGATGGTTTTTATTAGGACGTATGTAATGTTAAAAATAGGTAAATGTTAATTTACAGAAACAAGATATGTTTCATTCAAGTGCTGAAAATTTCTGAAGAAGTTCTTTCAGCAGTGTTCTTCATGCTGTTAGAATACCAGTCTAAACCTTTTGTATTTCAGAGTATTTTACACCAGTAAATTTGTTGTGTCTTTGTTAGAAGAATACCAAATGTTAAACATTGGGGGAAATTTGGCCTTTAACAGAATCTCTTTAAATAAATAAATAATAAATACATAGATAAACAAGTAAATAAATTAATAAAGACACACTTTGGCCTGAACACAAACTAGAATGATTAAAAAGCAAGAAAATTAATAAGAAAGAAAAGTTTTGACTTAGCTGTCACAGTCATAGTGAGGCATTGTACAGATGAAAGTCTTCAGTGTTAGTGTGTCAGAAAGAGGATGTCACTTCCCACAATAAAGGATCCTAAGGAAAATGATCCTGCTCTGCCTTTTCATATATAGTTCCTCTGTGTTCCAAGACCAGTCCAACCTGCCATTATTGTGGAACCCCAGGTACTTGTAGGGGTGAACCCCCTCTACATCCACTTCTTGAATAGTGGTGTGGCAAAAATCAATAAGTAGTTCCTTGGTTATACTGATGTTAAGGCGCAAATAATTCTCTTTGTTCCAAGAAATAATGGTCTCCATCTGATACCTTTTCTCTGTCTCATCCCCTTTATCCATACACTCCATCAGTGAAGAACCACCTGACAATTACTGCAAGTAACATGACCTGGCATTATATTTGTAGTCGGAGGTGTACAGAGTGAAGAGAAAAGAAGATAGGACTGTTCCTTGTGATGCTCCCATGTTGCTGACATCCGTATCAGAAACACAGTCCTTGAGTCTCACAAGCTGCAGTCTACCCGACAGATAGTCCTCTATCCAGGACACTATAGGCTCATCCACCTGCATATCTCTGAACTTAGTGCTTAACAGGGATAACGGGATGGTCCTGAAGACACTGAAGAAATCAAAAAACATAATCCTCACAGTGCTGCCAGCTTTGTCCAGGTGAGAATAAGCCTTGAGGAGCAGATAGATAATTGCATCCTCAACTAGAATCTTTGTCTTACAGGCAAGCTGCAATGCGTCCAGGTGGTCTATCACAAGAGGATACAGTCCAGTCATATACAGTAGTCTAGGACCAGTCTCTCAAAGGTCTTCATGATGTGAAATGTAAGTGCCATTGGTCTGTAGTCATCAGGGGCCTCATGTATAAACAGTGCATACGAATAAAAATGTTGCATTCGCTTGTTTCCACGCTCACATCGCATTGTATCAAAACTAAACTTGGTGTAAACCCACACACATTCTCACAGCAGCACAACCCATTGTGTATGCACATTTCTGCTTGGTTTTGCAAACTGCCGGCACCCTTTGTCAAAGCAGTGCTGCTCTTCCTGTGTGGTTTCCCTTTCTTTTTCAGATTCACATCCATGATGCGGGCTTTATCAAGTTGTTCATCTGAATGTTTTTGTGGGTACCCACATTTCAACTTTTGTCCGTATGCTATGTTTTAGTGTGAATTCCCGCATGGCGTTATACATGAGGCCCCAGGTGAAGAAGCACCTGCCTTTTTTGGAATGGGAACAATGCAGAATGTTTCAGCAGTGGCACTATCTGAAGCCTTAAGTACAAACAAAACAGGTGACAGAGGACACCACAAAGTTGGTCAGCACAGGCCTTAAGAACTTGCAGACTGACTCCAATTTCTGTCTCCATTATTGGTCTTCAGTTATGGACAATCCTCACTGATGGTCAGAGGTGAACTTATCACTGGCTATTCGAGTTGATGTGGTAGGAATAGTGTAGTGATGTAGTAGGGATAGTGTGAGGAGACTGGCCATTGGAAGAAGGTGGCAGCAGCAGAATTATTATCATAATGACAGCAGAGCAATAAAAACAACTAACAATGGCAATATAATAAAAAAACAGTAAATGTGTTTCCATTCAAGCATTTATCTCAAATGAATATTACTAAAGAGAAAAGAGGTCAAACAATTGTATTGTTAATAAAACAATAATTATCTTTCAAAAGAGGGAATAGATTCCTGAGATATATTAGTGCAATTATAAATGCTTAGTGCATAGTGCAAGTTTTAGTAAAGCTTGGAGTGTAAGGTTTACTAAATGATGACTTCTGAAAGGATGGGGCAAATGTTCATTTAAGTTAGTTACTTGACTTATAGTGTCAGATAAGAAGAAGTGTTCAAAGAAATTAATTGATGTAGTTAATTTACCTTGACTTAAATAACATTTTAAAATAGCATTCTTCAAATGAACTCCACCATTAATATAGCAACAATTTTTTTCTAAACTAATTCACAAATACTTCAGCATATCCTGGTTTTCATTTAACAGTTCAATAAACTGAGTAAAAAAGTAGCTAAATTATTCCTAAAAAATTTATTCACTGTTTGTTTATATAGCTGACAGAATATATTGTAATAAATAATTTGGCAAACAGTCCAGTTTGAAATGTTTAATGTTATTGACTGATATCACACAGAATGTCTACCACTTGTCTCAACCTTTTGGTATTTTCTGCTGTTCTTACAGTTCTCAACGGTCCAAACATCAGATTGAAGTACATTGAACCACTTTAAAACAGTGTCACGAGAAGGAATTCTTTCTCACCAAAGCACATTAAACTTTGTGTGATATCTTCTTTGCACCTCTGGCAGAGAATGAGATTCATTGTATGACGTGACAGCAAACATGCAATGAAGCAAGGACCAGTTGCCCATGGCCACTGAAAATGAATTTAGCATACAACACGGCCATGACATTACATATGTAACCCAACTTATTCACTCTCCATTCATAACACATCCTTGTGCCACAGACTTGTTTCTCAAACTAGCACCGCAGTCTGATCACCTCACAAGCTTATGTCTGTCATTTCGTCATTTCAGCCTCCTTCTTATATGTGTCTTTTCTTGTCAGTCATCTCACTCTGAATGTTTCACTGGTTGTGAGAGGGGAGATGGTGTCATGGGGAATATTTATTATATTTTAGTGCCATAAAAACAAAGTCTCCCTGTGATGCATTGATGGAGTTATTTCACATACTACCACAATAAATATTTAATAGAAAGCAGGCGGTGTATCACTCGGCAGTTAATTTTGGCATCCTATAACAAACAAGTTTGTGATCCCCATAGTTTAGTTTAAGAAACACTCTCTAAGATGATGGAAGCTGACTAGAGTTTCAGTAGAATGACATATTTATTTAACAGCGAAAAAATATTACAGATATTATTTGCTGGTATACACATACAGTATATACATATGTGATATCTAAAACAAAATAAATTTAACAGAACAGCCAAAAAGAAATAAAATAAACACTGCAGTAGATTATTAAATGGGTGACATCTATGTCTGTCAGCAGTTGAAATATAGGAAAGAAGCATTAATGGCTTCCCACTCCCCTTGGCCCTCTGCATTTGTCTTGGATTTGCGCAAATAAATTGGTACTTCAAGCGAACTATGATACTTAATGCGATGAGAGAGGTTGCAAAATCAACCGCAATGTTCATATATATATATATTGTCACACACGAGCAACTAGGGGGCAGTTAAAGGACCACAAGACAGGGGATTAAGACAATATGTTAACAACTCTCTCTTTATTTCAACAGGAAAGACAAACAACAAAAGAGCACGGCACCTTGAGTTCATCGAAAAATCCTTATCCAGACGTCCAAGCTGCTTCCGTGTTCTTTGTTCACCTCCGGTCCCTAGCAGATGACATCACCACCATCCCAAGATCCTTCGCGTCATCTTTCACAGCATTCCTACTTCCGTTCCCACCTCATAAATACATCCATGTTTACACCATTGTCTGTCGCTTGTATATTTCAAAACTAACTGCTGTACACGCACTTCTTACTGTGGTTTACAGTATATGGGGACGGAATCACCAACCCTTAATCTGTGTGTCTGTGTTTTCTTCACTGTATATATATATATATATATATATATACTGTATATATATATATATATATATATATACTAGCAAAATACCCGCGCTTCGCAGCGGAGAAGTACTGTGTTAAAGAGGTTATGTAAACATATATATACATAAACATACTGTATATACATAAATATATACATATACACATCCACATATATATACATATATCAACATATATATACACATACATATATATATATATATATATATATATACACACACACGCAGACACATATACATATATATACATATACATATTTGTATATCTACATATATATACACATATATACATATATATACATATTTGTATATCTACATATATATAAACATATATACATATATATACATATTTGTATATGTACATACATACACATATATCTATCTATCTATCTATCTCTCTCTATATATATATATATATATATATATATATATATATATATACACACATATATATATACACATACATATATATATATATATATATATATATATATATATATATATATATATATATATATAGCTGATTACCCAGTGGATTCGCTGACTGAGTGCAAGAGAAAAAAATAAAATGTATGTATAAAATAAGTTTAATTGCCAAATTTATTTTTCCACAAATAAAGAGCACTTACAATAACATAGAAATCAATATAAACAACATTAACATCATTATCATTTGAGAATATGAAGTAATATATAAGAAGCACATTGCATATAAATATAAATTATTAAACAGTAAAATGTTCTTCTATAAAACACTACTGTGGCTATTCGTTTGTCTGTCCAGGATTTTAAATGAGCTGTAGCTCGCAAACCGTTTCACCTATTGACTTGAAATTTGGTACACAGATACTACGTCACGTCTACTATTCGCTTTCCCACACATATGAATACATATATATATATATATATATATACACATACATATACACACACATACACATATATACATATACATACATAGTGCGTTGCAACACGGGCTGCGATTGTTACATGGGAGGGAGAGGACAAATCACAGCTTCCCGCTTTCTAATCGGGCTTGTGATTGCTGCTTTGACGGATGCCCAGATCCCACAGTATTTCCCCTTAGGAGAGGCGTTAGGCAAGTGTAATTGAATAGCGGTGCTGCAAGTTATTACTCTTTTTATCTTTATTTTATTTTATTGTAGAATGAACTCACAGCTGCGCGCACCAGTGCGTGCGTGGCGGATGCGTACGGCTGACGTTTTCATTGTCTACCACCTTCGCTAATCATTCTTGAGGCAGATTGAAGAGTTAAGTGCCAGCTTAACTGAAAAATTAAAGAAAACATACTAAGTTTAAAAAAAAATCAGTTTTAACGGGTAAAGATGCCGACGAAAGAAGAGAAGCAGCGGGACGCTAGGGTCAAGAGCTGCTCATTAAGCAGCAAGCTCATCAACCTCTGAGCAAACGAATGGTAAACGTACAGAGAAAGAGGATAAATACTATGAATGGTCATGTCAAGTGTATTCACTCCACGTTATCATGCAGTGCGCTGTTACTGGTATTTTGATAAAAGAATCTGAATAACATATAAGAAGCGTATAAATTATTAAACAGTAAAACATTAACATTTAAGAAGTAAAGATACATTGAGTACTACTGTAGTGCTTTCGGGTATACAGTAATCCCTCCTCCATCGCGGGGGTTGCGTTCCTGAGCCACCCGCGAAATAGGAAAATCCGCGAAGTAGAAACCATATGTTTATATGGTTATTTTTAGAATGTCATGTTTGGGTCACAGATTTGCGCAGAAACACAGGAGGTTGTAGAGAGACAGGAATGTTATTCAAACACTGCAAACAAACATTTGTCTCTTTTTCAAAAGTTTAAACTGTGCTCCATGACAGGACAGAGATGACAGTTCAGTCTCACAATTAAAAGAATGCAAACATATCTTCCTTTTCAAAGGAGTGCAAAGCAAGCAGTCAAAAAAAAAATCAATAGGGCTTTTTGGCTTTTAAGTATGCGAAGCACCGCCGGTACAAAGCTGTTGAAGGCGGCAGCTCACACCCCCCTACGTCAGCGCAAGAGAGAGAGAGAGAGAGAGAGAGAAAGTAAGCTGGATAGCTTCTCAGCCATCTGCCAATAGCGTCCCTTGTATGAAATCAACTGGGCAAACCAACTGAGGAAGCATGTACCAGAAATTAAAAGACCTATTGTCCGCAGAAACCCGCGAAGCAGCGAAAAATCCGCGATATATATTTAAATATGCTTACATATAAAATCCGCGATGGAGTGAAGCCGCGAAAGGCGAAGCGCGATATAGCGAGGGATCACTGTAGTACATTTTTTGTTTGCCCATTACATGCATAAATGTATACATTTTTTGGTGTACCTACCCAAGAACACGCGACATGACCCGGCAGTTAAAAATTTATCGCTCCAGCAATTTTAACTCTGTTACAAAGTCATCTAATATGGTATTGCAAACGGCAGCGGGAGCGTTTCTATAAACTCAATTTAAACTTACTGTTTACACCGTGCTTTGAAGATGCATAGTATGCGACACGTGTTTCGCCGTAATTGTGGGCTCATCAGGAGTACACAGTCACTGCACTCCCTTACGGGAATCGATCCTCGGACGTAGAGGCGAAGCCCCTAACGTTGTGCCACGGCGTGAGGTTCGTTCATTTGACAGCATATAGATCGGGGTAATTACATTGCAGGCATTCGTAGTCTGATTCACAATGTGATTGTATGGGTGGTTACCTACCAGGTAACGCTTGTGGTTGGTGAGCAAGTCGGCTAACTTCTGCCACGGTGCCCTCTTTCAGTTGCGAGAAGCAGATCATACAATGGTTGAAATAGTTTAATATATATAGCAAAATCACCGCGCTTCGCAGGGGCGAATATGGTATTGCAAACGGCAGCGTTTCTATAAACTTAAAGTTACGGTTTATACCGTGCCTTGTTTCATATTCTTTTCCTACCTTATCAATTGTGTAATGTGTTTTTTGAACAGGTTTGATTCATGGAAGAGATCACTCCTGCTGCGTTCAGTCACTTCACGTGAGCCACTGTCTTGTGTGATGTTGCGATGTCCACGGGTTTATTTAATGTTAGCTAAGACCCGGCAGTTAAAAGTTTCTCGCTACAGCAATTTTAACTCTGTTACAAAGTGATGCAAACTCTCGTTTATACCTCGTGTCTTCTCATTAAACTTGTATCTCGCGAATATGGCATTGCAAACGGCAGCGGGAGCGTTTCTAGAAAGTTAAGGTTACGGTTTACACCGTGCTTTTTTATACCTCGTGTCTTCTCATTAAACTTGTATCTCGCGAATATGGTATTGCAAATGGCAGCGGGAGCGGTTCTATAAAGTTAATTTAGACTTACGGTTTACACCGTGCTTTTTTATACCTCGTGTCTTATGAAGATGCTTGTATGCGTCACTCACTCGCTTCTTATTGTTTCGCTGCCTTGTCAATTGTGTAATGAATGTTTTCTTCTGTGCTCTTTGGGGCTCCTCCTTCTTTTCTACGTACTGAGTTCACAGTCAGTTCACGTGATTACGTGGGAGGCGTGATGACGCGACACGCAACTCAGTCTCCTACGGCCATCTTGCTGCCTACCATTACAGTATATGGACAAAAAAGAGGTTCCAGTTATGACCATTACGCGTATAATTTTGAAATGAAAACTGCCTAACTTTTGTAAGTAAGCTGTAAGGAATGAGCCTGCCAAATTTCAGCCTTCCACCTACACGGGAAGTTGGAGAATTAGTGATGAGTGAGTCAGTGAGTCAGTCAGTCAGTCAGTGAGGGCTTTGCCTTTTATTATTATAGATATATATATATATATATATATATATATATATATATATATATATATATATATATATTTAATATTGTAAAAGAATGAGTCTCAACACACTGAAAAAGGTTTGGGGCAGCCTCCTGTATTGTTCCTGGATGCAAAAGGTTTAAAGTTAACACAACGATGTGACTTGTTTGAGTTCCCAGAATGAACTGAACTGATCTGTCAGAAGGGAGGTTTTATATACTGGAAACCAGAAGTGATGTCATTAGATTGGAACAGGAAGTGATGTCCGTCTGGGTGCTGGAACAGGAAGTGTTGTTAAACCAGGCAGGTTTTCCCGTATTTGGCCTGCAGAGATAACAGAAAAGGGTTTAGAGCACCCTGCCACCTTCTGGCCTGGCGGATGATTACCTTCACTTGGTCCACTCAACTTGCTCCTAGTCGTACGAGTGTGACAATATATATAAATATATATATATATATATATATATATATATATATTGTCACACACGTGCGTTTAGGAGGCAGTCAAAGAACTAAAGGTGAGTGAACTATCGCGAGATAAAGGGTCATCATGTGGTACTTACCTGAATCTCTTCTCTCAACAGAAAACCAGAAGGAAAATAATTGCCTCCACTTCCGGGTATCAAAATGGCCGCAACGATGTCACTTCCAGCGATCATCGATGACATCACTTCCGGCCCTCTCAGATCACTTCACTTCCGTCACACTGTGATGACGTTGGTTCCGGTTCCTGTCTCCAACGTCACTTCATGCCACCCATTTCCTGTTCCCATACTCCTTTGTGTATAAAACTGCCATGTTTTCTTGAGTAAAATTGTTCAACTGTACTTGAAAAAGACTTTTGATCCGTTTATTTTCACATTGTCTTTAAGACAATATATGGGGACGATCCTCAAACCTTTATCTTGCTTGAAGACTTGTTTTTTCACGGGATAATCTCCCACAATATATATATATATAGATAGATAGATAGATATATAGATATACAGTGATTTCTTGAGATAAGAGTTTAATTCATTCCGTGACTGAGCTCGTAAGTCAAAATGCTGGTATCTCAAATCAATTTTCCCTATTGAAATTAATTGAAATGAGACTAATTCGTGCCAACCCCCAAAAATCCACCCCAATTTTTTGTTAAATGTTTTCAACATAAGAAAAATGTATTTATAATGAACAAATATTGTATACAAACAAAATAAAACCTAATACATAAAAGAGAATCTAAAGAAATAAACAGATGTTGGCAAAGCCGATTAGCGTATTGTAGCGTTTTTTCTTTCACTTCACTTTTGCTTAAATTAATTTTCTTCTTAACTGTTTTTTTTTCTTTTTTGCCACACTTATGTCACTTTCATTCTCTAGCCGTTTCAATAGAAACCTGTTCAAGAAGATTTGTTTAGTCCTCCCCTTTAGAATATTTCTGAAATGAGTTAGGCAAGTGTCATTAAATAGCACCGCTGCACGATCAGTTGCAAGTGGTGTTTCTTTTCAATAAAGTCAAGTGTTAGGCAAGTGTCATTAAATAGCGCCGCTGCACGATCAGTTGTAACTTTTTCAGGGTGTTTCTTTTCTTTAAAGTTCGAAACTTTTTCCCACATTGCAAACACTTCCTTTATCTCACTTTAAGAGACAACCTCCTCCACCATTCCAGTCTCCTGCAGAATCTCCGTATGTTGCCTCATCTGTAGTTCCGTCAACTCCTCCGTCGTCAGTTCCTCGGAATGCTCTTTGATGGCTCGTATTTCGAATTTTGGCTCGTATCTCAAGGCAAAAAATTGACCTAGTGATGGCCTGTATCTCAAAAAACTCGTACCTTGGGGCACTCATATCCCAAGGTACCATTGTATATATATATATATATATATATATATATATATATATATATATATATATATATATATATATATATATACAGTATATATATATATAGATATTTATGTATATATATAGATAGATAGATACAGATATATACATGCTACATTATATTTCTCTTTTAATATTCATTTTTACTTCTACCCTGACCACATTTCTAGCGAATCAGCAAATCTGTCATTTTATGATCATTTACCCCCTTCTGTTACATTGACTGCATTACTGTTACTTTTCAAAGAGAATAATTAGTCTATGATGTTAACCAATTGCATTTTCAACCTTTGGTATTTACATGAGTTTATCTGCATTTTTTTTCCTGTTTGTCATGGACTCCCTGATGCTGCATCCCATCTGGTTAGCGTAACACAAAATGTTGCAAATACAGTATGGTTGCAGTTTATACCTTGATTCATTTCAAGAGACAACATCTTTAGCTAAGGAACTGGTATGGCCTTTCTGAAGAGTTATGTAGACTTCTAAGCATTATGTTTATTTACAGACAAACAAGTTAAAAACATTGAATTTTTGTCAAAAAGAAAAAATCTTTTATATGTTAACAGTTACATGTAAATTTGAAAACATCAACATAAATACAGAAGGAAAGGTATGTCTAGAGTCCCCTACTGTACTGATGCAGATTTAATACACGTTTTGTGTGACAGGCTTTGAAACAATGTACAGCCCAACATCACAGTCAGGAAGTAGAAGTGTGTTTCATTGCACACTTTTCTTATAATATTTTTCTGTTGCTTGCACTTGAGAGAGTAGAATGTCAGTGCCTGATCTACATGATCAACTCAAGGCTTTGCGACACATTTCTCCTCACACAAATGACAGTTGCTACATTATGAATAGTCCTTAGGGGGCTAATGTCTTGCTTGTCCTTCTATTTGATTGTATTCATTTTGCCTTTGTGCCACACAACTTCTTGCACCACAGTGAATGTTCAGGTGACCAAATGAACCAGGCATATCTTGGAGGTTCAGTCATTTCTCATGACCAACTAACATTGTCATCACTATCGCTTGATTCACTAATGATACAGTTTCAGTTTGTTCTAAAACTGATTTTGAAGGTTGTCATTTATACACCATTGTATTTTGATTGAAGGCTGTACTCTACTCATGAACATTGCTGCACTGACCTCTCAGAGCATCTCTCTGTATTTTGTGTCTGTTTATGTTCTTAAATCATGTTAATCACTCATTTTGTTTATCTTTTACTAGTCTAAGTAGTTATTGCTTATAAAATGCTTTATAACATCTCTGAAAGTTTTTTACTTTTTATTGCTATTGCCTTTGTTATCCAATAGGACTCTTACACACAACCTGTGCACGAAATTCGGTGTTTGGCTGGCATTTACATCAATGATACCAGCTTCCAGTTACTTACCCTGAACTACTACTTTTTCAGACTAATTAAAAGCATTGAAACCTAGAAAGTGAGGAAAGAGAGGTGGACTTCAAGTACATCGGAATGGAAGAAATTTTAAAATGCCTTTGCTAATTATCATTGTGAGCAATGCACATTCCTATTCTCACAGAGGGCTAAAATCTTTAAATATGGTAAACCTTGTTGGTGTCCAGATTCATCTTATTGGACAGGGTGATTGTATAGTTAGGTTGGTGTCGTTGGTGGGCATATGCAAATCCCCACAAACTTGTTGCTCCAAAAAGGGGCGGTGCATCTGTCACTTTTTCAGTACAAGAATTTGATTGGCTAAATGACTTTTTAAAATAATATATCTCATATACGACTTACTGCAACTCTACCATATTATTTATTCTGACCGGAATGGAATTCAGTTGGTTCATCAGCTGCTATTGGATGTGTTAAGTTTTTGTATATGTATATGTTTCTTAAAAATTATTTTTTGTTGGACTGTAACTCTTCTGTTAATATGTACCAGTTGTATCAGTCTACATTTATGTCTTTCCTAAATGATATGGTTTTAAACACAACATCTCTACCTTCAGGATAATTTTGGAAGGTGGCATATTCAAATACAATTCAACAGATATATAAAGGTTGTCCTGTAATGGACTAGCAAACTGTCCAGTGCTGTTTCTTGCTTTGCGCCCAGGGCTGGTAGAATAGCATCCTACACACAGAAATCATTAATTGGATTAAGAAAGCATATACATATTCCATAAAGTGTATATATATATATATATATATATATATATATATATATATATATATATATATATATATATATATATATATATATATACAGTACTGTGCAAAAGTTTTAGGCAGGTGTGAAAAAATGCTGTAAACAAAGAATGCTTTCAGAAATATAAATAATGATTGTTTATTGTTATCAATTTACAAAAAGCAAAGTGAGCGAACAGAAGAAAAATCTAAATCAAATCAATATTTGGTGTTACTACCTTTTGCCTTCAAACCAGCATCAATTCTTATAGGTACACTTGCACAAAGTCAGGGATTTTGTAGGATTATAGTCAAGTGTATGATCAACCAGTTATACCAAACAGGTGCTAATGATCATCAATGTCACACGTAGGTTGAAACACAGTCATTAACTGAAACAAAAAGCTGTGTAGGAGGCTTAAAACTGGGTGAGGAACAGCCAAACTCTGCTACCAAGGTGAGGTTGTGGAAGACAGTTTCATGTCATGGCAAGATTGAGCACAGCAACAAGACACAAGGTAGTTATACTGCATTAGCAAGGTCTCTCCCAGACAAAGATTTCAAAGCAGACTGGGGTTTCAAGATGTGCTGTTCAAGCTCTTTTGAAGAAGCACAAACAAACGGGCAACAC